>NW_020799095.1:18437941-18460620 GCF_003259725.1 Athene cunicularia | reverse complement strand
CCCCCCCCGCTAAGAAATGAAAACAGAGCTGGCGATACGCTCACTAATGAGACGGTAAAGCAAAATAGTCTTTAACTTCCCCAGCCCTAACAAAGAGACGATTATACTGGCCGACAGCTCCGCAAGAGACGTTTCCAGGCACCTTCGTGAGAATAATGTAATGCCTCTTAATTTTTATCAGGCGTGTCTTTATTATTGTTTAGATACTGGATTCTTATCAGCCTTCCCGAAGTGGAGCAAATGTGGGCAAGTCTCATTCCACAGCAATCTAAGGCCTTTTTCAATTACAAGTACTCTTTTTTGCAGGTTTTTTTTTTTCCCACTGACTTCATCCTTGGATTGCTCTGAAGAATGATCTTGAAATAAAACCGAATACTGCATTATTAGCCACTTTTTATTTTAATTAAAGTTCAGTTTATGTTTTTTGTTATAACCAGAGTTTCTCTGCAAGTATGCTTTGAGGATTAAATTTTGATCCTCAGAAGCACGTGCTTATAGTAATCTTCAGGATTAAGATTAAATTAATCAGTAATCTAATTGCTGTGTGGTGAAACCGAGGCAAAGAGATTGTGATTTGGTCAGTGTCAAATACCATGTAATGACAGAGTCCGAATTAGCTCCACCAACAGTGCCACAAAGCATTGTCCGCTACAATCATTAATGTAAAAGCCATACTCATCTATGCCTCACCAGTCTTAATTCTCTAAATGACTCTGTACAGGTAGATCATGTGTTCACACGCAAGTTTATTGACTTCCCTGGAGCCTAGAACCCAAGAAAAGTGCAGGTTCCATGTATTTCTTCAAGATTTCCTGGCCATCCTATCTATGTACTTATCAGTATCTTTCTGTCTGAGCTGTATGTAGACTTGTGCATTCATTTCCATAGGTATCTAGTATAACACTTTATTGACAACAAAATGTCTGTGTTATTTTCAATTATCTTTTATAATACAAATCATAATACATAAAACCTTCTTTTAGAATATAAATATCTTTCTTACTAAGTCGTTTGTCTTTAGAATACTCCCACTGTGTCATGGTCTAAATTCATTCTGGCATCAGTTTCTATGACACTGGATAAGAGAGGTCTGTTTTCCTGAAAAGAAAGATGATATTAGTTCCAACAAAGGTGTAAAAGAGCTTCATTATTTTACTAAGATTGAGTTGAGAGACAATTAAATGCCATAATCTGAGGAACAACCAAATGGAACTTTATGAGTGAGATAATAAATTTCTACCTTAGAAAGAATATACATCTGAATCACAGCCAGAATACTTAATGGTTTTGGGTTTTAAGCTCTTTAACCGAGTTTCTCTGCATTTCCACCACTCTACCAATAACAGTGCAGGCATTAAGCATCTCCCATCACAATGTCTTTCCCACCTGCTGCCTGTACGTATTCCTGAGACCCTTCTGGTTTTTGTGACCCAACAGTTACACAAAACACCAAATCAATTCAGTCTGAAGAGAACCAAGCAGAAAAAAACAAGTTTTTTAAACACAATTCTGTTCCCTGAGCTGGTTTACTGCTCAGTCCTACAGTTCTGAGAGCAGCATGGACCAAAGGACAAGCAATGGCAGCAAAGATACAAGCAGCGTGGGAGAAGTTTGTTAGCCTGATCCTCAGACCCAATGTACACGTAGTGTCAGGAGGGCGACTGGGTACTGATGTGGCTTGTGGCACAGATGACATACTAAGTGACCCTGATAATTGCAAAGAGATGTCCTGAGATCACACTGTCATTAATTTTACTGTTATTGATATGTTATGACTCTTAACAATTAGTAAAAGAAATGAATCATCCACGAACAACAGGCAGGCAAATTCACATGCAGCACATGGCATACATTAATAGTTCTGCAATATCGGGTCACATTATCAAAAGAAAACAGTTCACCTTATATTGCTTCCACAAATTTTAATAACTCCTGGATTTTTTTAGTGTTTAGGGCATTCTCACCACATTAGACTTAAATACTCTAAATGCACTAAAGCATATACAATACATTTTCTTTTGACTGTGTTTATATTTCTGTGCATAAATCTGCACATCACTTACTGCCTTTTAGTCTTGTGTTTATGACGGGTTTTTTGCCATTAGCAATCCATTTCAAATAGCCCTCTAAGAGAAGGGCTACAAAGAATCAGAAGTTTTGTCCCATTTCCCCAGCACTCGGGACTGCTCAGTGTTGTTTCAGAAACAGTATTCCAGGAATGAGTTTCCTCTGGATTTCATAAAGTGTTCTTATTACTCAGGAACACAATTTAGAACCTACAGCTTCTGCCTGCTTCATTATTTTTGGTCTGTGACTTTTCATTTTAAGTTGTTATATTTAGATTGGGAACTATAATGGAGTCGTAAGCTTCTTTAAAAATAGAATTCCTTGATAAATAAATACTTAACAACTGTAATCTCTGTCATATGACCACATTCTTAAAGCTCAATTCAACACAGTCCATTTTTAAAAGATAGTACATCTGGACCCTGGGGAAAAAAATAGCAGTTATTTCTAGTCATCTGATCTCATACCAAATCTACACCGAGAAGGGCACTGTTTAGGGAAAGAGAACTCCAGAAGTGACATCTTGCTGGTTCTCTGGCCCAGTGCCAGCCCAGGCCAGGCTGGTTGTGACCATAACAACTGCACAGGCTGCTCGATGGATGACAGCACCATTGCGGAGCAGGCCTTCTGTTTCGGTTAGGATGGAGTAATGCTTGCTGCAGAATTGAGAGTGGTCCGTAGTCTTGATTAGAAATTCAGTTAACATTTTCAAAGATGCCCAGAACTCATACTGGTCTCCTACAGAGCCTTTGATAACTCCACTAATTGGGACTACGATGAAGCGTCAAGTCGTCCTTCAAGTCAGCAGAGTTCCAAGAGCTTTGTATCAAATGCAGAGGGCTCTGGAGACCCCTAGTCTGACAGCCTCCATCAAAACCATTTCAGTAACCAAAGCATGTAAAAAGTCAGGGAAAAAAGTAAGAAAAATCACGTTGGCATAGGAACAAAAAAAGGATATTCTGAAATTTCCTTTCAAATAGAAATGAGTTTTGCACTTAGTGCAAAACCATGAATTCTGCAATTTTTATTTTGGGAGCTCTGAAACAAAAGACATATTGTGACAGTGTCAGATGTTTAGTTTTAAGTTATGGTTTTCCTCTTAATATTCTAGTTTTAACTATGAATAAGATATTTTGATAACTTTCTCTTGAAAACGTAAATGAAATGATGTCTTCCTACCAGAAGTTACATTTTATCAAATCCATGTTTTGACAAAAAATGGCTCCAGCTGAAATCTCTTTACCAGATCTTCCAGCAAAGTGAAAAATCACTAACATCTATTGACTCTGAAACACTGAAGATCTGTCTCAAATTTCTTATCACAAAATGCTTAAAAGGAAAATGTTCAAGAAAGAAGGCCTCTATAAACATTTTGTTAGCCAATTAATTGAATTAAGTCCTTTTAATAGAACTTCAAATTAAAAACCCATACATTGGCATAGAACTATAAAACCCCCATTTACTTCACAATTTATGATATTTTTTATTTACTCTAAATAAAGATAGCTGTTATCTTACGCTTTTTACTGACCTGGAGTTCTCCTGGCAACCTAGCATTCTCCTTAGGCCTCCTTTCTTAGTTTTTCTTTGCAGAACTTACACACAAGCATGATACTACTAAGCCTTGATTTGTTAATATTGCAAAGAAATATTTATTACAAAAACACTGCAATGGAATTAAAACCAAAATAGCTGATTTATTCTACAAGTCAAAGGCTTTCCAAAAGTTTAAATTCATGTAATTCAAATCTAAAAGCAAGTTTGACTTGCTGTTGAAGCCCAGTTCCCTAAAGTAATTCTTTTTGCACTAAAGGATGTTGCTTACAACACTAGGAAATAAAAATGTAATAGCTCCTGATTTTGATTAAATTTTAAGGTGAAGCTACTATGAGGATTTGATAGCAGAAGCAGCTCTTTTTTGCTGTACCACTAATGTAAGGCAAAATTTAAAAACCACAGCAACCAAGTCATAATAAACATAAATAATGCATAAACTATCCTTACTACAAGGTCTAGGAAACCCATTACTTCTTACTCACACTTTAAAAGGAGAGGTTAAGAGCACATATGTAGTTTGGTAAGCACAGCAGTTCACAAGATTAATTGAGTGGACAGACACAAGCATTACATCAAAGCAATGTCATTCAGAATCTGAGAAACAAGCCCTCGAGGTAAAGGAAGGGAGGAGAACTATGTGGAGATTTCTCTTATAGTAAGTACAACCAAATACACAACCCCATGAGAGAAATGAGAGCAGAAGAGGCTGTATTTAGGAGGGGGAAGCTGGAAAAAGGTAGCAAAAATCCACCACAGCACATCCTGGGAGTCCTGCAGCACCTTCCCCCTGCACCTCTACAGTCCTCCCTGCTTGGTCAAGTAGCAAAACAAGTGCTGTTAATTGACAGGCCTTTTATGCAACATCCCTACATTGGTATTAGCAGCTCAGTTAAAATATCAGAGCTATTTTATTTATCACAGCTGAGCTGGGTTTCCTCTCCCTAACCACAACCGCTTGTTGGTGCCTGACTAGGGTTCCTCCTTGCAGTATAAACAAGGAAGAGTAGGGAGGGGTGGGGGGTGATGCTGTGAAAGTAAAAGGGAAAAAGATGAGGAAAAAATGATGCAAGGCCATCCAAGGATTTTTACATTTTCACGGTTCTTCAGACGCTTACTAATTGTTATTCCTACTGAAAATTCATCTCAGCCCTTGTGTGCCTGGGTATGTTGACAGTATTTTGAGCATGTGTATTGTCTTGCTGCTGTACCACAGAAAATGAAGAGCTCAGTTTACAAGGGCTGTCAGATACTCTGACCAGCCCAAGAGCTGCATATTCTTCTCAGGAGATGTTTACATTCATAAGTTGTATCTCAGTGAGCAAACCAACGCCTGTCTCCCCCATGAGAAGCCCTGTCCCCTGAGTCAGGGGCCGCTCTGCAGCCCAAATGATGTGTATGAGGCTGCACAACCCAACCGTGCTCACCACTTCCTCCCTTGGCATGTGATTAGCTGATGAAGAGGGTGCAGTTGGGCTCAGAGCTACCAGCTGACATTTCATTACTGCTTACTCTTGGGTCATGCTTGTCAGCTTTTCCTTTGAATCACGAGAGCTAGAAGCACATGCACACACTTTTATCATGGAAGCCCTCCCTTCTGATGTAATCCCATTAGCCCCAAAACCCAAGTCTAGATCCAGGTCTACAAAGTGCACATGTCTTCTGCTAGCCCAGAGGAGAAGCTTGATGTCCTGCTTGGACACACTGACGGTCAGCCTGTGTTAGTAAGCCCTTAGCACATATACTGTGCTTGGCTCCATACAGAACCAGTGGAAGCAGCCCTGAAAACCAGCATGAAGTGTATCGGTACAGCAACATCTTTTTGATCTGACCCAACTAAACTGCCATGGCTCCATCCGACTCCCAGCTGTAGTTGTCCCAGTGTACAAGAACCAGCACTGGTCTGAAGACTCCACATTTCAGGCAATTCCCCCAGGGAAAGTTAAGGTTTCAGCTACATAACTAAGTTTCATAAACCTGAGAGAGGATAATGTTTATCTTAAAGCAGATAGGGTGACAAATTACACCTAAGGGCTAAGCTGCAAGGGAAACAGAAGGTAGGCATTAGGAAGTCTTGCTCTAACTGTACAGATAGCACTGCAACTGGAGCATATCACTGGAAGAAACTGTGGAATTACCACCAGTTCAGGTTTTTAAGAACAGTTTATGTATGTTTGACCCTGCTTTAAGACAGGTATAGAGAACTGAGTGATATCTCTTCATGATTATCTTCTGGTCTTCTGGGCTTTTATCAGCCATGCTTACTCTCAAAGTAATGGGTTACAGACTGAATATTTTAAGACTTAAGTGAAATGCAGAGTGCTAAATTACAGTGTTATGAAATGCTTTTAGAATAAGTATGGGAACAGTGTTAATGGGAACATAGATATTCTTAAATAGGAATATATGTGTAACAAAAAATCACATATTTGAAGTAAAATCCAAAGCAAACACGAGGTAGGTAGGTAGTTATCTTTGTTACCTTTTCTGACAGATTACAGCTAAGTTTGTCTCCTGCTTTTGTAGTTGGTAGCTATATCATCCTAGTTCTTAAATGTTACTGTGGGGTTTTTTACAGCTTGTTTTCATTACTAACTTTGATAATAAAGCACACTAAATTTCCTGAGGATAGACATGCTTTTTATCCTCAGTTCTATACTACTTTGACAGTGCCCAAATGAGATTATAATTTATAAACAAGTACATTCTTCACACTCCTCTCATTACCCCATTGATAGAATTTTATTAGCTCATTAATAGAATTTTATGGGGCTATTTTATCTTAGATATTTTGCATACTCAGAACAGCCAGACAGATATCTGTTCTTGCTCTGTCAAGAGCATCAGCTACTTTGTTTTGATTAAATACTTTGTTTTTCTGCCAGCAGAGAGCCTTTCCACTTGGTCAAGGACAAAATTGCAGCCAACGGTTTTTTTTTAAGAATGTGAACAATACAAAAAATCTTGCCAATAAGACTTGCTTTCCTCTTAGTGTGAGAGGTCACAAATTTGGTACTATCCTTTGGCCATTTTCCATAGAATTTTTAATGTTGATTGCAGAGACTTGCTTCAGTCTCAAAGACTGGACTAAGGAGGAAAAGCAGACTCTCTAGTGCCATTAGTGCTCTGCTTTCTTGCTGTTTACTGCCCCAAAGCCTGACATTTTAAAGAAAAAAGCCTTATTATTCACAGGGCTATTACTCAGACAAAAAGAACATTCAAATTATGGAGTTATTATTTGATACAGCTGCACCCTGTTATTTTTACAAAGTCACATTTCAGTTCAGCAGCTTTCTTGCTTTACTTAGCTCAACTTGTGGTCTACTTTATCTGGTGACATCTTAATGTGCTAGCATTCTGTCATGAAGAACACAGGTGTAGCACTGACTGAAACTAAAAAGGGACATACACACTAGATACGTATCACATATTCAATCAAAACTGCAGGGAATTCCAAGGTGGGAAAAGGTGTCTGATTTTTTTTTTTTCCTAAGCCTAAATTTTCTGATCTTGCCTGAGAAACTCAGATCAGTTGCTTAACAATAGCTAAACATATTTTCAACATGTTTTCCAAATTCTTTTGTAGATGTGTATGTTGCAACCTGCAGCCCTTGTCCATGTAAAACTGCCAGTGACTGACTTGTCTCCTGCCTTTTCTGGAGATTTGTTCTTTGAGAGATTAAAAGCATACCTAGTAATAACATAGGGTTGTGGATTTACTCATCACTCAATAACCATCACTCACTCAGGCAGCTATGAACCTTAAAAGTGACTGGATGCTGATGGGTGTGGAGAGATTAATTCTTGGTAAAAATGAAGTAGGAGGATTTGGGTTTTCCTTTGGAGAAATTACTTGTAAAGAGGCTTGGGATGTGGAGGGAAAGTGTAACAGGAAGGATGTGATGGCTTTGAGCAAGGGGTGTCATATAAATGAAACTATATTGTTGGGGAAAAAAAATAAAAAAAAAAAAAAGCCGTTGACAAACTGAGTATTGCACATAAACATATTTATGACCACCTTCAGAGCACATAGACACCATTGCCATGGACCAGAGCCCTGTGTGACCTGACTGGCAACTGTGTTTTAATAGT
Source organism: Athene cunicularia (assembly GCF_003259725.1). NCBI lineage: Eukaryota > Metazoa > Chordata > Aves > Strigiformes > Strigidae > Athene > Athene cunicularia. The sequence goes on along the minus strand of NW_020799095.1, from coordinate 18,452,907 downwards.
CACCATGTTTTTCAAAGCATGATAGAAATGAAAGGCTCTCTATAAATGCTAAGCATTGAGAGAACTACCTTGTTTTGACAGAAAGAAAGTGTATTACAACAAATCTTTTTTTCCTGCCTTGGCACAGGTCTCATCACCAGTATCCCCAGCAGTATTCTCCATTGTCACGATGACATCTGCTGGAGGGGATAGGGTTGAACACAGATTTCTCTGTCCAAGTGTTAATGCTTCTAAACATAGGCAGGGTTGGTGCAAATTCACACACTGAGATCTATTACAGTATTGAAATGTGTGGAAAGCAACATGTCTAGATATTTTAAATTGCAACTCCCTCAAGAGACACATGATAAAAAAGGATTAGAGGAAATTATTCAAACCTCATCTGTGTAAATAAAAATGGCCCAGCCAGATAATTTTAAATTATTACATGAAAAGGAAATAAGCTTGGTAAATATCTCTTGAAAGATACAAATAGGCATTAATTTTAGAATATATACATTATTGTGGCCCTCCAAATATATGTAAATCTGAAACATAGGTTTATTAAAACAGATGAGATATTGGAAATCAGTTATACAAAAGAGTATAAATTGGAAAGAAAATATATGCAATGCTTTACATGTAAGGTTTTTCATTTTCTCCACAATAAAAATACCATATGTTTTCATGGAAAAGTAATGTATAGTCTTGCTACATTTTTGCTTCATATCTGCAAATGCAAATAGATTTTCCCAATAGCTGAAAAGAATAATTGAGTATGAATATGTTTTCTGAAGCATCACATTTAATTTCTTTTGTTGGAAATGAGTTTCTGCAATTTGTTCAAATGAAACTGGAGTTGCCAACCATTCAAAATGATTTCTTAAAATAAAATTTTGCAGGGAAGTACATGTGTTTCACTTTAAGCCTATTCATCACTGCTAGATTATGGCTGCACCTCAGCAGCCTCCTCCCAGCCTGAGGAGGTCCACTGCCCGTACAAGGGATGGCATGTGCCAAGTTTATTGTCCTCTTGTTCACTCTGCTCCTTTTCAATGGAAAGGAGCAGAAAATAATGATGTGGGGTAAATTCCATGTGCTAGCAGGTGATATCTGCAGGCTCAGTCTGTGTCTGGGAGAAAGAGGGCGCATGTGGATTCTGGCTGTTGCTCCTGAATAAGTTTATAGAATTTCTCAGGAAAGAAGTCCACACACCGATGTCATGTCCCACTCAAATGACGGTGACAAGTGACTTAGACTCAGAAATCCCCAACAGATTGGACAACAGTGAGACAAGTCTCTAAGTCCAGACATTTATTAATTTCCTACCATATACTAATTGGATACACGATGATTGACTAAGTATATAATGGATTATGTATGGCAAGAGATATGGTATCCCTTGTGTTACCTAATGAAAATAAGGAAAAAGGGGGGGAAAAAAAGAAGAGAGAGAAAGAGGTAGAAATAGAAATCACTGGTCCAGGTTCCTGCGTTGCTCCTGCCAACGAGCATTTAAGGATGCATCTGTCTTGATTTCACTTCTTTTTTTGTTCTGTATTTCACTCCTCACCCTCTCCCTCAATTTATACCCACTTTCCTTGGGTCCATCCCCTAGGTTGACCCACATACCTATGTATCCCATGTATGGGAAGTGGTAAATTGCTTCATGGAATGATGCCATTAGCATGATCTTGTTAATCTTTATTATCATATTTAGGGAGGTCAAGTTTAATATGCATTTCGTGGATAATGAAGCAAAGGTCATTCACCAGACAGATGGCCCTTGAAATTTTACAAGATGCACCAATGCAGAACTGTCCTGTCTCCACAGGACTCTCTCCTCCAGCTGCATCTCATGATACCCAGGCAGCCTTACCAGCTTCAACCTCCACACTATCCATCCCGTGACTATAGTTCCATTACTTGCAAGTGTTTGTGACATTCCTTGGCTCAGAGGGCCTCTGCTCCCCCCCCATACCTCATCTCTTTCTCAAGCTGTTTTTTTCTCATAGGCCTGTTTATCTCAGGCCTTGTTTTGGGAAGTCCCAAGTCGTCTCTCACAACCAGGCCAGATTTTGCCATGAAAACAAACCAAAGAAAACCAAAAAACCTAACAAAAAAAAAAGGTTTTAATTTAACAAAAGAAGGTTGTTTACCTCCTGGAGTCCCGCTTTTCTTCTCATGAAGGAAGCAAAACAATAACAGGTGCCTGCAGATAAGCAGGTGGTCTGAAATTAATGAATTCTTCAGGAAAATCACAATATACAAAGTCAGGAAATTTTTCACATGAAGAAAATTTACTGGAATAATGGAGAGAGGTAAGGACAGAAGAATAACATTGCAGCTGGCATCAGTGGTAAGAGAAATGTGGTGGAAAGCAAGAGGAGAGGAAATAAGACTAGTTTAGGTATCACAGGGGGCTTTGACAGCAAGGCCCTGGATCTTAAATTTGGCAACAGGCAAAGACACACTGAAGGATTCAAACTGCAAAAAAAGCTCTTGCTACTGACAGCAATGGGAGATAATGCAGGACAAGCTGGACGGAAACAACGTCTGCGGCTGGGAGACCCACATGGAAGGGCATGTGCTTAGTCTACCAATGGGTAGGAAGCCTGATGTGCCCTTTGTCAAACTTTCTGAGCACGCCTGTCCTGGATTTGAAGCTGTCTAGAAATCAGAATAGCATTGGCGAATTTGGCAGCAGATGACTGCTGTTAAAAGCAGCCATCTACTGCCCAAGGTATTAGGGTTGGCAGACTAGAAACATGCTGTTAATGCCTGGCAGCTTAGAAACGTGCTGAAAGGTAGTTACACAGCTGAAAGAAAACCACCACACCCCCAGTAAACAATGTACCTCTATTAAAAGTTAAAAAAGAGGCTTCAAAAAGATTTTACAAAAGGCTTCTTCAAACAATTCCACTTGGCGAGCGATTAAGTTAAATCACACTTTTAGGTAACACTAGTGCCTTGTCTTTGAAGGACATTCCCCACATAGCTGGAGTAGGAGTTACAAGAACTACTAGTACATGCAACTATTTAACATCTCCATACATAAAATACTACCCTTAGGAGGATTATATTTATCAAAAAGGAGGAGGAGGCAGAAAAAGGTAAAGCCACAGATACAGAGTAGGAAGAAGACAGGAAGAGGAGAACATACTCCATTTTTTTAAAAAAAAGGGGGAAAACTACTTATTAGCATTGCTGTACTTGACAAATAACCTCTGACCTCGGTCTGAGCCGTTTTATTCCCACATCCCGAGCCTCTAGCTATCCTCTTTTCTGTGTATGTGATGAAATATCAAGATGTTTTTTCTTTCTGCTGTGGTCCTGTCTGCACTTTCTAGACTATTATGACTCCTAGTCTTTCATATGTAACTGTATTTCTGTCTTCTCTAGTATCAGTGACAGAAGTAATGAATGGCCAGTTTAAACCCTATTATCTGTTACTTGCATATGAAAGATAAAGATATCTCTAAAACCGTGAAACTGTCCAAACATACAACTATTAGGCTTGCCATCCTCCTGGTCCAGGAAGGCTAGATGTATTTAAAATCTATTCACAATCTCTCTCCTGTCTCTGTCAGCTTGTCTCCACAGGGAGTTTCTCAAAGGTGATCTTCCCCTTCTGTGTCTTCTCAAAGGGTTTATAAGTGTTTTGACTCCTTTTGATCTTCAAGGTCTCAGACTGAAGATTGTTTCTCCTTGGAGACTGCATGTAATGTCCCTGAATCCTGCTAGTTTCGCTCATTGTCTTTTCAATGTAGGCTTGTCTGTTCTTGTGTGGGAACAATTGCATGTTCTTTGTTTGCTCTTCCCACAGCCTCAGGCTAAGCAAGACAAAGATGGGACACTCAGAATTCATCCTGTACATAAATGTTTTCCCTCGGTGATTCAGACATGTATCTTTCATCAAGTTGCTGCATCTCAGTGCTAAGAATTTTATTACATCTCATTTTTGACAATTACCCATTGTAAGCATCTAAACCCATCATCATTCACAGTTTGGATCAAAGATAAACATGAGTCTGCACAAAGAACATCATCAATAGACCTGGTTGCCGATGTTGTACTGTGCTCATGTCAGCCTCAGAAAGTCCACCTTAATAATCTGTAGAAACTTCACTGTATGACTTAAATGAAGATCAGAACTGTAAACATTCTTACACCATCAGAATTTCTTACTTATACAAATGTCCATATGGAAACTTGTTTTGACTAAATTAAAAGAAGAAATACTTTTTTTTTTTTTTTTTCCCCTGAAAGATTCTGTTATCTACCGTCTCAACACAGAGAATGCAAATTCCCGAGACAGGTGCAACTTCATTAGGAAGAACTGGAGTGCAACTGCCATGCAGCTGCCCTGAATAGGTAATCGGATCAGCACAATCTAACCTAATGTAGATATAGTCTATCAGAAGTAATTTCTTGTACCAAAGGTCAAACAACTTGCTCCACCGTACTTCAGGCACAGCATTGTTGGTCTGGAAGCTGGTGCTAAAGCCACTAGAGATTATTATCCCCTGCCAGCCCTTCCTCCATTTCCATTTAGTTTCCCTTTTTCTCAGGAGAACAGAAAAAGTAAGTCCTTGCAACCAGCAGTCACCATTCTTAAGCTTGTTCTACAGTGCTGGTTCTCTGCTTCACTTAGATCTGTGTAACTCAAGGTTTATGTCAATGGGACTAATGGTTTTTGACACTTTGCAAGACCAAGCCAGAGGGTACTGCATCTTGTAAGATTAAGCCTATTTTGAGCAGCCCTCTGAACATTATAGTCATGTTTCTTGAGGGACATGTAGTATGCTTCATAGTTCCTGCATCATGGGATATCGTGTTTATTGGGCCCTTGAGATACAAAGCTCTAATTTCTCTTTTTACAATCTATCATCTCATACATTTCCACGATGTAGTTAGTTCATCCAGGCAGACTCTAATCTGCTTTGTAAGGTAGAGAGCTGCAAGAATCCCTTACATGGCACAAGTAGCTGCTTGATAGCACACTTCAGCACTACACAGGGCAGGAAAAAACACATCCATCTAAAGAAAAACTCAGGAGAATTTTAGATAGATAGAATGCAATTGTTTCACTGAAATTAATCTGAAAAACCACCATGAGCTGGAGTCGTTGTTTTACTAAGTGGTTACAGCTCTGCTGACGTCAGTGGATTTGCAGCTGTTCACAACAACATGCAATTGGCCTTGGATCCAACAATCTTATCATTTGCAGCGGGGGAGAGAGAAGGGTTGTTTGTTTCAGTTAAAAGCGGGTTGGTGATTGTGTCATAGCCCTGCTCACTGCCTAGTGGAAACCCATAAAGCCCCTATTATATCCTAGTTGCAGGTCTATTATTGAGGAGGTATTGACAGATTGCCACAACTGAAGAAGTGAGGTATCACAGGTCGGTGAATAACACACTGTCTGACCTTTACATACACATACATAAAGACTTTCATTAATTTGTTTGAATTTCAGATTATTTTCTAAAGGGATACTATGATACCCCAATCAAAGCAGACATACTATTCCCAGCATCCCTGCAACAGGTACTCACTTAGCACCATCTGGGCTTGGATCCAGACAGATCTACTGCATCTTGTAACCTCATGTCTAGTGCATCTTTCAGCCCCCTCTTGGTCACCTCCTCTGTCATCCCCCAGGAGGTCAGATGTTTGTGCCAAGGATCCAATCTGATACAGCCTAGCTGCATAACCTTGGCTCATACTTCTGAGAGAATTGCTAGGTTGTGACCAAAAGCTGTGAGAAAGTACAGGCAAAATGAAGAGAAAATTGAACCGGTAGGATTGTTGAACAGGAGTAGTTAAGAGCTCCAAGAGGACAAACACTAAAAAGGAAAGGCATAAAATATTACAAGTAGGGAAATAGGGAGATACCATTGTCACTGGAGGACTCACTGCAAGACAGCAATCCAGCAACCCTCATGATCTGTTCCAGACAGCAGTTACCATCAACTGCAGAACAGCTTCCTTTAAACATCATTGTTCCTTTCAAAACCAGCTTCTTCCTTCTCACAAAACAAATACACAGTCAAATGAACATGACAAATACATCAGGGTCATTCCAAGATGATTCCTCAAAGCTAGTTACTCCCAGTAGCACACACATTACTAACACCAAGGATAACTACTCCTTCACCAGTCATTGAGAGTCCTGGCTGCAACCAGGCTCTCAAGGTCTCCCATCTCTGTGCTATAAAAAGTCTCAAAAAAACTCAACCGGTGGGTTACTGGGGAGTTAGAGGGGCTAGGGGTTTTTTTTTTATTTTCTTCAAGTAAATGCCAAAATGACTAGGCTTGTCTGTGTAGTCCCTTTACTTCACTAACTCACCAGTGTTTTCTGTGTTCCCTTCTACAGCTCTTATTACTCACCCTAAGTCCTGTCAGTTCTCTGGAGGGTGAAGTTCAGCTTATCATTTACTCTTGTGCTAGCTCCATATGGCACACGCATGACGTTATCCCAGGAATGAAGAGAGCAACACAACCTATTCTAGTAGTAGGATGGAACAGCAGCAATAACAGGAAAGTATTACAGCCAAACTAGTGCCCACTAGCTGAATGTATGGATACCCTACTTCCTGAATTTCATGCATCAGGTCACACAAAATTATATTGTTCCTCCTAAATAAGCCATACCATTTATAATTTGTGAGACCATCTATCTCACACCTGCAATGACATATACTTACCTCTTTCTCTCCTTGCATTAGTTCTCTCATACCTCTCAGAGGGGGAGAACTAAAAACTAGAGCCAAGAGGTTGAGAAACAGCCAGCATGAAGTCTGCGTATGACCGGAAATTTGTAAAAATCTGTTCTGTAATAGTATTTTCGTAGTACGGAAAGGTACAAATTAAAAAACAATTCACACAAGTTTGTGAGTGCTGCTACCTTACCCACCAAAATCCATAGTGAGTTCTCCAAACCCCTGAGGTTCCCATGAGAATTAACCTTCAGGAAGTATCTTTTACATTCAGACAGTCAAACAGTGTTTAATGAGGAGTAAAAATTTTAGGAGTCTTAAAAGATCACAGGCTGATACTTCCTTTCTTAACATAACCCAGAACAAACTATCACTGAAATGGCATTTTAATCTTCATGTGATGTTATTCTAACTTTTAACATCAACAACTCAGCATTAATTCTTATTGTCATAAAAATCCCAAATTGCTTCTAAGGCCATTGGGCAATTACGTGAGTAACTCAATACTGTTTATAATTGGATATTTTAGCTGGATATGCAAGACTTTGTTCCAAAGGAGGTGCCTCAAATGCACGTCTCTTGAGGATGACTCACACATTGTTTCCTTGAAGGCATCCCATTCCAGGCAGCATTTGGAATGGAAAAATGTGATTTGTTTAAAAATGTATATAGAGAACTATCATCACGTGTATTGGCTGGATGTAGAAGCTATGAGTTCCTTTAAAAAATGATAGAATCCAACGGCACTATGAAGATAGTTCTGCTATTTCCTAGTGTGCTGCTACAAAAAAATTAAAACTGTGCCCCTCTGAGGGTTTTCCCTACATGAGGGCAATCCTTACTTCTTTTTTTGGTCTTTGAACAATAAGCAATTATTGGCTTGTTCAACTAGAAGGGTCTCAGGAATATCCTTTGTTCACCCTGGGAAATCAGTAAAAATCTGTGAATTGGAACTGCTGATAACACCTTTCCCTGTTGCTGAAATCCAGCATTTGTGAGCCTTCATTGGTAGGTGAGATGACATAAACTTTGCTCAACTGTTGTTGCTATGCTCCCTTTCTGTACCTCAGTTTTGCTGTGGGTAATGCTCACAGAGACAAAGGTAATTCAGATAAACTCAGTCCCTGGGTTAACTATCCCTACATTGTCCTGTACATAAAAAAAAAAAAAAAAAAAAAAAAAAATTGGTACTAATTTACAAATGTATGTGGAATTAATGTGGAATAGTCACATTCAAAGAGTTCAAATACAGATTTTTACTGGAAGGTCAGATAACATTTATTATTTGGCTGAAAATAATTCCTGAACTGCTGAAACCTTAGTTGTGGAAAGACTGATACTCTCTGTAACACAAGGTGGCAGTTTAACCCATTGATTTGGAGTTTTGCACAAACAGCTTTATTACTCCCTGATCCTGTTTCCAGTTCAGAGGTTAACCTGTTGTGAGCCTAATCAAGGGCAGACATTTAAACACATACTGCCTGAATTCCCCTACTTAGCAAGTGGATTTATTAACACCAAGATCCATCCTCAGTAGGAGCTATTTTGGTGCAGGAAATACTTTCTCTTCTAAGTTTCTCCCAAGAAAATACTAGTTCTCACGAGAGGACAGCCCTTGGGAGGGGCTCTGGTTGCTAGAACATGCAGAAGGGCAGAATGTGCTGGAAGGTGACTGGTAATATCCTATTGCATGTTGTCACTTTAAGGTTATGGTATTTCACACTCACTAAAAAGAACGCATGATTAAGTCTTTATCAACTTGATACCCAGTAACTTTAAGCAATAAACTAAAGAAGGGCACTTTTTTTCTCTGCAACTCATTCCCCTTTGAACTTCGGGGGTTTTTTAATCCTATGGTTATTATGACCTTGCTACAAAATCTTAGGGTTGACATAGCGCCTAGGGATATGGTGTAGTTGAGAATTGTCAATGTTAGGTTAATGGTTGGACTAGGTGATCTTCAAGGTCTCTTCCAACTTAGATGATTCTGTGATTGTCCCTTGCTAGGGCTACTTGCTTTTCCCTCTCATGGGCAAGGAAGCCTAGGGCTTTTTCAGTATGCAGAAATTTGGCTGTAGGTTCAGACTCTGCTGGCACAGCCTCTGCCAAGCTCCCACAGGTCAGCTCCGGAGAGCAGCAGGCTGTGCTACTGGCAGAAGGAGAATCCAGCCCCAAATCCTTATGCTTCAGAGACAAGCTTTCTATGCTCAGCTGCTCTACTGCTATGTTGTTACAACCCATGCTATAGCAGTTACTGAACTGGCTTGAAGACCCATAAAATATTTTTTCCTTGAGGAAGGGGCAGAGAGGTGGGTTGGACTGTATTTTAGACAGTCTAAATATTTATTATTCTTCAGATCAGAAAAGCTAAATGAAGGAAAAGATCTGGAACTCGTTCCAAACACTACCAAAACCCAGGAGATGTATTCAGTCTATGACAGATGTTATTAACTTCATGCAACGCCTCCTATGGCAGGATTAACTTCAACCCACCCACTGGTTGGGGTCAGCCAAACAGGGATCCAGGGAGTCCTCTGCTTTCCTTGTCTTGTTTGTTTATCTGTTCCCAAAAGGAGATTGTTTTCAGAGTATTTACGTGCATTTGTCACAGTTGCATCCTTTGGCGGGCTCTGGCAGTAAATCATTCCACAATAAACTAAAATGGAAGTGTCAGTGTGAAAAAGGACCACTGCCTGACAAAACGCACGTACCAACCTGGGCTGCCAGGACAAAGCTGCGCTCGCTCCTTAACACATCATGTCCTAAGCCTCACCACTGAAATACAGATGAGTTATATTACAACATCAGTACCATTAAAGAGCATGAAATTCAGCCTGGGAGAATGCAGGAGGTACACTTTCAAAACCAAATACATTAGGTGTTGTCTCACTGGAAGAACCTTCCTCATCCAACCCATCGGGATACATGGGCAGGCTGTGGTGCCCTGACCACCCTCACCCAGGATCCCCACTTGCTGCCCAGGTTCCAAAGCTTCTTGTCACTTCACCTCCTCTGATGACCACTGGACCATCAGAAGGCCCTGTTGTCACCCTGGACCTGTTTGGATGTGGGCGATGGCACTCTACATGCTGGGCTGGGGTCTCCTTGGCAGCCCCGCTTTTGGGGCAGCCCCGCTCTTCCTGCTCCCCAGTACAAAAGTGCTGCTTTGAGATAAGCATTACTGCTTGGGTGAACAAGCAGTAAAAATTAAACAGTACATACAGCAGTTACACAGTGTGAAAAAAAAATCACTTTGCCATTTGGGGCTTCACTTGTAAATTATTACATGGTCCAGGTTTTCAAAACAGACCTTAAACTTTAATGCAAAAAGGAAGTAAAAAAACCCCAAACTTCCTTACATCATGAATAAGCAAAATATAAATCCATTTTAGTCTCTCTTCCCTGTGCCTTTAAAGCTTAATGCAACTGACACATCTATCAAAACAGAAAATTTGGGATGCCAAGGGATGTTGTAAGCCACAGTTCACAGCATGGTAAGAAAATGAGAGTCTCCTCCATTAGCATTGAAGGCACAAGTCTAAAACTTGTTTAAAAAATAAGAGAGAAAATAAAAGGGAACAATTTCATTAGAAAAAAGAAATGAAGCCGTGTGAAAAGAATACTCTAGAAACAAGCAGCGAGAAAGCCTTAATTCAAGACATTAAAACAATTCTCCAAGCCAAGAAATCAGAAGGACCTCTAGTAAACTGTACAGGAGGGAATATCCTGAAAATACTTCAAACACGAAGAAACCATTCAGACCAAATTCCCCTTGTGCCCTGGCAGAGTTCAGAGGGACTGACAAAAGGTGGGACAAGGTGTCCTTGCTCAGAAGAGGCCACCAGCACCAGCAAGAGCAAGCTCCTAAGACAACCAGCAACAGTTTAAAATGTGCCAGTCAAAACCAGAATATTGATTTCAGGAAGTCAGAGTTCTCCCACTGCTCCTGGGAGTACAATAAAATAAACATTTGATCTCCTTAATGCATACAGTAAAACACCTTGGCTAACATAGTGATAAACCCATTTTCTCCTTGAAGTTTATGCCTCCTGTGAGCATCAATGCTATGACTTGTCCTGGTGCTCCTTCTGGCATAACAAAATTCCTATATGTAGCTCTATGACAAAAAAAAGGGACTATTCTGGGAAAATGAAGAAAATCCTTGCATTTAAAAAAAAACAAAACAAAACAAAACAAAACAAACAAACAAACAAACAAACAAAAAAACAAAAAACAAAAAAAACAAACCACAAAACCCCCAAAACAACAACTGTGATGGGTTTAGGTGAAAAGAATCAGCAACATCACAGTTTGGAAAGTATTTTGCCACTTTCTTAGATAATATACCTGAGACCCACATGCAGTCCACTTAAAAAAATCAAACCTGCTGACAATCCCTGGTTTTATACTATCCCCAACTAAGCATCCGTTTTCATCTTTGATGTCATATTTCCACTAATCCAGTAGTGTCTGATCTGAGTGCTTGTCATCGATCTTTTTGCTCTCTGTTATGACACGTTGGCTCATATTTCTCTAATCTACTGAATATGAATTGATCACAAACTCAAGCAGAGAATTGGTTTTAATAGTGATGTCTGTTAAATATATAATTAGGGCCTCATCTGGGCAATCTGTCCTTCATGCTGAATGTGCCAGCTCCTCTTCAGTCAATATACACTGAACGGAGCCTGTTACTGATCCCAAGTCACAGGTTTCTGTTTGATTTCATTGCTTCACCTGGGTTGTCAGCTCTACTCATGACAGCAGCACGGCTTGCACCCGCCAGTCATGCCAGCGTAAGTAGAGGGCACCTGACCTGCCGTAAAAGCCAACCCAAGGCATTTGAATCTTTCACTACAGTACTGCCAGAAATAGGATCAGAATAGTACTAACTGTCACCATAGCATTAAATCTGTCAGAGAGGATCGTTGTGCTTTTGAAGGGAAGTGGCTCGGCATGGGAAGGAGGTATTTCTCCTGATCTCTGTAGGAGGAGCACAGGGCTCCTCTGGAGCCTTTTTTTCATGGCAAAAGCTGCACTGCAAGCTGGCCTGAGATGTTCTCCATGTCTGGCATAACCCTCCCCTTCTCTCTCATGTTCCTACTAGGACTCACAGATCTCCTCAGCTTCCCCATTTTCCCAAGCATGCACACATTGCCCACAAGAGGATGGCAAGAGGATGGCAAAGGAAAGAAGGGAGAGGCCTTGTGAGCAGTGTTGCTTCGTCTGAATGAAGAAGAGGCATGAGGAGATGGGTGAGGAGACCCAGGCTCGAGAAAAGACAAAACTGGAATGACAGAGCTAACCCTATTGTGGCAGCAGTTTCCATTAGGAGTCCCTATCATTGTGACATAATGAGGTATCACATACATTCAGAACTTCTACTTTTTGTCTTGATTTTTGAATCAGAAAAAAAACGAGACAGGTGAACTGTTACTATTTATAGTCAGTATGTAACAAATTATTAATGCCAAGGGGAATTAATCTCACCCCACTGATAAATTAATTGAGGAGCATTCCTCCTGCCCAAAGAAGCACATGCACCCCTGAGAGAAAAATATGGTGTTAATATTCTAATTTTCAGTGCCAGGTTTGCTTAAAGAGCTGAACATGACCGGTACTCCATGTCATTCTGAATCTGTACTGCAGAGCCAGGCCTTGCTCATCTTCTACATTTCAGCATGATACGTTCATTACTTTGGCTTCTTGATGGAAATATCCCTACCACACTATGCATTAGAGATTATTGGATTAAGCAAACAGTGTTCACTAAAACATTTCAGGATATCCAGCTGTCCTGTACCAGCCTGTTTAGAAGCATTAGGTGATTGCTTAAAATTTAATTTGATATTCAAAACCACAATAGATATATATTGTTTGTGCCAGACCAGTGGTTTCCCTGTCAAACTCAAAAATAAAATGAGCTTTAGAGAAGAGGATAATCTTTTTCCATTTTTAATTTTAACCTCAGTTTGGGAATTGAAGGATATCATTAAACTATTAATGTTGGTAGAGTGCTTTGGGAATAACAAAAGAGAAGAGACACACCACATTATGATGCTTTCATTTGTATTAAATGTTACAAATTGCCTATTCATTTAAATGTTTTTAATTTAATTTCTCAGATTTCACAAGAAACTGACTCTTTCCAATGCTCATCTGAAAATTTTGAATAAGACATTTTTGTCTCTGAGATTACAGTGTTTTCTGCCATCCCTCCAAGATTCTGACGTCTATATGTTTGGATTTGTTTTTCATCTTGACATGTTCTTCCTGGGTGGCTTTGTATAATTACACATGGCAGTGCATATATGCACATATATGTACACACACACACACACACACACAAATGATAGCTGTTTTTCATGAAAAAGGAATATAGATTCTTAGCTAAAAGGATATTTAATCTTAAGAGCATTTAAAGTAAATCTAGAATGCTCTTACATAGCATACCAGCTCCTTGTTGGTGAAGCAGCTGCCTTGGTATCACACTCTGCTGCCAGCTCACCATCCCTTTCAGAGCAGCCAGCCCTCACTGCTCACTCACAAGGCTGTTCATCTTGTACTATGGCCTGAAGAAGTGAAAACTTAATGAAAGAAACTGGCCTTGTAGTACATTGCCCTTTACAGGGCACAGAGGTTCCCTGAATCAGAGGTTACCCCCAGTCTGAAATCCCACTGAAGGTACTTGCAGGATTTGGATAAGGCTGACCCCTCATTTGAGCCTGATCTGGATACAGACATCATATTAGCTGCCTGCCTGTGTTACAGGCACCTCCCTGGAAATCTCCTCAAATGCTATGACTAAAGGTATAGGACTATGCTACTATGCTATGAGACTATGCTGGGTGACTAATGCTACATACTACTGCTAATCATTAGGTCACGTAACCCTGCCTGCCCCAGGGATAGCGCAGTATGAAAGAAGGTGCGGCGGGCGGAGGAAGCAAGCAGCCGATTCAATGTGAATGATAGAGCAAGCTTCAACTTTATTGAAAAAAATCACACCTTATATAAGCACTCCACAATAATCATGCATACTACTCACAAATCTATTGGATACATGTAAAAGGCTACATTATAATATCCCAGCCCCTTGTGGCATCTCAGGCATGTCACATCTTCCCTCCTCTGGCCTGCTTTCTTACCCAAGGCCGTTCCTTTATCATACACAAGGCCATAATGTACCTCAGTTTCTCTCACTGTTAACATAACAGTCCTTTGTTAGCATAACTGTACCCTGGGTTTTTTCCTTTGTTTACCTCAGATGGCTGCAACCAGCTTCTGCAGGGAGCTATGGCCTTGCTCTCTGCAAGCCATTCTCCAACAAGAAGGGAACACTGGAGTGGTACCTGTGAACTCAAGCACTTATGTGGTGTCTATCACAGTTACAGGAGCCATCGGTAAATTCCCTGCTTAAAAGCCGCTCCCCAGGGAAAGGAGCGTCAGGTTCTCACTTTCAGCTCTCCTCACCACAGCTCTTATCAGCCTTGGACACAGCAAGCTGAACTCCTTAACTCAGCTGACTAAGTTCCCAGAATAGGGGAATGCAGTCAGGGGCCCAACATGGCTATTTTTGTGTATCCCATACATAAAACAAGCTTCTTAGGGTTGCTTTTGACATTGAATTAAAACTCTACAGGTAAATTCTTTACACCGTGAAATCTGAAATTGGCTAGATGTACATTCTCATTTTTTTCAGGCTATCACTATGGCAAGAGAGGCGTAAGAATTCTCATTTTTACTGTTATATAATAAAATCTGAAAAGTCAAGTGATAGACGGGTCAGACTATTTCAATGAAATAAAGGATGTGTTAAAATTTCTATTACTTATACGTAGTAATAACTGTTAGATGGCAGAACCACAGAATATCAAAGTCCTTCTTATTAAGGCTTACCACAAGGTATATGATATCAGGGTGAAAACCACTCATTCCTTTAACAAAACAAAGCCTCACTTTACGCACAAATTTCTCTCCCTTCAAGTCAGAGCATTAAGCTGTTCAAGACCTTGTTACATGTGGGATCAAAATTGGAAGCATCACACGCACAAACGGACAATTTACACAAAACCGCTGCTTTGGCTGTCACAACCCTGTTAAAAAAAAAACAGGGATCGAAGCACCCAATATTCTGGTCAACACGTTATTATTTCTGGAAGCGGGTCGGGTACAGCCACCAGGAGTGGGTGCCTCTGGTTTACGTTCGCCCCAACCACGGCAGGATCCCTAAAAACACGTCGGGACGCGAGCACCCGGTACTAACAG
>NW_020799095.1:18419068-18437891 GCF_003259725.1 Athene cunicularia | reverse complement strand
CGGGCGGCCGGTGTCGGCGGCGGTGAGGGCGGGGGAGCATGGCCGCCCCCGGGTCGGAGAAGAGCAGCAAGAAGAAGACGGAGAAGAAGCTCGCCGCCCGCGAGGAGGCGAAGCTGCTGGCCAGCTTCATGGGGGTGATGAACAACATGCGCAAGCAGGTACGGCGGAGGCGGCGGCTCACCTCCCCCCCCTCCCCTGCCCCCGGTACAGCGGGGCCGCCCGGCGGCTCCACGGCTCCATCGCGGGGCTTGTGGGGACCCGGAACCGAGCAGGAAGGCGCTCGGCAGGGCTGCCTGCCGGGGGGGACAGCGCTGCTCTGTAGGCAGATCCGCCTCCTGGGCAAAGGATTGCTTGGGTTTCCCGTCGCTGGGTTTGACTGCGGTGAACCCCTGGGAGGACGGTGCTGCCGAGGCCAGCCGGGGCGCCGGGAGCCTGAGCCTCTGAGGCGGGCCTTGGCCACGGGGAAGGGTAACTCAGAGACGCTGCCCTACGCTGACACAGCAAGTGTGGCAAGTTCAGATTTTGTTTGCGATGGCTTATTGTTGGTGCTGAAGGCAGAAGACACAGTGGACCCACTCCTTATCTCATAGCACCTTGCCTGTGGTAGGGCAGAATTTAAGTTGCGATCGATCATAGAATACCAGGTTGGAAGGGACCTTAAGGATTGATCGTTTGGTCCAACCTTTCTTAGCAGAAGCCCGGTCTAGACAAGATTGGCCAGCAGCACCATGTCCAGCCAGATCTTAGAAGTGTCCGATGTTGTGGTTTCCACCACTTACTGGGGAGATTAGTCCAATGGCTGGTGGTTCTCACTGTGAAAAAATGTGGCGGAGTTTCTCCAGATAAGAGTATTTACGTAGTCCTTTTCAAACAGAAACCTGAGGGCAGTGGAGATGTTGATGATGGATTTTAATCAGGAACTCTTCTCTGAACAAATGGGCTGTGAACCCCTGGAACACTATCGGTATAGTGAAGCTGCAGTGGGAGGAGAGGGATGGCTGTAACCATGGTTCGGTTTCACCGGTAGCATTTCTTCTTGTGCTTCATACCAAGTATGTCTGGCCATCTCATTAAGAAGCCAATGGCAGTACAGGGGGCTAGTGACCTCATCTTTACAAATTCTGACCTTTCTGGCAGATAAAATTCCTAGATCAATAGCCTATAATTATTATTGAAGGTGACTCTTCAGTTTATTGATAGAGCAAGAGTGGTAACCAAAATTATAATTATACAAGTGGATTTCAGTTGAGCTGGCCAAACTGAAAGAAATGCTGCTTTCTTATTTTTTTAATGTTTCTTTTCCCCCCTTAAAAAGTTCAGACTTCTGGTACAGGAGCAGAAGGATGATCTGTGTAACTCTTTGAATATGAAGAAATCTGTCTTGGAGGAGGAGAAGCTGGCTTGATTGTGGTACTGTTGTTCTCTTAAAAAATGATGTGGCGCCAGTTAAAGCTGACTCTGAAGCCAGCTGTTAAAGAACAGTTGGGGGCTTTGTATTTGGCACTGTCATGTATTGTACCTTCTAGGGTTTAGCTGTTTGTCTCTCGGTGTTAGTCTTGCCAAAGGCTCAGTCCAGCTTTTAGTGATGTGGTCATCAGCAGTCTAGGTCCTGGGCTAGCAAGTGATGTCACAGTGTTGATTCTGCTTTTCCCCAGCACTTCAGCCCTGTCCTTCTCACTAATATGCAGCCAGTTGTATTGTCTGCATAAGCCATTTCATGCAACAAAGCTCCTATGTATGAAAAACCAAATTGGTTTCAAGACTTCAGGTACAGGAGTTGAGACTTAAAGCCTATGATCTACTTTTTTAGGTTTTGTTTCTCTTCTAATTAGGTAAATATATTCCATGGTGTAGCTGAGTTCATAACTCTGCTCATTACTGTTCAGCTCATACCTCTGTCATTGTTGACAAGGGGATTCCAGATGCTGTTATGCTTTGTAAGTAGATAAGAGGAAATACTTTGCTCCCTTAGATATATGCACAGACCCTAGCACAGAGAAATCACAGTGCTTTACCATGTAACTACTCCAGTATCTGGCACCATGTTGTTCTGTGTAAGAACCTCATCTTTCAGTATAATAGAGGGCCAGCTCTCACCTAGTTGTGAGTTACTCTAAACAGGGAGAGGGAGAATCAGGATTAAGTGCTGTGAAATTGATGTGTACTTCTGATTCAAATTTCAAAATCTGTTATGCCCAGGGAGGTGCAACTCTGAATTTTGCCTGCTATTAGTGTTTCTTGGAAACTTCTAATCTGACCTCAGATGGTGGTTTTGCATCTCCCACCTAGTGCTGACTGCTCCAGAAATTCTTGTTTAGTTCATGACGCTCACACTTCTTTAGGGAGTTGTTTGTAAGAAGTTAACTATTACTTGGGGGACAATGTGATTATATAGGATAAAATTAGAAAGTCAGCAGGAGCCAGAGGAGAATGTACTAGTTCAGCTGATTAGTTGTGCTAAAGTTTAAAGGATTTATAGGCTTTGTATTTTGCTAAGTCAAGAACTATGCTGTGGTTATAAAACCTAAATATGATATGAGTTTAAAATTTCCTGGGATGGAAGTAGCAGCATGCATGTGGGGCACTAGCTATTTAAATGCATTAGTTTAATGCTGTAGGAGAATGGGCTGATTGGAAGGTGCAGAATTTGAAAGAGGCTACTTTTTGTGTGAGCTCTGATCTAGAAGCAGCCTCCATGAGTATGGGAGTTTAGAGTAAACTATGGACATACTTGTACTTAGTACTGGTAAGATGTTGGGGGCAAGTATGTTTAGTCTATGGAGGGCTTCTTGCTCATCTCTGATATGAGATGGCCTGTGGGGGCGGTTTATGGAGCTATTTGACAGCATGTGCATAAATCCTTTGTTGCAACTTTGCAGCTGAGTGGAGGTCAGCTGTGAGTGAAGTAATTGAGAATGAAGCTGGGACGGAGTTGCAAGGTGTTGCCGGACCTGTTATTTGGAAGGTGAAGCACCCTAATGCAAGCTGATGTGCGGGTGTGTCCTTTGCTTAATGCAATACAAGTCATCTGTTGCCTCATTGGAGTGACTCAGTGACACCAGTGGGTCCTTCTGGAAAGAAGTACAGAAATCCTCAGAAGAGTGTCAGTTGAAATGAAACAGTCACACCCAGAAACATCCCAGGTGAAAACGATGGTTGGCAAATATTTCTTCCTGTGCTCAGAAAGGCCTTAGAATATCTGAGGTGCTTCAAATGCTGAGCTGAGGCACTAAATGTGTGAGAAATACAGCATGGAGATCAGGCAACAGTTGCAAGTCTTATCAAAGCTTCACCACAGGATGTTCTGGTATCTTGTACTGCTTGTTTCTTACACTTGTTTTGAACAAGATGTGCTGGGAATTTCAGCTTTAGAG
Organism: Athene cunicularia; assembly: GCF_003259725.1. Lineage (NCBI taxonomy): Eukaryota > Metazoa > Chordata > Aves > Strigiformes > Strigidae > Athene > Athene cunicularia. The sequence continues at coordinate 18,434,517 of NW_020799095.1, read as the reverse complement.
GACTTCCTCTGAAACTCTTCTTGAAAGGTCTCTTTTATTTTTGCTTATTCAATCCTAAATGGTTTAAAGCTACAGATGTACAAAGGAAGCTGTATGTCACCCCCTAATTAAAACACTTTAAAAAATATATATTATTTGTATTTTGTCCCGTGTGTGCTTCTGAGAGGCCTTTCCTTCAAGAAACTAAAAACCAGGTTTATTTGAAGGGGTTGCATATATGGATGATCAGCCTTCTGAGGTGTGCCCTAGATAGTATTGTCTGTATGGGGGAAAATGTTCTAAGCAAGTATGTACTTCCCAGAGTAGAGATGCTCTTTTCTGGGGTTACTACTTGGATGGGTGTAGGTAGGTGTTCTTAAAGTAGTAGTTGAAAATTAATTCCTGTTTTTAGGAAGCAGTGCTGTTCAGTTTTTCTTTCTTAATAAAGATGTTGTAATTAACTGTAGTATGGTGTGAATTTACTTCAGTCAGTATGTTCTTAGATTCTGAAATGATATCCTTTATCTTCAAATTATGTTTTTTTACCCCAATCCCTTACTCTTATGTCTCCTGACAACTTTTTGTAAGTTCTGTCACTTTCCTTTCTCCTTCTAGTGCTTGACGGTTTACATGTAGGGGAGAAACTAACTGCTTGCATACAAATATCAAACAGATGAGAAACAAAAGGCTTTTTTTCCCTCTGGCAGTTAATTGCTTATCAAGTGTGAACAGTCAAACTCTTCCATAGAAGTGATGTTTTTGGGGTACATTTTCTTAAAAGTGTTCAATCACTTTCACTCTGGTTGGGCAATATGATGGTGGTCTTCAGATATGAGGTTCCTATGAGTATTTCTGAAAATCAACAGCTGAGAAGAGAGCCACTGATAGATGAAGAAGGTAACATAAATGCATCCTCAGCTAGATGCTGCAGAGCCCATGTTATTGGAGGCTGATATAAATACTACAGGAAAAACTTTAATCAGAGTTCATGTTATTTGTGGCCATCCTTAAGGTACAAGTTCATGGGTAAACTTAAGTTTGCTAGTTCTCCGGGTTACTGAACTTAACTTTGACTTTCAGAAAATCTTTTCATTGTATAATACTCTCGAGTTGTGTGGATTAAGAAAAGCAATTAATTTCCATAATCTGTTTTTAAAGAAATGTTGTTGAAAGTTTTTTGAAAATGCTGTTCTTCACATTTTTTTGTCTGTGTTTTTCTCTTGATTTAGAAAACTCTATGTGATGTCATTCTTATGGTTCAAGACAGAAAAATTCCAGCTCACCGTGTTGTGCTTGCTTCGGCCAGTCATTTTTTTAATTTGATGTTTACTAGTAAGTCTTTTCAAAATCAATATAATTATAAGCTTTTGTGTTTATATCCTGTTATACTAGTGTCTGACAAGCTGTTTATTTTATGAAAGTGATTAATTTCAAGGATAAGTGTAAGTGAAGATTTCCTCATTTTATGTGCTTCCATTCATCTGTTTACCCTTCCCCTCATTTTCCCTTCAACACTTTTGATCAAGTTAAGTGTTACTTCATATGTGAGCTCATATTAATTGGGCCCATATGTTGTATTAGAATTGGTCTCCCTCTCTTGACCTGAAAACTGGGAGTTTTTACTCCCATGACAGAATTTGTCTGCACCATTGCTTCTCACCATTGGTCTCTTCCACATATAAAATGGGCTTTTAGAAGTGTCCGTATCCTTGCATTTATGCTATCTTTACAAACTTGATTAGTATCTATCTTTCTTCTTTATGCCTTAGCCATGAACTCTAAAATTACTGTGCTATAAAACACATATTTAAGTCTAATAGAAGTAAAATAACCATGCCTTCCAATGGTCAGTTTGTAATTGTCTGTGGACAGACTTACAGTTCTGTGTCTGGTTGTGGGGAGCTCAGAGCTGTCTCTATTGTTATCAGTTTAAATGTGGAAATAGCTTTTGACAGTGTGCTTCCTGGTTTTGGTAATGCTAACTTGGCAGTCTGCACTGCAGTTGATAGCATCTATGACCTTTTCTATTTAATATGGTTTATCATAATTTACATAATAGTTATGTGCACACATCAGTTACTTTTTGTCCCACTGCCTCGTTTCTTTCCTGACTTGCGTTAGTAATCCTGGGAAAACAGCAATCAACTGTGTGAAGTTTTTAGCAGTTTCCCATGTTGTATAATCACTTTATTTTCTACTGTTTGCAAAATAAATAGTAACTAGAGTGACTTATTGATGGAGTTTGTTTTTTAATCTATTTGCAGCAAATATGCTTGAATCAAAGTCCTTTGAAGTGGAGTTAAAAGATGCGGAACCTGACATTATTGAACAGCTCGTGGAGTTTGCCTATACTGCAAGGTAGCTTCATTATTTAAAGCTGATACTTTTTTTCTAGGAATCCTGCCAATTGTAAATGATAAAATCTGAAAATAATGCTTTTATGATTCACCTGTTTTGTTACCATTACAATTCTTTGTTTAAAGTCTGATGTGACTAGACCTTATATCCTCTTCCCTTTTCATTTTTATTTAATCAGTAGGAAGCCCTACAGGCTAAAGAGAACAGTAGTTGTCTCCAGAAAGCAATTCGGAGCACTTCAAGCTTTTGACTTGAGTGTTGGAGTCGAGTGATGTTTCCCATTGTTCTGAAATTCGGGCCCTTATTGATATCAGCAGGGTTTCTCTTTATGGTCACAGTAGCTGTCACACAGAACCATTTCCAGGAGTTACACCTTTATTTCAGGACAGGCAGGGTGGATAACTGTTCTGTGAACAGCATTTCCCGTCTGTCTCAGGTTGTCTGTGTGTGGGTGGGGGTGGTTGTTTTTTGTTTGGGTTTTTTTTTTTTTAAAACAGCTTGTGCAGATGACTAGGATTGTCAACAGCACTTTTCAATCAGCTCTCATGACAGATGGATGACAGGCCTTTCATCTTTGTACTAATGGGATTAATTCTCCTTAGGAAGGCTTTCTCCTTTCTTTGAGAGGAATCTTGTGTGCTCCATCAGTGGTAAGAGACAGTCAGTGTCAGCACCCCATTGGTATGGTTGCCTTCCCTGGTGCCCAGGCCCTTGTCTGTAAGCTCTGTACCTTCTCTTGAAGCACTGCCAGGCTGGTGGTTCTGCTTGTGCACTCTGGGCAAATCAGTCAGAGCAGCCTTGACAATGAGTTTAGACAGATTTTTGCTGATGCCTGTTTGGAAGTAGGAGACTGTTAGGAAAAAAAATCATATTCATTTCTGCTTTGTGAAAGTGGCTAATCACACAAGTCAGAGCAATAGTATGGTACTGCAGAGGGCCTGTGTTAAAGGCTTTTCTTCAGAATCCATGACTGCTTACTCTTTGCCCTTCCTCAGTAAAGCAGAGCAAATGAAAGCAGTTTGGAAAGATCATGAAGGGAAATTGTGTGCTCAGACTGTGTGTGAAAAATTCTTGGGTAAATAGCAGGGAAATAATTTTTCCGTTTATGTGAATAAGTTGCCTTTTTTTACTACAGCAAAGTAAGTAATTCTAGTGATTTCAGTCCTACACTTCCTGTTTTTCAGAATCTCAGTTAACAGCAATAATGTCCAGTCTTTACTAGATGCAGCAAACCAATATCAAATTGAACCTGTGAAAAAAATGTGTGTGGACTTTTTAAAGGAACAAGTTGATGCTTCCAATTGTCTTGGTAAGAGAAATGCATACGTAAATTTACTGTTCATTTTTTTAACTCTGCTGTTCCTGAAAAACAGATACTATTGTCTAAAAGGCAGCAATGACTAAATCCAGGCATGTAAAAATAATTTTGCTCTGAATCTGTTGTCCCTTGTCATAGACAAAATAAACTGACAGTTATCGTGCCAGTATCAGGGTTCACTGACTGCTAGGTCTCATGCCAGCTTGGCAACACCCTGGAGCTTCTTGTTTCTTAAGAGAACCTCAGCTGCTTAACAAGGTGGAGCTTTCAGTTGTTACAGAATTTGACAGAGTTGTAATTTCTGCAGAACTAGCATATCTTTTAAAAGTATGAACAGGATAAGTTTAGGTTACTTTTGGTTTTAGTTGCTCTTCATCTTGACTGAAATCCATGAATGTCACCTGTGCAAGTTTGATATTGTATATTTTCTGTAGCCCTAATGTGATGAACTCGGTGTTACAGAAAAGGTAAACAAGTAGAACTAAGTGCTTTTTCATGCTAAAGATTCGGTGCACTTTATTTAATCAGAGATTAAAAATAAACTTGTTTGTAGGGTTTTATTGACATTTGTCATGTAATTCTAGTAACTTCCTAATGTTATAGATGTTTATAATATCAATAGAAATGTTTTGCAGAGAATCTGAACTATAATGATTGAACTGACACTTTGGTGCAGTACAGCTGTGGCTCTGAAACAACTGCTAGAAGAAAGACATTACTTTCTAAGGAAAATGCCACTTATGCTTGCTTTAAGGCAAACCTCCTCAGTGGGTTTTGTTAACTAGAAGAATAATTATGGTCTTTTAACACTTGCATTCTTTGTTGCTAATTTAAAGCAAAAAAGGGACGTAAAGATTAAATCAATTTTTCTTCAAGGCATTGTTTACAAGTTGAAATTGTTCTGTGCAGATTCATAAGCAAGTCCACAGTTCACAGGGTTTTTTTACATTTGAGAGAAATCATGAGTTATTTTGAAACTCTTGATACTTTGTCAAGAGGTCATACACTCGGATTTTATCTTTCTGGTTTGCTCAGAGCAGCTCAGGCTAGTTGCAGCCCATGGGTTGGTGAGTTGCTTCTACCCCACTTACCATCTTCTCTGTAGAAAGAGGAGGAAGATTGTAGTGCAGTATGCTGAAAAACTCTGTGTTTACCCAATTTCTAATGGGAATGGAATTAGTTCAGTAAGAATAGGGATCAGGAGCTTGTGCTTATCCTAGTTTGTCTTGAGTTGCAGATGAGTTGTGACAGCATGTCTGTTAAAGAAAAAAAAGCATAGTAATAAACTGGGGTTGCAAGTAATATTTTAATATATTAAAGGTAATTGCAATTCAAATTTGGAAGGGTTTTTTCTTAATTTTTCCTTAATAGGTATAAGTGTATTAGCAGAATGCCTAGACTGTCCAGAACTGAAAGCCACTGCAGATGACTTTATCCATCAGCATTTCACTGAAGTTTACAAGACAGATGAATTTCTTCAGCTTGATGTTAAGCGTGTGACACATCTCTTGAATCAAGATACGTTGACAGTGAGGGCAGAGGACCAGGTGAGATCCCTGTTTCATACAGCGAAGAGCATTCAACTTCACTATCTTTTTTAATAAAGAATTGGTTTAAAGTATCTCACTTCTGATGGTCCTACAGTATGTGATGCTCATAGTGCTTGCTAAATTTTAGAATAAAAATTCAGCCTGGCTTGGTCAAAACCAAATATTAATGAATATTCACATTTCAAGTTTGGTTATTATGTGTTTTGTTTCAGCAAACTGGAAAGAAAGCAATCATAAAGGGGGTAAGCAAAATAGTTTCCTTTATTGAGATAGCTATAGAGATTCTGACTCCATAGTATGTGAGCTGAATTAAGTTGGATGTACTATAGCAGTTGCTCCTAGATTGGGGTTCCTGTGCTATCACTGAAATGAGCTACTTCAAAGTGGTAAACAAACTGCATTTTAATGGCTGCATGTCTCTACCTGAGTATGGGCTCAGTCCATTTCACAGAGGAGTTGCTTCTGATGGAAACATATGAATACACAAGTTAAGTTTTGGGAACTGAGGGGTTTTGAAGCAAGGTGAACAAAACAGTGAAAGCTCGATGCATTGAGAGTGATGGATCAATGGAAGGCCTTTATTTAGGGAGGAGACACAAAAAAGTTTAGGTGGCTGAAAGGAGCCTGGAGTTTCACTCAAAAGTTGTAACCTGTGGTAGAAATTACATTTGCAGGTGTCCCATTCAGAAAGTTTGATTCAGTTTATAACATAGCCCTGAGTGATTGTTCGCCAGCTGGTTCTTCCTGCTGCAGGAAAATAGGAAGTGTATGAAGTCTGCACTGCAGCCCAAAGAGGTGATTGTAGCTGCTGGGTACTTCTTGTAGCTTCTTAGTCAAATCTGTTGAAAACAAATGGAAATCTTGTCTTTCTAGCTATGCTATTCTGGTGCTTGAACTCAGTAGTTTGGGTACGTTGTCATGAATTGACTCATACCTTTGAAGTGCAGCAGGCGGATCTCATAGCCAACGTCATAGGTATCCACTTGGATAGAAATGGATGTTTTCCTGACTGTGAAGTTTAGCTTTCAGAGAATTAATGTGTTTTCTTCAATGTATCAATTGCAGTAAAAAATCTTAAATGAAAATAAGAATTACTGAGAGTGGGGAAGTAATTTCATGTGACTGAATGTGATAGTCGGCTAGTTACAAGTATAAACATGAGTTTTGTCACATTCTTGCCAGGTGCTGGGAAAAGTTAAGGTCTCAGGGTAACAGTCTCAAAGCTGGAAGTGGTGTTTGGCTTGCAGCCAAAATGACACTTTGAAATTTATATTCTTGTTCTGTTGGTAAGGTAATATAGCATTCTTTAACTTGGTGGCATAAAATTTCTTTAGGAAAGTGGTGGTGTGCAGTATGAAACTGGAAGTTTGCCAGTGATACTATAGTAATCTTATTTCTCAGAAGTACTGCTAGAAAGTTGACATTATACTCTAACTTTTGTATTAGTGTAAAGCATATTTACATTTAGCAAAAAAAAAAGAAAGTAGCTTTAATTACTGTCCTATTTTTCCTGTACGCAAGTAATGTTTCTGTTGATGAAGGGATAAAATGTTCCTGTCTAATCATTCTGTTAAATTTCCTTATCTGATGGAGTTGAGCCTTAAATATTTTTTTATTTCTTTATTCTCCCTTGCTCCCTGATCATTTTGCAGAATTATAGTTGAGGTGGTATAGCAGTCCCTCTGAATAACTCTAATTCTGCCACTAAATGTGTTTCCACATTATATCTCAGTCACTCACCACTGATCGCTGTGATCAATTCCAGCTACAGGAGTAGGTATTGACTGTGTTATCACTTGTAATGAAGTTAGTGCTGACTATGAAGTGGCAGCATAGTAGATGAGCTTGCTAGGTCTGAGAGCAGCATGGAAGTATCTTAGGTAGTATTGGATTTTCATTTCACTCCTCCTGACCCAGAAGACAGTCATAAATAGAGCAGATTTCTTGGTTGTCTTCCCTGCCCCCCAAGAAAACCCATTGTCTTTTCCTGTAGAGGAGATAGAGAGGAGACTCTCTAATAAATTTATGGTAGTCTGCAGCTGAAAACTTTTATTCAAATGGTCCCCTAAAACACAATGATAGCAATATATTTTGATCCCCAACACTGCGAATTGATAACAGAAGCAGTTTGTCAGCTCAGGAGACTATATCAAGTAGAAGCTATTTCAACGTTTCTGGTGAATTGTTACCTGTGTTAGGGCATGGAACTCAAAGCATGTTAGACTCAATCTGGTACAGGGGTTATCCACATAAATGTGAATTACTGATTCATGCTTCCCATTTGGAGGAGAAAAAGGTTACATAGTAGAAGTGGGGGGGTGGGGGTGGGGGTGGTGTGTGTTTGTAGATGGATTTTATTCTGTGGTTGTGCATTTGTTTTACTTAATGTCTGAGAATCATCTTTTCTTGGGGTTTGATTGGTTGTTTTGTTGGGTTTTTTTGGAAGATGGTGTGGATCCCCACATACTAAAATGTTAGTATAAGGTCACCAATGGGCAGAAGAATCAGTTTGGAGCATTAAGGTTTAATAATTTGTCTTAGTGTGTGGTGATGTGCTTTATGCTTTTCTTTCCTCTCTTGTTAAAGGTTTATGATGCAGCAGTCAGATGGTTGAAGTATGATGAGCCAAATCGCCAGCCGTACATGGTTGATATTCTTGCTAAAGTCCGATTTCCTCTTATATCAAAGAACTTCTTAAGTAAAACAGTTCAGGCTGAACCACTTATTCAGGATAACCCAGAATGCCTTAAAATGGTGATCAGTAAGTTGACCTCTAGATTAAATTTTTAATGTTCTGTGTAATTTTAAAAATGCTGTGGAATTCTTGAAAATTGTTTGCTTTAAAATGCTCTGACAACATTTTCACATTAAATGTATCTGACTTTGTTCCCACTAGGATGCTGTGTTGAGTTGAAGTTGGATTAGCAGATTAATATGTAAATAAAACCCAGTTTATGTAACCCAGTGTGACTTTCATTTCTTTCCTCCAAGCAAATGACATGAACTCCATGACAAGTAATGGAATGGAGATTTTGTCAATGCATTGTTAGGGTAATTGGAAGTGTTAGTGTGCCTTTGGAACAGGCTAGATCAATTTGTTCATGTTTGTATGTGAATTAAAAATGTTTTATGTCAAAATTTTGAATATTATGTAGCTTTCCTAAGCAAACTAGAATGTTAAGCATGTGTTTTGCTGTTTTTATCTCTAATATATACTGACCATTGAGCCTACGGACAGTTGCATTCTCAAGGTGCAGATGAGATAGAGAACAAGCTTCCCTTTTACTTTCAGACACCATTTGAGAAATGTGATCATGTAAGAAAGAAAAACCTAGATGTTGATAAATATTCTGGAAAGAAATATTTTCATTTCAGTAGCAGTTAACTAGTTGGCTTCATTTTAGTGTAGATCTAAAAAATGGTACGTAATTGTTTTCCTCCAGTCTCAATGAGCAAGATTCAGATTAACCTATATGTTGGTAAGTATTTGCTGACCATCAGCATCTCAGTCATACTTCTTGTGTGACATGGAGTTGGGTGCATTGTTTAAGAAATAAGGATTTTTGTTTGTCTGGTTTTAGTGGCTTGGACTGTCACTAATATTTTTGCACTCTTTGGAATGTTTCTTAGGAGAATGCCTATTTTCTTATACCAATTGTAACTAATATTTTGCATTTTGAAGCTAAGTACCAAAGTGAGGAGTTTTCATGAGGTACAATGTGCTAGAGATGCCTGCCTTATTCATCAGAAATTAGGGGTGTGAGGAGGCAGGGATGGTTGACTCCTCACTGGGTTCAAGTCCCTTGTTTTAATGTTAGGGTTGTCCTCTTTAGGCTCCCAGTTTTCTTGTTCCTTTTCTTTGGGTTTGCCTCCTTTTGCCTATTTCAATATGACAAACTTAGTTGCTTGTTAATATTGGTTAAATGAGCTGAATTGGTATATAATGTGAGTCTATATCAATGTCCTGTTTTCATATGGAGCAGGCAATTTGAAATAGGGTGTAAATCTGGATGTATGCTCCCATCCTCATGTGCTGCTATGTATTCTGCCCTTTTAAATCAAAGCTGTATAGGTGTAATGTAGAAACTTGGTTTTCCCCCCCTTTTCCTTCCCTTCCCTCTCACCTCCCATCCCTGCCTGTGAAACATCCCTTTCCATGTATGAAATACACTGGATCTGCAAAGAGTTGTTGTCTTCCTTACAGGTGGGATGCGCTACCATCTACTTTCCCCAGAAGACAGAGAAGAGTTAGTAGAAGGTACAAGGCCAAGAAGGAAAAAACATGATTATCGCATTGCTTTGTTTGGAGGCTCACAGCCCCAGTCCTGCCGATATTTTAATCCAAAGGTAATCGTTACCTCAAAATGCATTAAGATTCACTGTTTGTAATCTTACATGTTTTATTTGCTGATAATATTAACTAAGACATAATGACCTACAAAACAGTATTAGGTAGGATGTATTCCCTGCCTTTTGGGTATACAGTTGGAAAAGTATGGTTAATTGGGTATTTTCAAATCTGTGTACCTAGAAGTAGTACTTAATTTTTAATAGAATGATTTTGTGTTCGTTGGCAATATTAGTTTTGATAAATCCATCTGAGTTAAGAATTCATTGATATGTGCATCCCACAGCTGGAACTAAAAGGTCACCGAAACATCAAGCAATCGGTTAGGAATATATGGAAGTCTGTATGCATGTGCATGCACATATGTGTTCAGAGAATAACTCAAAGCAATTTTTTTAGCACAATTATTGGCTAATTAGCTAATTGGTAACATTAGTATGTTAGTGTAGAAGCCAGTTTTAGAGTGCAAGGTGGTTTTTCAGTGCATTTATTATAAACATGTAACCACTTCTAAATCCCAATGGTTCAGAGTTTTGTTAGTTCTTAACAGTATATAAGGAGAAGAATTGGGAGGCAGGTATTCTGTAAGTGGAAAAGAGTGAGTTTCTACAACAAAACTTTAGAGATGGCTAATTTAGAGTGAGCAAGCAAGCTAGCTTTGCCTGAAATTTGTTTCCATGTTCCCCGAGTAAAATCAAGCCACAGGAGTGGTGTATATTTCAGCTATGCAGACTAAATGGTTTAGAAACATCAGCTGCATGCAAAAGGATTATCCATACTCTTTTACCAGACAAGCACATGCACTACTACAGAGAAAAATTACTACATAAATATCAGGGTTATGAGATCACAAGTTATGAGATCACATACATGTAATATTTTATTGCAGAAATTGTGGTTGTTCTAACTGAGCAAATTAAATGCTTGTTATGATTTCAAGCAGTTTTGTGTGTTATCTGTGTGAATTTTATAGTCAGTGTGAGCCCTGTCAAATCTAATTCAGAATGAATGAGTTCTTGGGATGTGTTTTGAACTCATCATTCACATTCCCTTATGCAAGATAAAATTGAAGATACATTCTTTGAGTGCCACTTAAGTCTGGAGAAAAAACTGACCAGCTTTGCTGACTTAGTTTGAGAAACTTTTAGTATGTGTTTTTATTAGGAATTCCAAATTCCTAAGTAACAACTACCTTTTTGCTTCTTACACATACTCAAAGCAAGCAGTACTTCAGCTGAGGGTGAGAAGGTGAAGGGAACAGAGCAGATAATTCTTTTCAAAATCTGAGCTGGGAAAGCTTTTGAACAGAGTATTCATCCTTTTCAGTTACTTGGTTTTGGCATTTTAACAAGTTGTAATTCACCCAATATGCTCTGACCTGTCTTTTATTAGAAGGAAATCAGATCAAAGTTTCTCTCTCTTAACTTCCAGTTACTTAGGCTGGAACAAAGCTGACTTTAGGTAGGATAGAAGCAAGCTTTGAGACTTATTGCCCCAGTCATTAATTGGCAATGGTATTACCAGCATAGCATGCATGTGGTCTCTTTACCAACCTAACTGGTAGGTTAAACTTCATAAGTGCCTAACATCAGTGGTAGTCAGAGCTCAAAAGATGGGAGATGTTGCTTCATCAGTCTTTATAAACTAATATAAGCTCCCCAAGTTGTCACCATATATTTTCTGAAAATCTTGTTTGAAAAATAATCATCTCGGTGCATGCTGAGTGGGAGCAACAGGCAAAGACTTAAAACTAGAAGGAAAATGATATATGTAGGGAGGTGGTCTTTAGTCAGAGCTAAACTATATTACAAGAAGTCTGTTTTGTAGACAAAAAGTCTTATCTTTATAAGTCTACACAAAGTATAGGATAAAATAGCTTATTTTTTTTCATAGACTAATTGTCCAGGCATAACCGAAAAAGAACTGAGTTTGGAAGAAATTTTGCAGAACTGCCTCTTGATCAAGCTTTATGGCCTTGCATGTGTATTAATGGAGAGAGGGGTGGGGGACAGGGAAGGAGAAGGAAAAAAGTGGGTAATTGGAGAACTTGATTCTAACAAGCATGTCTTCCTTGAATGTTTTCCTAGTGCTTATGCTTTCTTGGGTATTCTTAGCTAGCCTGTCATGTCTTGTTGAAAAGCTTTTACTTACTTCATTTCAACTCTAAGCTATTTAAAGGTCCTTTTCTGGATGTTTCGCTTGAGTATCTGAGTTTGATCTTTAATTAACTGTGACAATAGCTTCTTAAATGCAACAAACCAAGGATCCAGAACCCCTGTGGGATTAGCATCCTGTGCATGCAAAATAAGGATGGGATGTAAGGCTCCAATGCTGCAAAGACTATATCACATTTAACTCACTTTTAAGTTTCATCAAAAGATGATGGGAGTTTCACAGAGCAGAGAATTAAGGTTGTGTACTTTTGCAAGGTTAGGACCTTGGGAAAGAATTGACGTTTTCTTTGTTGTCTGTTGAACTGCTTGAATAGTGACTTAGTCCTTCACTTTTGATTTTAATTAAATTTTTGTCAGCTAAAGAAACAGTTCAAAACAAATGTTATGTTTCTCCTGAAAATGTGTTTCTCAGTTGTGATAAAATTTCAATAATTCTAACACTATAAAACTATTGCAAAAAATTTTAATTTTCACTGATTGCTTTGCACACAAAATTAGTCTCTAATGTTAATCTTCATTTTGTTGTTGTCAGAAAGGGTACTTTAAATAAGAGTGGATTGGAATACTGTATATTATTTGTTGAGACTGTTAGCAGTATTACTTTAAGTCTGTATTTGTTGTCTTTGTTGCACTGTAACTGATACTTCCACTGATGCATGTAATTCATCAAGAGAGCAAAATGATGCAACAGGACAGATGCAGACGGGCATAAAACTTGTGGAGCAATTTGGCACTGCTTTGATTAGAGGTGTTTGTTTTCAGCATACTACTAGAAATCCTAGATGTATTAGTGGTGGTGGGAAGCATTTTCTTGTTAAATTTGCCAGAGAATATTTCTTTTAAAGTTTTTTTTTTCCCCTCAACTTGGGAAGAAAATACTTATTGGTTTATGAATTTTTGATTAAAATTTATACATGACTTTATGGGATTTTGGGGCAGCAATATGCTTATTCTTTTGAAATTGCTGTCTCTAGTGACAGAAATGTCTGGAAGTTTTAACTTTTTAATAGTGCAAAATCCCAGCAGTGGCAAGTAAAAAGTAACAGATGTGTGGCATTGCTATTGCTTGATTATTAAAGGAATGAGAATACCTTTTATGAGGAGATAGAGCTGTAGTTAATAAGCTGTTAGTGGGGAGGTTTTCCATATTGGGCACATCTGCTGTTTACCCTGACAAACTTGGAAGAGGAGTTATCAACTGAAAATAAAAGACTTAAGCAGAACAAGATACTTTCACATGACTCATAATTACTTGTGCCATTCCTGTCATGGGGTCTTGTGGTTGTTAGGAGTTCAGATAGTTTTAGTGAGTGATTAAATAAATTCATGAAAGACAAAAAAGCCTTTCAGTTAAAAAAAAAAAACATACAGCTTCTGCCTCTGGTGTCCTGCATCACAATTTGTTAAAAACAAAGATCAGCATGGAAAGTGTCACCATATACCTATCTTGGTCTGTCCCTACTCAGCCTTCCAGAAATGAGGCTTGTCACTGCCCAGGGCTGTGTGGATCTCGACTGTGGCATAAAGTAACTCTTCTGCATAATTCTTAAATGTGCAGAATGCATAAATTGAAAGCAATTCTGTGGTGCAGACTACCACTGAAGAGCATTGCAAGAGAATGACCTAAATTGCCTACTGATGAAAGAGGAGGATACCGCTGAGTATGCTCAGTTATGGCTTTTCATTTGATAAAGGTGTGGATGAAATGGTAGCTATAAACTGAAACCGTAGAAGTGGGTCAGATCACAGCCCTTTATAACAGTAAAGGAAAACACCAGGTTTTTTGTAAAAGTGCCAGAAGTTTGAGCTAGAAAATATGTTGATCTTGCACAATGCACTAAGACATTTTCTTAAGATTTATGCAGCTATTTATTTTGCCATGCTGTAGTATGGCTTTCCTTTCTAGGATGCCCCAGGACCTGTTTCTCATCATAAAGGGCCACATGCACCTGCCAGCTCTTCTTGATATGGGGGATGCTACAAGAAAAGATTGTAAGATGTTTTGGACTATAACATGCTCTGCCTCTCTTTCTTTGAACCCCCATGTAGGAGTCGCTGTTCTTCCTCATTGACCAAGGTGTTTGAAGTATGTCCTTGCTAAGAAAATGTAATGATGTAACGTCTTGTGTGAACCATTACAATGAAGGTCATTCAGCAGGTTGAGTTAGACCATACTGAGGTGGCACAGATAACAGTTAAGGTCACGTACTTTCCTGTTCAGTATAGGATACAAGCTATGCTCATGGAATATGTGAGATGCTATTACTCAAGAAGTGTTTCTTGTGCTGTATGCTATCCTGGTCTGACATCAGTTGCTGAGTTTTGTGTTCTTAAGGCTTTGGGTAGCATTGCTGCCCATATTTGATACTTGCCTGTTTTGCTAATCCACGCAAAATCAGGTTTTAGGCAACATGACTGCCAGTATTTGTGATGGAGCATTACTCTATTTCTCATGCTATCAACTGTGGATAGCTGTAGATCATTTGTGTTTTGTAAATTCTGTAAATAAGCTTCTAGTTGTCATGGTAATAAAGTATGTATCAGAGCTTTTTAACTGAGTTGCTTGTCAATTTGGATATTATCTTCTCCTTTTTCCATTGCCTTTGTTTGGTACATTCTGTATTCTTTTTTTAGAATCAATCTGTTACTATATGTAAGATGTCTTCTTCTATTCCTAGAAAAGAAAATGCAATCCTACTTTATTGATCACGTGCACTGTGTCTGACATGATAGCAGCAGGAGGTCAATTCTGTTGGGGGGAAAAAAAAAAATCTGTTTTTCAGGGAAGTTGTACTTGGTGCACACAGGGGATGAGGAAATAGAAATTCATAATGTCGTGGTTCATTGCAGCTAACTATGTCTGTGTCTAAGAGAATTTTTCAAGAGTACGCCTGAGGAGTATTCTTCAATAAAGAGTATTCATGTTTGTTTTGAAAAGGAACTTTAAAACTGACCATATCTAAATCTCTATGAAAAGCTCTGTTTGAAAAACACTCGCTGTGCAGGTAAGTGTTATAATCTATTAGACATTACCTGTTCTTTGTAATGCAGGATTACAGCTGGACAGACATCCGATGTCCCTTTGAAAAGCGCAGGGATGCAGCTTGTGTCTTCTGGGACAACGTAGTTTATATTTTGGGTGGTTCCCAGCTCTTCCCTATAAAGCGAATGGACTGCTACAATGTGGTGAAGGATAGCTGGTATTCCAAGCTAGGACCTCCAACACCTCGAGATAGCCTTGCAGCCTGTGCTGCTGAGGGCAAAATTTATACATCTGGTGGTTCAGAAGTGGGTAAGACACTAAAAATCTTTAAAACAAACCAAAAAAAAAAAAGCACAAAGAAAGATACCTGGAAATTTTTCTGGTTTTTGCATGACTGTTGAAAAGAAACTGCACGTTGCCATGTTAGCTTAATGAGTTTATTTTCCCATACTTAGGATTTTATCCTCCCCACAATTTCTGTTGTGTTTTTAAAATGGTTTCACTTATTGAAATGATTAATATTTACATTAATTAGAGCATAATGTACACTGCAACTCTTAGAGTTAACTAGGGACAAGCAAATATATTGGGTGTGTCCCAGTTTGCTCTTAGCTTACTTCTATAAATCTACAGAACTCAGTGTGGTTTAAAATGATCTGCAACGTATGGCCAGAATAGCCGCATTTTGACAGCGGCATTCCTTGTATACAATGTATGTTAGGCCTCATGGTGGGGGGGG
>NW_020799095.1:18411909-18419018 GCF_003259725.1 Athene cunicularia | reverse complement strand
GGGTGGGGGGGTGGAGAGTGAAAAAAAGCTTTTCTTGAAAAAAAAGCTTCTGGTGGTGAAATCATACTTGGCCCTGTAAAGGAATTTGTCCTTTTTTTCCTGTCAAATGACAGAAGTTATCTTCTGTTAGTATGTTATTCTTTTGGTTTGCTGCAGTAAATGGGAAAATACTACTTTAGTTGTCATTACTTGCTGTAGTAACAAAAATAAATACAAACAAAAAAAACCAACAACCAAACCCTCAAAAAAACTAGTGGGTGACTTAACATGTTGGTATAACACCATAGTATAAAATGCATTTTGTCTAAATTTGATGCACCATCAACAAACCGAAAGTTGGAATGTAGGTATGCTATATCCATAAAAAATACTGAGCTTTAAAAAAAAGCTGTGTTCTGGGAAAAAAGGAAAAAAGGAAAAAAAAAAAATAAAATCCAAAATCTAGAGCCAGGGAGAAATTTTCTAGTAGATCCTTTTGAGTTCTGCCTTGCTGCAGAGGGAGGTGAGCAGAGAAAAAAGGGGTCATAATAGGTGCTTAACATTGGTAAGTCACTTAATGGGAAGTTGTGACATTTAGGTAATGTTATGTGACTTACAAAATGTTTTAAGAAGTCTGATGTAGCAGCAGATTAGACAGTTCCTAGCCGCCACCTAGTGCGGTAAACGTGAAATAACACCTTTCATGTTGAAACGGGCTTAGCTAAGGCTGCATTGTGAAACTTGGAACACAAAATCTCATAAATCTTCTTGGTTTCCCACGTGTCAATTCATGAGGGAGTATGATACAAATTTTGATTGTATCGTTTTTCTAATACATTGTAGTTAATTAAAATTTCCATTACAGTTGTATTTTTTTCTTTTAAATCTAAGCTCACATTACTGCACAGTTTCACTTTGCTTTCCATAAATATTAGTCAAGACAGAATAGTAAAAGTTGAAAATTAATAATGGAGTTTATTTTGCCCATACTTTTTTCTTCTTTGTAATCCAGTGAACACTGCTTGTTTGGAAGAGTCTGTCTATCCCGAATCTAGTATTTTCTAATTTGGAGCAGGCAATTATGCGAAACCATTAATCGGATAAAATGCTGCAGTGTGTTTAGCTGTAGACAAATCTAAAAATTGCATGCTTTTTGCATTGATTGAATGAAATTGAATTGAAAACAAATTACTGTGCTAGTCCATTACAGAAAACAGGGCTCACTTCCCCTTTCTGAATTGATGGGAGTACTGTTTTATTTGCAAAAGCTCACGGAGTTTGGAAACAACAGAGTTGCTAAACATAAAAAATTCTTCCACTATATTTAAGTGCAGGAAAAAATTTAAGCTTATACTGACAGCATACTGAAATACAGAAGATTTTACCCTTTTTAAAAAAAGAAAATGTAGTTCTGCTGCATTTCCCATAGATGAGAATTTCTACTTTCTATCTTCAACTTCAGAGCAATAAGGATGTGTATTTTTCATCAAGGAAAAAATATGTCCTACTCTACACAGTTCTTAGTGATACTGAGAGTTACATGGTAGGAGTAAACAAATGGACAGTTTATAGAAAGTCTGCTCCTGTATTTTGGGTCTGGAAACATAGCACTGTTTTGAGGGTTCAGATCCCCAGCTGGTAATGAGTGCTGCTAGTGTGACAAAGTTAACTTCTAGAAGTAGAAAGACAAGGAACAAGAGGCACAAGAAAATTTGCATTTAACTGTTCTAGGTGAATATATCTATCGAAACAAAGGGGAGAAGGATCCTGGTTCTTTTCTTAGAAAGTTATATCCAGCCTTCTCTGCTTTGGCTATGGTTCAGCTAGTTACCTGAGCACAAGTCTTTAAGCTCCCATCTATCTTCATTAGAAAAATTGCTTTTGACTTCAGTGATAGTTTTATTGGCCATTGAGGGAGGAGTACACAGACCTTGCACTTCCAGAAAATAAGTATCTGCCAGTCCCCAGGAAGAAAGTAAAACAGTGAGCGGTAGCTGTCTTGTGGTTGCTAATAGTTCAGGAGTATGTTATAACCAAGTTATCTAATTGTGAAGGCAAGCGTTCTGGGAATTGGGCAAGTCACATTGCTAGTACAGATTCACATGAGTCTTTTTTTCTCTTAAGTTTACAAAGCTGGTTTCATCTTCATGTCTGAAAGAACAATATATTTCCAAGTAGTGAGAATAGCATGAGATGATGACAATATTATTGGTGATTCATATATATCTCCATACAGTGTTTATTCACCCCTAAAAAAACCAAATAAAATTCTTCACTTGTTTCTTGTTTTTAAACACAAATAGCAGTTTTATAAACTTACTTGCATATTTTGGAACAAGAGTCAAAAGAATTACAAGTATGTACTTTCTGAATAGTCCCAAGTTTCAGGTTGCTTAGTTCTGCTTTTGAAGGTGGGAAAGCAGCTTTCCCTTTTCAACTAACAAATAAAGCATCAATTTGATAATTACTTAGACTCTTATTTTGAAAGACAACCATAAAAATTAATGACACTTTGGTGGGTTTCTATTTTTTTAAGGAAATTCTGCACTGTATTTATTTGAATGCTATGACACAAGAACAGAAAGCTGGCACACAAAGCCCAGCATGCTGACTCAGCGATGCAGCCATGGCATGGTAGAGGCGAATGGTCTTATTTACGTATGCGGAGGAAGCTTGGGGAACAATGTTTCTGGAAGAGTCCTAAATTCCTGTGAAGTCTATGATCCAGCCACAGAAACGTAAGTATTGTATCAATTCTAATTATTTTTGATCACTTGTGGCTTTGCTTGCTCTTTGAATAACTGAAATACAGATGAATAGGAAGATGTGGTAAGTAATTTTCCTGATTTAAGCAGTAATAAATCAGTTATTTGTAGTTCTACTTAAACAGTAGTTTTTCTCAAGCAGTTTTCTTCCATATTTAATTTTCTTAATGCATTTTCTTTATTACATTCTATACTTATTTTCCAGGAATTAAATAGTGAGTTTTCCTGTTTTGTTTGGTTTTCTTTTTCCCCAGGTGGACTGAGCTGTGTCCAATGATTGAAGCCAGGAAGAATCATGGGCTGGTGTTTGTAAAGGACAAAATTT
Organism: Athene cunicularia; assembly: GCF_003259725.1. Classification (NCBI taxonomy): domain Eukaryota; kingdom Metazoa; phylum Chordata; class Aves; order Strigiformes; family Strigidae; genus Athene; species Athene cunicularia. The sequence goes on along the minus strand of NW_020799095.1, from coordinate 18,415,949 downwards.
TTGCTGTGGGTGGACAAAATGGCTTAGGTACTTCAATTATATTAATTCTCTAGCTGGCCCCACAAGGTTTCATGGGTACCATTTTTTTCTTTTGCAAAGAATTCATTCCACTTTATTCAGCTGAAAAACTTTGAGCAGTACCATAAAACATATTCTGTTGTCACATCATTGTTGCCCTCCTTCTTTCACCTCCCTCCTTCCCTGTATCTTTTTCTTGTCAAATTCAGCCATGCACTGTACTGTAGCCCAGTTCTGCAGTAGTTAATATGGTTAAACCAGTCATTTAAGAAAAGATTACTGGGTTGTTGGTTGTTTTTTTAATTATTCATTATGTATTTTGAGGGATTTTAGTATTCTTTTGAGAGACAAGTAAATGCTTAGCTGCTGTTTCAGGAACTTCAGTCTAAAGACTCATGGGTGGGTCATTTATGATCTGCCTATCTCCTTGTCTTTAAAACTAGAATAGTAATAGTTTCTTTTCCAGGATAATTGAATTTTAATTACACAGGGTTTCTGAAGTGCTTTTCCAAATAGAAAATTCTCAGCTGTGAGGTTTATTAATCACTATTTATGGTAGTTGGAATATTTGATTTAGAATATAGCTTATATTTTAATTAGCTACTAAAACTATTCCAGCATGATTGATTTCTAATGCAAAAATATCAGGAGATGCATTTTTTCATGCAAACATTTTATCAATTGTTTATAGCCAGGGCTGCCATTTTGCAAAATGTTAATGTATTCACTGAATGCTCATTTTCAGTGTGTACTATTGAACCAGTAAGTTAAAGTATTACTTTGCTGTTTGTAGTCTGTAGCCTGACGGATTAGTTGCTCTTACTGTAATATAATGGGCAAGAGTTATATCTGGGGTGAAAGATTCATACCTCTTAACATCATATAAAGATTTCTTAATCTCCCAGATCTAATAATTCAGAACTGGAAGTGAAAACTCTGAGCAGTATTACAGTTGTTAAACAGGGATAACAGGATATTTGTAGATATCGTAAGGTGAAATTACTAGCTTATTTCCTAAACAAGCACATCTTAGAAAAGAGTAGATTTTGTGACTAATAACTTTTGAATCCCTTGGCCCTCTTCAAAGCCACTTAGGCTTTTAAACTTCAGTGATTTTAATATCATACTGGAGAGACATCCTCTATCAGTAAATTATTAATTTAGGTAAAGGTACTGGTGATCCCTCTAGAATAAAATGCCTTTACTATACAGAAGTTTCAGGTGGATTCCTGAGTTTCAGTCACTAGCCACAAATGCTTAAGAAATTTGGCATTGTTATTTCTTCTGTTCATGAAGCAACATGAGAATCTCTAGACAGCATATAATGTGAAATTTGTTGCATCTCACTTTCAGCCTCCTTTTTTCTGTTTCTGTATTTATAAAAGGGCAAACTGCTAGTTTAGAAACCTGTGGCCTTTTTTCCTGTTTGTTTTTAATCTAGGATTTCTTTTTTAATCTAAACCTTGAAAATAAAGACTAAGTTTAACAAAGCATTTGTATGCTGTAGTTCAGTCCATACGGTATAATGTAATAAGCAGTTACCTATCTCATTGCTTTGTAGGTGGCCTTGATAATGTAGAATATTACGATATCAAGATGAATGAATGGAAGATGGTGTCTCCAATGCCCTGGAAAGGTGTAACAGTGAAGTGTGCTGCTGTGGGATCTATAGTCTATGTCCTGGCTGGTTTTCAGGGTGTTGGTCGATTAGGGCATATTCTTGAATATAATACTGAAACAGACAAGTGGATAGCCAACTCCAAAGTCCGTGCTTTCCCAGTGACAAGTTGTTTAATCTGTGTTGTAGACACTTGTGGGGCAAATGAAGAAACTTTAGAGACCTGAAGACCTGTAGGAGATGCTGAGACATTCTTCAAGGACTTGGGGAAAGATGGCTATTGGTGCTTTGCTTCCATGTTTTACCAATTCTTGTTAAACTGAGTAATAGGAAAAACTGAGATGCAGTCTTTCCATTTGTATATACAGCATAATGTATAACATGGATCTTGTCATGCCCATTTTCTTGTCTGTTTTAAGAGATGGGGATGTGTTTTGAGAATCCACTTACTTAGCTGAGATCATATGGCATCTTCCCTTTAAAAGAACTCTGTGTGGCCTTGTCAAAAATAGACCAAATCCGATTATTTAGAACTCAAAGCATTTGATGAAGATAAGATCTCTGGTTAAATGACACTTTACTGAGCTCAGTTGCAGAAATTCTTCATTTAATAAAGGTGAGTAAATGCAGCTTGGGTCATGAGAGAAAAGAGCAAAAATTATTCTCATTTATACCTACCTGCAGAAATCTTACCAGGATGCAATGAAGATTTTTTCCTCAGGAAAGACCAAGGACAGCAGTACAATAAAGATTCCTGTGGTGAACGGGGATAGGTTATACAGCGCTCTAGATCGTCATAGCTGCCCTCTTCCAGTGACTTTCTTCCATCATTTGCATGACTGACTGCCTATCAATTTCTAAAGTTAGACAGGCCATATATGTAGATTGAAAAAACACTTTGCTAATGACATCTTCAGCATTTTTGGGAAGCTTTCACAGAAGGACTTAAATTTTTTTTATTATACTGAGGTAGGGGGATGGTGGGGGCAGTCCATAATAATTGTGCACTATAATTAGCAAGTTGGAAACTTGGCATCAATTTTCAATATCTTCCCAGGCATCAGACTGTACATACTGTGGATGCCAAGTGATTAGCAAAGATGGGAATAGGAATGGGAAAGCAAAGTCAATACAACAAATGTATTGATTTTTTTCTTGAAAATTACTGTTTTTAAAATGGCATGAACAAAGTTATTAAAGATACTTTATAGAAGTCTTCTAAAGTTGCACATGGTTATTAATCTCTGGTTTATAAGCGTATAGGTTCTGTAAATGTTTCCAGATAGTAAATTTCTTCTAGTGTAGAAGTTCAGCTTGTCAAGCTATCAGTGTCAATACTGTGTACAACTTCCAACTTCTGCAAAACTATACAAATGATGTATGTACATCTGTCCTGCTCCCATGCTAGTTTATTAATATATTAATCTAAACTTTGTCACCTCTCTTCTAACTTGCTAGTTTTTTCAGATCTGTTTCTATGAGACTATTGAATTAACTTTAAAAGTTGGTGCCTGCCTACTTGTACCTTGTGCATTGCTGGTGGTGTGGATTTTTAGTCTGTTTTATTTCTGAAGATCCTCCAAGTTCTCTTAAGCAGTATAAATTCCATTTTTCAAAGTTGGTGCTGCTTTGACTTCCTCCTGGTTTTATTCCTCATCCTAACTATTCTTCATGTACAGAAAGTGGTAGATACACTGGGGCTTAATAGTGGTTCCTGCATCTTGGTTCTTCATTCAGTAGTAACTCTTTCTTGTTTCCCTTTGCCTTTCCATTTTTCTGAGCCATGAAACAAATGTGTCACTGGTGTCTCTGATCCTTAATTCTAAAACACTGTAAAAACTGATCAGTGCATTTCTTAGGTTGTACAGGCTGGGTTTTTTATATTGACTTTTAAAATTATGAAGCACTCTTTTAGAATTTTATTTTCAAGGTATTAATAATACTTCTTAAGCTACTGAAAAACTTCTAAGTACGCAGGACATGCGAGAAGTAGCTTGTGGCGGCCCCGTGGGCAGGGCTGTGCGGAGCGGCTGCTCACGCCCCTCGAGGTGAGGGTTAGCGCTGAGGGATGTGGTGTAGTTGGGAACTGTTGGATTGATGCTTGGACTGGATGATCCTAAAAGTCTTTTCCAACCTCGACGATCCTGTCATCGTGACGTTTTCTTCACGGCACAACCTCTGTGCCAAGTAACGATGCTCATGGTGACACAGGCCGGGGACTTCCCTCGCCTTCTACCCGGGGCTCGGATGCCCGCTCAGATCCGGCTGCCGGCACGACGGAAAGGGCGGCGGAAGGCGATACTCCCCTTCCGTCTCCTCGCCCCGGCTTCGTGCTACCGCCGCGGCTCACGCTCCTCTGGCTCCTGCGGCGCGGGGGAGCGGGGCCTGCGTTTACGGAGGCCCT
>NW_020799095.1:18402783-18411859 GCF_003259725.1 Athene cunicularia | reverse complement strand
TCAGGCCCGCCGCTGCCGGGAGCTTCGAGGGACGGCGGCGGCCCTGCTCCTGCGTCTGTCGCCTTGCGGTGGTCGGCGGCAGCGCCCGTTCTGGCGCTTGAGGGGTTGGGCTGTGGCGAAGGGACTGCGAGGTGTGTCACAGGCGGGAAGAACGGCGCAACTTCGCTTAGCAGAGCAGTGAGCGAGTTCCAAGCCACCTGTGTGTTGTACTTCTTGAAAGTTAATTTTAGTCAGATAGGGGTCTTTGGAAGCTTTCGGTACGCGAGGGACATGACGAGGAACAGACAGGTAAAGTCAGGGCAAGACAGTGACACCACTGCAGTTGTTTGTACCTGCTGAAGAAGGGTCAGTGTGCCGGTAACGCACACAGGGGGGTCCAAGGTCTTAAAACAACTTGGAAGGTCTTGACAGTGCAAGAGAGTCACTGCTGTAGCTGTGTTGACAGGAGCCCTAACGTAAATGCACTTTGAGTTAATTTTTATTCTGCTGGGGTAGGTACTTTATGAAACGATGTAAGTAAAACTGAGTCTCTTTACTGCAGTGCCAACCAGTTGTTGGTGTGGCGTTGCAAGGAGGAGTTCACGTTTACCTTTGTTTCAAGAACTACCCTGGGTAACTCACTAAGTTAAGCGGGCTAAATAATCAGGTTAACTGATTAGGAAAAAACCTACATTTTCTTTCTAAACTTTTTATTGTCACAATAAGAATAGTTACAGTTTTCACTGATGTTGTATTGTTTAATATCTTAGTGATTTAAGACTGTTATGTGTTTTTTTTTTCATTGAAAGGTACTAGCGGAGGAGGAGGAGGATGGGGTACCACCAGCCAGAGATACACTAACGTTATCCAGCCATCAGCCTTTAAGTCTAATACATGGGGTGGCAGCAGAGATCACGGAAGAGGATTTTTTGGATCATCAGGCAGCAGCCCCAGAAATGCAGACTTTTCGCAGAACAGATTCTCTGCGTTAATGAACAGTCAAAATATTGCTGATGGCTATAAAGACGAAGAGGAGAGACTTCTGTAAGTTATAGTTCTGTCTTACTGAAACCATCTAGGATGAGCAGTTTAAAAGTTTACTGACATATTAGGGATAATGTAGAGGACATGATCATGAGGAGGAAGCTGGGATGTCTAGTAAGAACGATAAAAAACACTTCTTCACTGAGTTGTTGTGAGTTATGCTGGCACAGGAAGAAAGTGATCCTTGTTTTGAACCTGGATTGGCCAGCTAGACAGCTGTGATATTAGTAAGACAGTATGGTATTTAAGTTGTGGTCAGGAGGATAAGGAATGAAACAAATTTCACTACTTGAAAATAAGGGGCCAGAGCCCCTTGGATAGCATTTCAAACATTAAAAAAAGAAATCTCTTTGAGAAAATGAACTATTTGATTTGGATTTCCTGACACTTAAGGTAACAAATTGTTCTGCTAATAGCAAAACTGTTGAAACCTGGATTCACATGCATGTATGTTATCAAGTTGAGAGTGACCAGCAGGTACAAGTTGACAGGGCAGGTGATGAGAAGCAACAGGCAGTGTGATTTTCCTTAAGAAGCAGGGTTTTGGAACCGCTTTCTATTGTTTACTTAAGATTACATTAAGAAAATGCTTAACAGATTATTTATTTAGCTTCTCATACACAAACGTATATTGTCTTACAAACAGCTGAAATACTTGGAATCTTTGTTACTCTGTAGTTGTCTGCTTGTCCACTTCAGTTTTTATCCTTTGTCCTGGTTTTGGTCAGGACAGAGTTAACTTTTCCTGGGCTGAGAGGGAGCACAGCTGAAGGGCGGGGTCTTGATTAGTCATTGGACCATTCCGTGTCACGTGACTCCAAAGCTCAGCCTATAGGCGAGCACCTGTGTTTGTTTTTGTTTTGTTTTGTTTTGGCTTCTCTGGTGCAGATCACTGCTGAGGATGGGCTCCCTACTGGTCACTCTTCGGTGAGCCACTACTGCATTTTACCCGTTTTGGACTACTGCCATTACTGTTGGTTTTGCTAGTAAATTTTTTTGTTATTTAACCTACAAATTATTTTTCTTTAATCCCTCCCCTATTTCACTGGGGGGGGAGGGGGGAGAGTAAACAACTGGCCATTTGGCGATTTGCTATTGGCAGAGTTCAAACCACAACATCCTTTCACCGTTTACATTTGCGTTTACTTCTGTTGATGTTGCTTCTACTTCTCCACTTTTGTAGTGTTTGGATTTTTATGCTTTTGATACTTTTCCAGAAATTTATATGCAACACTTATTTCTTTTTTTTTTTCCCCTGAATTTTGCTATTTAATACAGTGCATCTTCATTTATATTGTAAAAACATCCAGTATTGAGAAGGTTTTAAATTGTGACCTACAGATTCAGGTAAAATCCTGTGACAGCATATGCCATGCAGGGATTAAAAAATACTTTGTGTGGTTTGGGATTTTCTTTTTTTAAGATCTGGTTTGGTTTACTTGCAGTTAGATGATAAAGTAAAATGCTTTGAGAGGACATTTATGTATCTTGCCTACTGTCCATTTTTTTTCCACAGAGAACTCAGTAATTCTCTTGTTCATTCTGACTTGTGTCACACTTCGTTAATTTTGATGGTAGCAGGTATTTGAATCTGACCTTGGATTCAAATTAGGCAATTACTACTTTGGTTTTGTTTTCACCATACAATTTCACCTTCATCTGAGATTTTATTTTGTTTTGTTTTCTAGTGAAAGTGTAGTGAAAGACATGGAGATTTGGAAATCTTCAGGACAATGGATATTTTCATGTTATTCACCCACGAAAGAAAAGCCAAATATCTCAGGTAGGTAATGTTTTCAGAACTGCCACATATTGCTGCTGTTTAGGATGTTTCTTATGCTTGTCCACACTGTTGTACCTCTGTGGAACTATTTGCAAGGTGATGATTTGCCTTGTGATGCAGCAGAAAGGAATATTGGATTATGGCAAACTTATTTTGGATGTTCATATCCTTGTAGTTCTGTAATGAATCCTTTCTGTGTCTCCAACGGTGACTGACTTCCTACAGGTAATGTACCAAGGCCCACTTCTTCATAACTATTACATAAAGGTCAACTGAAAGTATTAATAGATTTTCTGAGAGGTCTTTGATTATTCCTCTCCTTACAGGCTTTCACGATATCTCTCCAGAAGAGTTGCGTCTGGAGTATTTCAACTGCAGAGCAAACAATACCGTTCAGAACTATGTAAGTATTTAAAAAATACTGACTTTTTATGGAACACATTTAGAGATAGGACTTGCTATTGTTCTTCAGGTGGCAGCTCTTGACTCATTAATTACCAAACTCTAGGAGATAATGAAAATGCCAAAATATTTTTAAATTACCGTGCATCAAACAGAATGCAAAAATAGCTGCTAGTCTGTACGCTCTACTGTAACTTCCTAGTTCTGGCTGAGATGACAGGATAAAACCATTGGATCTGGCATTCTAAAACTGGTGGCCTAAGCGTTTGGACACATCAGCTTCTACAAAAAGTGGAGACTTTTATCTAGTCTCAGTTAAATGTATGGTCTTCCTAAACCTAGACACTCCTTGTCTTAGTCTTGGCCCTGCTCTTGTGTGTTGTTTGTAGAAGTTATTTGAGTCCTGTCTCAAAAGTTTAATACTTTGTATGCTATTAGCCAGTTTGATTGTTAGAGCTGGATGTACAGTACTTTAGATAGAACAGCAGGGAAGTTTATTTGACCTTGTTCTTTTACATACCTTTATTGAAGGCAATTAATGCTGAAAATACCAGATACTTCTAAAGGAGTATGTGCACTTCTAGAAGAGAAGTGATAGATGTGTTTTGATATGTATCTCTAAACTTACATGTGTCGTTCCTCCCTCATAGTCCTACCAATATCCAGGAAGATACCACAGTTCAGTGTTGTGCCAGGAGAGGAATCAGGCTGTTGGACAGACACAAGGACAAACTAATTCAAGCTACATTGCACTTTTCCTTCTTCCCCTTGGTTCTGTATTACAGAAGGAATTGCTGTTGTCACCACTGTTGCTTCACATGTTTAAAATTACCAGAATTGCATTTTCAGTGATGGGAGAAAGATTCATTTGTTTATGTATTTATTAAAAAAAAAATCAGTTAAATAAACTGAAATGATTAATCAATACACTATGCCTGGCTATTAAAAACATTTGTGGCCTAACTGAAGCCGTGAAAAAGCAAGCTCATGAAAGGCTCAGTATATAGATGATAAACTGTATGATACCGTTCTCTGACAGAATGTTTAAGTACAACATGTCTTTTCCAAAGCATGTTTTTTTTCTGTTCTTAAACTGTGCCAAAATCTGAATTTTCCAGCCTGTTTTATAAGAGCTGATACCAAGCAACATGATCTTCCAGCATGTGACTAGACACAAAAGAATTATTGATGTTTGTGATGTGAGACCATTTTGAAAAATTAAGGAATTTGTGTACAGAAAGATTCCTCACTGCACTCTTACAGGCATTTGGGACATTATATGTTTACTTGGTTAGTTTTTAAGGAAAATTGAATTAGGCCAGGCTTCAGATAAGGTGTGTTGAACCTAAATATAGGAAATTCAGGTTTGAAATTCCTGACAAGTAAGTTATTTCATGACTTTCCATTTTCTTGTTTAATACTTTAATCACAGTGATCAGAAAGACACAGGTAGCATTTATAGCTTATATGTTCTGAGCAGTAATCTGTTGGATCACATTAAAGGGGCTGATTTAAATTCAGGAAATTAATTTCTTTAAAGCTAAATATTTTAGCATGATACTGTAAAGTGTTTGGAATGATAATGTTTTGAAAATAGTCATTTTCTTTTCTGAAAACATGGGAGAAGCTAAGGCAAATCTTAGGTCTTCATCTTAGTGAATGAATAATAAATGGACAAACCAGAAATAAAACGAGGATTAAAGAGTTTGTTCTCTTAAACTGAAAATGTACATATTTTTTGTGTGGTTTGTTTTTGTTTGGGGTTTTTTTTGTCCCAGGCACCTAATTCAGGTAGTGATAGAACTTTAGATTTAGAAAGTCCCAGGACATTTTTCTAATCTTATGTGAGGTAAAAAACTTGCTTTAAGGGCAGTAGTAAGAGAATTGAAAGGAATTGTCTGTTAGTAACTAAAAATTTCAGCTTTTCACCTTGAGGTTTCAGGAAAGCAAAAATCTTGTCATCTTTGCTTAATGAAATTTCTCATTCTAGAAATTTTATTTCAGTTTAGTTGTCAGATCACTTTTTTTTTGTCTCCACCAGTAATAAAAACAGACTTTTCTTTTCCCCTCTTCTTAGGTAAATTCTGTCCAACAGTTAGTAAAACAATGGAAAAATCGTCTGGTTCAGTTGAAATCTTCAAATGCATCAACAAAAGCAGCTTTGGTAAGTGTTAATTAAAGAAAGGTAAACTCTTTCTGTTCCTGATGTCATTTTTTCATTAATCTTGGGCACATGTTTTTCTTAGATTTGTGGGTTTTTAGACACATTTCACCAAACTGTCCTGCAAATGCCAATGTTAATTGCTGCTACAAAGATTTCTAAGATATGATAGTTATAGTATGTCACCTTGTTTTAAATGAAGAGATCTTGCAAATGTTCCCCAGAAAATCTGTAAACTGTAATATCTTTGTGTTTCTGGAGTGTTTTACAGAGAACAATGTATTGCCTTAAAGCATTTTGTTCATAGCTGCAAGAGTATGCAATCGTGATGAAAGTGATCAGTTGTCTGACTTAGCCTAAGTTGTATTAAATTGAACTGGGCAGCTATATTTTTGTTTCAAGTACTTATTGAAACACATTTCACTCTTTTGGAATCTGGTTTTCATTTATGTATTTGGAATTTTTTAAGCTCTCTGAATTAAAGAACACGGTCAGTCAACCATTGCCTTCCTTTGGATTTGGAGGACAGCAAACATCAAGTTTTGGATCGTCAAGTAAGTTCCTGCAGTAACAACCAACAGTTAAACATTTTCTGGAGTTTTTTCTTCCTCTGCTTTATTGAAATACAGCAGAGGTTTAGTATCAAGGTGTGCACATTGTAACATTTGTTTATAAATTTTATAATTGCAGACTTTCCTGTGAACAGCAGCAGTAACAGTGCTAGCAACTTCTCCTTTAAAATAAGTTCCAGTCTCGTCAGTGCATCATCTGGAAACACCCCTGCTTTTGGGAGCAGTTCTGCTGGTTGTAATCCTGCATTTGGAGTGACGTCCTCTCCAAGCGTATCCCATTCTGTTGGTTTTGGCAGCCTGGTGGCTCCATCTGCAGGCTCCTTCTCACTTAAAGCTTCTGAAACAACTAATGGTTTTGGAACTTCTGCGTTTTCAGGGTTTGGCAGTTCTGCTGCTGTGAACACTTCAAGCACCACTCCACTTACAAACGTTGGAGCTTCTAATGTAGCAGTGGCAGCTTCTCCCTCACATTCAAGCAGTACTGTATTTGGACAGACTGCCAGTGCCTCTGGACATAACATAACATCAGCGTCTTCTGCAGTCACAAGCAATGCTACGTCAGGAAAGTTATTTACACCAATGAGTGAATTGTCAGCTGAAGAGTTGAAACAATTTGAAGCAAAGAAGTTTACGATGGGAAAGATTCCTCTTAAGCCACCCCCATTAGAACTTCTACAAATTTAGAACTTTTAAGTTTATTCTGAAATAATGCCTTATGGTAACTTCTCTGATACCTAAACCACACAATTTTGTGGTTAATAAAAGGCTTCCGTTTGAGTTAATTTTTGTTTCCTCTCTAAGTCTTCTGCATTAATAAACTCACAGGTACAAACATTTGAACACTGTATTTTATGATTTCTTGGTTATTTTGGAATGGACCTTTTACATCCAAGAAATTAAAATAGATAGTTTCTTTCGTTTTCTGTACTGTGAAATTCTGGGCAAAAACTATATTAAAAAGGCTTTGTCCAAAACAGGAATGCTTTGGCGAGGTATTCACAGCCTACTGTGAGGAGAACGCTAGAAAGAAATGGTTGCTGTGCAAGGCTACTTGTTGGACTACTTTGTCTTTTGCCTCTTCTGTAAAGGGTTTGTGCAGCCTTCGACAATTGTGTTTGGAGGTGGAGGGCTCCTCTGTGGTCTGTACCTGGCTACATACTTCTGTCACCTGTGAGTCAGTTAGCTCAGCCCGTGTGCTCAGTGTAGATGTACCACAGACTTGCATATGTTATGTTATAGTACTTGTTGCCTATATGGATTTTTCTGGTGATTGTTTTGTAGATGAAATAAGGCATCTGGTTTCTGTTATTGCTGTTAATGACCCAGCGCAAGCTTTCTGTAACTCGCAAACAAAGTACTGATACACTGGCCTAGAGTTCCATGTAATTCTTAGGAAGCATGTTTTCCACATGAAGACTCTGGAGCAGTACTAAGACTTGTACAAATTAAGACATGTACATCTGTCAGGGCTCACTTAGTTCTGGATCATTTATGCCAGTTACTGAGATTTTGACACTGGACAAACATACCAAAAGCTGTGGGAGCTTCAGAAATCCTCCATCTTTACAGAAATGGTTAAACTCATTTGTGTAAGAAGTAAGTACTTCACAACAAACAAACAAGAAAATGTCTGTGGTTTGTTGGATGACTTCCCTAACTGCCCGAACTTATTCTATTACATGGTCTATCTACTCTTTCCCCTATTTCATTTGTGAAGACCTAGTATTCTCAAACCCAATTATATCAGAAAGTTACAAGGTTTTTCTAAAGTTCCTATACATTTTATTATTTGTATTAAAGCAGCATTTTAGCAGGGCAAGAGTGTATTTCAGGGTAAAGGTACAGAACTAAGTCCTGCTCATAAGGATCTTAAGGATCCCATGGCATACTTCAGAGATCTGTGGATGGTTCTGTCTTACAGTTAAAGTAGTAATAGTTCTGAAGTCACTTGTGCTTTTCTAATGCTCACGCTCTTAAATTACTATTTTAACAAACAAAAGCGAGGAGCATTCTAAGTTACAGTTACAGAGAGCCTCCCTCTGATGACTGCTGATATCTTTACACACAAGGCCACTGAGATTTTTGAGCTGCTGTACCACGTAAGAGCTTGAAGCACCTTGCTTTTGAAATTAAGCGATGAGCTAAAACCTTTAGTCTCTCTTAGAATATTTCATCTGGCTCTGGCTGGGAAGGTGCATTAAGAGCTCTCAAGGCTCAAAAGTGCACAAGCGTTTTTTTTTAAGTGGAAGTGCTTTTGCTTAAAAAGAAAAAAGTGTTCAGATTTTTCATGGCTTTAATCTACTGTATGTACCCAAAAGAATGTTGGCTAGATGTTCTCAAACACCATATAGGGATCTAAGAGGAGAAGAGAATTTTGAAGTCATAATGGCAGAGTGATCTAAGAAATAGAAAGGTTGAGGGAGGTACTCCTAATTTAGATTACAATAAGTATAAAAATCATGTTTGATCAAATTTTTTGAACAAATGTAGTTTTTCAGATCATCTTCTCACCTGCTAGATGCAGGAGGAAACATGGTAACAAGTGACGAGGAAAAAGCTGAGGTGCTTAATGACTTCTTTACCTCAGTCTTTAATAACAAGACTAGTTGCACTGAGGGAATCCAGCCTCCTCAGCCAGAAGACAGAGACTGGGAGAACGACCACCCCACAATCCAGGAGGAGACAGTCAGTGACCTGCTGCATCACACAGACACACACAAGTCCGTGGGGCGGATGGGATACACCCGAGGGTGCTTGAAGGAGCTGGCTGGGGTGCTCACCAAACCGCTTTCCATCATTTACCAGCAGTCCTGGCTGACTGGGGAGGTCTTGACAGATTGGAAATTGGCTAATGTGACACCCATATATAAGAAGGATCAGAAGGATGGTCTGGGAAATTACAGGCCTGTCAGCTTGACTTCAGTGCCCGGGAAGCTGATGGAGCAGCTCATCCTGAGTGCCATCACACAACACATGCAGGACAACCAGATGCTCAGGCCCAGTCAGCATGGGTTTATGAAAGGCAGGTCCTGCCTGACAAACCTCATCTCCTTCTACAACAGAGCAACCTGCTTACTGGATGAGGAAAAGGCTGTGGATGTTGTTTACCTTGACTTTAGTAAGGCCTTTGGCACC
>NW_020799095.1:18362436-18402733 GCF_003259725.1 Athene cunicularia | reverse complement strand
CCAGGTCTCTCTGCAGAGCCTCCCTGCCCTCGAGCAGATCAACACTCCCACCCAACTCGGTGTCATCTGCTCGAGGGTAGGGAGGCTCTGCAGAGAGACCTGGACAGGCTGGAGCCATGGGCTGAGGCCAACTGGAGGAGTTTCCATAAGGCCAAATGCCGGGGGCTGCCCTTGGGCCACAACAACCCCCAGCAGCGCTACAGGCTTGGGGAGAAGTGGCTGGAGAGCTGCCAGTCAGAGAGGGACCTGGGGGAGGTGATTGACAGCCAGCTGAACAGGAGCCAGCAGTGTGCCCAGGTGGCCAAGAAGGCCAATGGCATCCTGGCTTGTGTCAGCAATAGCGTGGCCAGCAGGGACAGGGAAGGGATCTGACCCCTGTACTCGGCACTGGTGAGGCCGCCCCTCGATTCCTGTGTTCAGTTTTGGGCCCCTCACTACAAAAAGGACATTGAATGACTCGAGCGTGTCCAGAGAAGGGCAACGGAGCTGGTGCAGGGTCTGGAGCACAGGTCGTACGGGGAGCGGCTGAGGGAACTGGGGGTGTTTAGTCTGGAGAAGAGGAGGCTGAGGGGAGACCTCATCGCCCTCTACAGCTACCTGAAGGGAGGATGCAGAGAGCTGGGGATGAGTCTCTTTAACCAAGTCATAAGCAACAGGACAAGAGGGAATGGCCTCAAATTGCTCCAGGGAAGGTTTAGACTGCATATTAGGAAGCATTTCTATCCAGAATGGGTTGTTAGGTGTTGGAATGGGCTGCCCAGGGAGGTGGTGGAGTCCCCATCCCTGGAGGTGTTTAAGAGCACATTGACAGAGCACTGAGGGATACAGTGTACTTGGGAACTGTTAATGTTGGGTTGATTGTTGGACTGGATGATCTTCAAGGTCATTTTCAATTTCATCGTTTTCCAACCTAGACAATTCTGTGATTCAAAGACAAATAAATCCACTATTACAAAGATAGTAAGACTTGGTGTTTCATCCCGTATGAGCTTCTGAGCATCTAAAAAGATGGTAGAGAGCAGTGTGATATGACTTAATGTAGCAAAAGGCAAGCTGTGTTATTTGGCTGCAGAAGTAGAGATAAGGATAGCATAGAACAGAAAGAGATAGTATTGCTCTAGTGAGCTTACTAAAGTGCAGAAAATAAGCAACAATTTGTCAGTAGATCAAAGCAATCTTTCCCAGCATTTGCACTGTATTTAACTTTTTTTTGCTCTTCATCCTGTTTTGCTTTTGGTATACTTGATGTCAAATTTGATTGTAAGTACAAAGATGACTAAATATTATGTTCCTTCTAGCTACAATCCTTTAATTTTTCTTCACTATTTCTTTTTGAAACTGCATTTCTTTGGTATATGGCTACTCTCCAGAAAGTCATAATATTATGATCTGTCATATAAAAACACATATAGGGGTGACAGCAAACTCACAGGTCTCACTTACTGTACCTGGTTTGTGAACAGGAAACATGAAGAGAACATCTAAGCAAAGAGGTTTAACATGTCTTCAATAGCAGAAGAACTTGGCCTGTTGTATAGGCTAGAACACTCAAGCTCTACATGGCATTTTCAAGTACTTCCCTTACTTTGAAATAACAGGGTTTATGAGTCGCTGAAATTCCTGCAGTGTGGTATAAACAACTAATTTGAGGAATGATCTGAAGTTTTGGTTTCCAAGAGAACATGGATTAATCCTCAAACAGCAGCACTTGAGACTGGCTGTATACAGGAGAAAAACCCTCCGCTGCCCCAGCAGTGGAGGCAACCCAGTATCTAACAAATAGAATTTTCTCTGCCTTGCTTCCTTCAGGTGATACTAGCAGCACTGGGAGATCTCAAAAATATGAGCCTCAGAAAGCATTACAATTTTGTCTTAAAAGCTAAGCATCATAGTAGCCACGTGCTCTGTAGTTTCACTATATGCAGCGGACAGTAGCATTACATGGAATGGAGGAAGATGGACTGCAAATAATCAACTGACTAGATTTAAGCCTCTGAGAGTAAAGCTGAGGGCATCAACAACAGTAAATTAACAACAGCCAGAAGGATAAGGAAAGAAGAGCTTTCACAAACATATCCAGGAGGAAAGGAATACAAAAGGCCTATTTAATATAGGAACACTGAAGTGAGATTGATAACTGAAATGGTAGAAATTTATTTAAAAGAACACTGGAAATGAGGGACTTGAAAATCAGTGAGGATGTAATGCAGTAACTGATAAAAGGCAAGTAAGAAAATATTTGTGAAATTTGAGCTTACTGCAGCACAGAGTTCAGATTAATTTGCTGAACCAGTCAGTAAAGGAATCAGTTAATGGACTTGCTGTAGTTCTGATACTTATTCAGATAGAGCACTAGGAATGTGCTAGGAGACTATGGAAATAATATATCTTTATCAAGTAAAGGTACTTATTTTGTAGATGGTTACATCTCCTCAAAAATAATTTGAGAAGATTCTAAAGAGATATCATCTGGCTTGTAGTAAAGCGTCTGATAAAGGCATTTAAGAGATGTCAGATGTTTATGTACCAGTGATTAGGGTTAGCAATTAGTCAGAAACATTGACAAGCAAGTGAACAATTTTTGTTTATAGTCCACCTCCCCTGTTCTAATGCAGAGGATAGAGAGGAACTGTGATTTGATATTTACCTGGACAATAGTCAGGAAGAAAGCCATAGGTTGCATTTAGACAATTCAGTAGATATCTAATTGTATTTGACCTAATAAGCGCCAGCTGCCGAAGGAAAAATCTACACTACTAGTATTCCAAGAGTCAGAGAAAACTAGAGTTGGAGGATACTGACGGTGAGATATGAATCCACAATGGTTTAGATCAGTAAAATGTAGTTTGAGCTGTAGGAATCTTCTACAGCTGTGGTAACACTGCACTTGGTTCTGAGCTCACAGTTGCCAGAGAGCTGCATAATGAGTAGAAGGAGATTCAGAGAGCAAGGAAAGTGATTGGAAATGAGAATTTAGGAAGGAAACTTAAGAGCTGAATAATTACTGCTTGGTGAAAGCAGAGGCTGTGGCATGGGATGACTGTCTTGTTGAAAGGGTACCCTCTCAGAAAATAAAGTTGGGGTTTTTTTTAAGGCATTTTGACAAGTAACCAGAATGTTGTGTTACTTTCTTAGAGATGTATAGACAGGGAGTTTTCCACCTGGAAAAGTCTTTTTCTTCCTCTGTTAAGATCTAGCCAAACCAAAACCAACAAATCCCTACTTGTCAGGACTAACAGTACGTGTCCCTCAGAGATGCAGCAGTCAAAGTAGGTAGATCTGACCCCTTGCCTTTGAACCAAGATACTTGTGAAGAGAGTGACAAGAGTGCAATGCTGAGCATTTGGGGCAGACAGCTGTATGTGCCTGCCACCTCTTCTGAGAATGATTTAGGGGGCTGCACATAAAGAGGAAACCTCCTTCCACTGAGTTTAAAGAGGTAGATTAGCTCCCTAACACTGGGAGTGAAAGTTCTTCTTAGTCTTGAAACTCTCACTTGCAATTGCCTGATTTCCCTATTAAGATTAACCAAATAAAAAAACAGGGTATTTCTCAACAACTCAACCATAGGCAATATTCATATTTAATCTGCAATGCTGTTGCAAGTTTTCAGTTTGGTCTGCAGAATAAAGCTAGGCCACAACAACCCCCAGCAGCGCTACAGGCTTGGGGAGGAGTGGCTGGAGAGCTGCCAGTCAGAGAGGGACCTGAGGGGGTGATTGACAGCCGGCTGAACAGGAGCCAGCAGTGTGCCCAGGGGGCCAAGAAGGCCAATGGCATCCTGGCTTGTGTCAGCAATAGCGTGGCCAGCAGGGACAGGGAAGGGATCTGACCCCTGTACTGGCACTGGTGAGGCCGCCCCTCGATTCCTGTGTTCAGTTTTGGGCCCCTCACAACAAAAAGGACATTGAATGACTCGAACGTGTCCAGAGAAGGGCAACGGAGCTGGTGCAGGGTCTGGAGCACAGGTCGTACGGGGAGCGGCTGAGGGAACTGGGGGTGTTTAGTCTGGAGAAGAGGAGGCTGAGGGGAGACCTCATCGCCCTCTACAGCTACCTGAGAGGAGGGTGCAGAGAGCTGGGGATGAGTCTAACCAAGTAATAAGCAACAGGACAAGAGGGAATGGCCTCAAATTGCTCCAGGGAAGGTTTAGACTGGATATCAGGAAGCATTTCTTTCCAGAAGGGGTTGTTAGGGGTTGGAATGGGCTGCCCAGGGAAGTGATGGAGTCCCCATCCCTGGAGGTGTTTAGGAGTCGGGTCGACATAGCGCTGAGGGATACGGTGTAGTTGGGAACTGTCAGTATTAGGTTAATGGTTGGACTGGATGATCTTCAAGGTTTTTTCCAACCTAGACAATCCTGTGATTCTGTTCTTACAATTCTGTATCATGCAATGGGCTCCTTTGTGGGACTTAGCCTCCTGCAACAGAACAAAACCAGATCTTGAAATGGAGGGAAGAAGTGCAAGAATAACAAGATTTAAATGTCAACAGGCTGATCAACATTTTGTCTTTCCTCTGCAGTCAGTGGAGTTTGTTCTTACCATGTCACATGAGATGCATATGAAACAAGTTTTACCTCTTACCCATTCCAGCAGGCAGATCTGTTATGTTGCGAATTGCATAGTAGTCATCAGAAAAGTGATCTGGTGGTTTTAAAGTCCCTGCAGCAATTATATCCTGTTCCACCTGAATTTCTGTTTCATTATGGCAGTGCACTCTTAGCAAACCAAATGTTTTCTAGTCATCATCAAGTCATGCTTCTGTAAGTCTTCTGTGGAGATTTATCTTTGCAAATCACATGAAATGTGCCCATTGCATATGCCCTACCAAGTATTTAGATTAGTTCTAATTATACAAAATAAACCCACCCTTCTGTATGAATCAAACAAGCAACATTTGCATGTGTGCATATGAAACCACGTTACATCACTTTTAAAGGGGGACTAATGAGGCACAGTTTTGATCTCTGGTAGTTTAGCTTTTCTGTCTAACTAGTGCTGTTGCATTTTTCTCAGCCTTACAAGTATCTGTAGAGTTCTGGCTTGTAAGGCACTTCAGTATGAAAGCACAGTCACATGAGATTTTGTTGTTGTAGTTTACTTCTGCAAGTATGAGCTTCTCTTTAAGTGTCTATAATGATAAAATAGACCTAAAACTGAAATAGTAGTTTATAACCATGAGTTGCCTTTAAAAAATTAAAAAAAAAAAAAAAAAAAAAAAAAAAAAAAAAAAAAAAAAAGAAAAAGACTGGAATCACTGTTTCTGTATGATAAATGGGCAGTAGATGAGGTGGAGAAGAACCCTCTGTGTTCAGTAAACATTAACTCTTTTGGGCAGGAAAGAACCTTCAGCCTTCTCCCATGGCCCACGTGCTTGCTCAGCAGCTCCCACGGGGCTGGGGACCAACAGGCCCTTGCAAAGCCAAGCACTGCCTGAACTTCACTGTAGGAACTTGGCATAGCATAAAAGGGAGATTCAGCCTGCAGGCAGATCTGCCTGCCTCGAGGTAAGGCTGTGTCAGTTTTCACTGTAGATCCTCCTGCCTGGATTCTGCTTCAGACATCTCTGTCTCTAACCTACTTGACTTCCTGGAGTCTTTACCTCCTGCCCTGTGTGCCCCCCACTCTCCCCAAGCTCCCTGGTCCCCCACTTTTGCATACTGGGGAAAACACTCCCTTGACTGCCCCATGCAGGTTTTGTGAAAGGAAATGACCACCAGAAACCCGTCCTCTTCAGGCATCTGTGCCCCTTCCTGAAGCCTACATGGGAATTCACATGTGCCTACAGTGCTGATAACCCTGTTGGGACATGGTACAAATTAATTGAGACGCTTCCAAGCCAGTCTGAGGACACAAGCAGAGCTGTGTATCACAGGTAGGTATCAATACAGCTCCAGCATGACATCTTTCCAGGTGATGCTGTTTCAAGCTTCTGTCCCATCAGTGCCCTTTATTCACACAAACTCCACGTCACATGAGATTCCTAGCAAAATGAATCCTCCTTAATCTTCAATGATCACCTATAACCACTGATCAACTTCTCCTGCCTGTTCTTCCCAGACAGCTCTCTTGGCCTGTACTTCTCAGGACCACACCTAGAAACTCAGATACTTAATCTCCCCCCTGTCCCTGACAAGAGAGTGATTCTGGTTCTCCAGACATCTACAACAGGTCAGAAGGTTTCTTTCCTCATAAAAAACACTGATACAGGGATGTATCCTCCTGTCAGCCTTGTCCTCTAGTTCCTGACCCCTTCAGTAGGGAGAGAATGTGCTACAGGGATAGTCTCTATCCCAGGCTGTGTGGTAGAGGCAGAGGCAGCACCAGTGTTTTGTCATCTATCATGTGTACAACCAAGGGAAGGAAGAAGAATCTCTGGGCCTCCACACAATAATGACTGTGATCTGTCTGCTAACAGTTGCTTAATTGTCTGGATCTCCCAACAATTAGAGTTCTCCTATTTTTCCCTTCTGAGCAATACTGTACAGAGGATAAGGAAAAGAAGGGAAAAAACGGGCAAAAACCACTCAGACAAGTTCTCTGAAATCCATGGTACTGCCAGAGGAAAAAATCTGGACATGACATCCTAGCTTTTGGTTATATGGTTGGAACACAAGTCCACCCTTTTCATAATAAAGCTGCAGAGCAATGCCTATCAAAGAACACAGGTTTATACAAGCAACACAAGCAATATAGGTTAATCCTTGCAGCAGGAAATACATTGTGTTGCCAATAATAGGTCTGTACTGAGGTAACCAAGTTATGTTGAACATCTGATGACACATAAGGCTGTCCTATCTGTGCTGAAAAAATAAGGGCCTCTCTCTGAACTTTTCTTCTCTATTTATCTACTTTCGGTTTGGAAGAATATTGGGTAACATTAAAGAGATTAGTAGAATATTAAATACAGTTCTGGAGAAGAAACAAATAAATGCCCGTAAGATGCTTCTTGATCACAGCTGCAATAAACTGGTTCTGGCGGCAAAGAAATTTTCTGCTACTTAAGTGGTCACTGGACACATTCCATCCTTATGATGATCTACTTTGAGAAGGTTTATTCTTCCAACAATAATGCAACAGAAACAGTCATGAACAGAGGGAGTCCTATAAAGTAACTAAAGAGTAGATGAGAACAATATGTGGGGTTTTTTGTTGGTTTTAAAAATCTGTGTGTGTGTGGCTGTAATTTATAGCTATGCATCCTAGATCGTTTACTTAGGAATCCGTATATGTTGCAGTACTTGGTGTAAGGGAAGAGGAAATAAATTGCTTTTTACAGGATTCCCACCTCTGATGCTGGGTCTGTGATGATTTACGCAGCCCTCGAGGTCAGCTGGAGGACTCCGGAGTTGAGAAGCCCTGGTGCACACTGTGCGTCTTGCGTGCCCTGCTCAGGTCTTGCAGACCCTCAGTGTGGACCCATCTCTAGAAAAGATGCCCCAGAGCTGTGATGCTGGCCGTTAGCCATCTAAAAATTTCCCTATGGAAGCAGGACTTTCAAATGGCAATTTATGTTTTGCCATAGTGCACAGGAGCAGAAAACTGCTGAGGTCCAATTCATGATGTTTTCTGGTTTATATTCAAATTACTCAATTTTAACAGGTTTCCTAAGAAAATAACATGGTTTTGATTGTACTGCCTGATCATTTGTCTGTAATTCCTTCTGCACCAGTAACTTTTTTTTAACCCCATGGCCAATTTCCAGGTGCTTTAAGTCTCAAAAATGACAATATTCTCATAGCTGTAGTAAGAATGAGCAGCTGGATGAAGATGGAGATCAAAATTAATGCTGCAACTGAAAGGAAAACAGGCAAAACTCAGCTGCTATGAATACTGTTAACAACTGGCTGGCTGAGCAGCACACATGTAAATCTCTATCTAGAGTAGTTTGCCAGACTTTTGCCCCATTGGGGTATTACAGAGGACAAAGGACACCAATCTATAAGAAACTTTGATATACACATTCTGTGGGTCAAAACCAACTTGTTTCAAATATCAAGGCAAAATTCTTCCATGTTCAAACATGAAGTTAACCTATAACAAGGGGAAATACTATGCAAGTTTAAATATATAACAAAGAACTGAGGCTCCTCATTTCACAACGGGTTGCTAATTGGCTGCTAATTTCATACTTAACTGAAATCAACAAAATTATCCACGATCCAAGAGCTGTGCTGGTGGATCTCAAGCATCATCATTCCTAGAATCCTGCCACTGTAGAACCTTCCAGCCTCCCAGAGCTTATGGGTAAAAAAGGTTCACTGCAGAAGAACTTCTAGAATTAAACAGAAACCACAAATGATTTTTCACTTAAATGAAACTGGAAATAACAATCTTACTAAAATAAGACAATTGTTAGAATATTTTTTGCCTTCTGAACAGTTTCTAGCAACAGTTGTTCACTAACCTATTAGTGTCACTAACCCTTTATCCTACCGTATGACACACTATACTCATTTGTTTGCTCTTTCCTTTGGCAAAGAATACCATTTCTGCCAAAACACGTGAATTTTTTCAAGACATTTCACATATCCTCAGATTATTTTTAATAAAGTGCTGGCTATAAATATCCACTGAGGAAAT
Organism: Athene cunicularia; assembly: GCF_003259725.1. Lineage (NCBI taxonomy): Eukaryota > Metazoa > Chordata > Aves > Strigiformes > Strigidae > Athene > Athene cunicularia. Next base: position 18,394,148 of record NW_020799095.1, on the reverse strand, counting down.
ATGCAACATATTCATTTGCCTTCTAATCTTAAACCTAACAAAACTTCCTCCATAAAGAGTCTGAATGTGAACAAACTCAGACAATTTGAGATGTTTTTCCATCACATGCAGCAGACTCAAGAAGCCCAACCAACTACTAGCTCCTTCTGTTCAGACTGGAGAGAGTTGACCATGCATCAGCATATGCAGCATCCTTTACTTTGCAGGGCAACTGCTGCGCCCCCAAAAGGCTCCAAAATATTCAAGGCAACCCAGGTTTAAGTAATAGTGTTCGGATTCACCAGTAAACTGAAGTTTAGGCAGACTCCGGAACACAGCTCTGATGGGCTTTCCACAGGAACCACCCCTGAACCAGTAACCACATCTCCTTCAACTTGACATAGCTTCTGCCTGCTCATATACCATCATCTCCAGATGGTGACCTCTTACACAGTTATCATATAAAGCTTGATAACATTTCTGAAACATTCAAGCAAGACTTCCCTGTTCCCATGTAAAACAAGAGAAAACAAAGCAGAAAACCACTACATCAAGCTTTCAGCCCTATTGCATTGCTTCTAGAATACCTGCACTACCAAAGCCTCCTTCCCACTTGCTTCAGCTGTGGCCTTTTGCAGTTTGAGAGGGTGAAAGCAAGGAAGTAGATGTTGAGAACTGCCTTACAATAACAATGAAAAGAGGATGACTGTAAAAGTTTGCTTGGGCCCCTAGTAGAGGACTGTATCTCTACACACCTTCTCTCTCTGGGCACATACATTCCACTGGTAATTCTGTCCTGGATCATCACAGCATTACCCTAATCATATGAAAAAAGGCGTAACTGTGCTACCTATTCTCATTCTTTGCTGCCACACTCTCTTCCTGCCTCCCAAGTGTTGCTATTGCTACCTGTATGGGCCAAGTTGGAAGCCACCAGAGATTACCTGCAGGTCCTATGGCTACCACAAGATCTTAATACAAGAGCAACCTTTGCTTACAATCAATGAATTATATGGATAATAAGCAAGTACTTAGAAGGTTGCATTTATCCAGGGCACCAAAGCTGACATGGTAGAAGACTGGCTGAGCCAAGGCCATGCCATAGAACCACAAGAGCACATGAAAACACTCCTGCAATACTGGTGCTTGGCTGTCTGGATGATCATTATAAGGGGATGAAATGTTTAGCACAAAGCAGTGATATAGCTGCTTATGCCTGCTAAATACTGCTGTGGTACTAACACTAAGTGGTTCTATTAGCAAGTTTGTTTTGACAGTTCTTAATTACAGAGAAACTTTGGAAGATATAAACATCAAAGGAACCCTTTTCCCTAACTAGATAAGTCTTCTCTTTATTCCTATGAAATTTTTTAATTTCTCACCTTATTCAGTTTGAAAACCTGCTGTAGGCTGTTAGGATTTAAATCAATACATGCTTATTTGGAGACTTTAAAGGTAAAGAAAAGGTAACGTAGACTGGTACAAAATTGCTTCCTTTCAATGGTTTGCAGGTGCATAAGAAATAGAATTAAATACCTTTCTGGTCTCCCAAACTCTCCACTATAATCCCCCAGGACAGTCATTTTTTTACTGAATTTAAAAGCTCTCCCTAAAGACTGTGATGTATTTTGAAGTGCAGAGCTGCCTGCTCTCAGTATTGTCTCTGCAAATTCTTATTAGCAGAAAACTTTAGTCCAGCAACTCTTTCTCCATGCAACCTTTTGCAAAAGTATTAGAGGACTGACAAACACCAGAGGAATCAGGATTCAGAAAGGAACTTAACCAAAGGTCTCTACTGAGAAACAGATCCTTACAGACATTACTACAGCCCTTACAGTCATTGAAATGGCCCTAGACTGAGGCGTAACAAAAGCAAAGGACCTGTTCAGCAAGAATGTAATGAGTAGGGATGGAGTCTCTTTTAAACTGTCTGCTCTGTCTTAGTCTGTATTTGCTCTGATTTAAATAGTTATTTATGTGCTAACCAGACATAGCTCTAGAAAGCCAGAGTTTCTTGTATATCAGGGATGCCTGTTTTAAGGAGAAGCCATCTCAAAGCTCTGGATGATTTTGTGGTTCCCACCCAACAGAAAATCACCTTTCTTATGTTGTAAATAACCTGAAACCTTGTTTTTATTATTTAAAAATAATATCTATTACAAATACATTATGAAAGAGAGTTCTGTGTAGTCTGAAAACACATGAAAAACATTCAAATACTATAGGAGTGAAAACTATAAAACCTGCTGCAGGTAAATAAAAGACTGAGTTTGCATGTCCATCTGCTTTCAGTACAGAGTTGTGATGAAGAGGCAGGTTCTTTAATTCGAGCAAAAATTTCAGAGAGATTGTATTTTCTGGGGCTTTTGGCTGCTATCTGCATGAACACACCATCTTGAAGCTTTCCAACAAATGTCACTGGATGTCCAAAGCATGTGACTATGGAACAGTGTAAATGTCCTCCCTGTGACTTGTAAAATACTCAGATATTGTCCTTAAGCCTTGCTACATTTGACTTGAAAAATTTCATAATGCAGTTTGTTCGTTGCTTGTTTTATTTATAGTTACCGCAATTCTAAGAGCCTTGAAGACTCGGCACTAAATTCTTAATACTTTGTCATTTTCACACAGTTTTCCACTGAATTTAGATAGCCAGAAATATTTTTTGCTGCTTAAACAAATGACCAGTTGTCAGCGTAGTGTCCATCCTGGGGATTGACTGTGTTAGCTCCTGGGAAGACCATGCTGGGTTACCCAGGGTGAAAGGTAGATGCCTTATGATGTTTTGGTGGGCTGCTTCACTGAACCAAAATGTCATCTTCAATCACTCTCAGATCCATCCCATTTCATATGAACTAAAGAAATAAATAAAAGTTGCCTTCAGACATTTCCAATCGCTGTGTGAATCCTTAACAGGATATTAGAGGCCCTGGGAGGATGTACAGGGTCAGGAACACGCTACCATTCATCAGCACAGTGGGCAGAGCACTGATTGTGGTTATTGATAATTACAAATACAGCTGCATGGTATTTTTACATAGTGTTATGCTTGCAGCCCTCATTTTGATTAAGGTTTTACTAACCCTCCCTCCTCTTGATTCGCCTCCCTTACCCAGAGAGTACAGTGGCAGTGTAGTTTCTGTTCTTCATATTCATGCATCCTTTTCCCAGCCGCAGATGTTTTGAACACCGCACCTCATCGTGTTTTCCCTCTTGCTGTTTGGATGGCTGAGATAGAGGATGATGAAGAACCCTGTCTTACAGACTCTCTGCAAAGCATCCCCAGACAGTAGTGATGTTTTTAATTTTTTTTTTTTTCTGAAAAATCTTTCTACCCTCTTCCCTCAGTCACATGGCCCTATGCATCTACTATGAAGGTTTTTATCTTGCTTCAGTTAGACAGGGAGATATGCATCGTAAGTCACTCCTGTGCTAAGTGTTAACACACAAGCAAAAAGTTAAAGCAAACAAACTGATCTCACTCTTCTGATGGTTCAGCTGTGGTATAACGAGACAATTTTGAGATGTCTTACAGTTAAAGACATCTACCAGAACCCAGAGCTGGATTTCTTCTGAGGTATTGGTGAAAACTATATCCATGTAAAATACTGATCTGAAAAGTGGCTGCTGCTGCCAGCGCTCCAGCCCGGTGACACGGTGCCTCAGCGATGATGTTTTCTCACCAAGTGGCAACATCACTGCAGCTAACGGCATCAGACAGTGGTCTCACTGTGAGGTTCATTTGCTCGTTTTCACTGATCAGTGACCTCCAGCTGAGTTTTACTACTCAGTAGGTTATTTCTGCCTAGAAGTGTAAACATTTGTATGAACCAAATAAGAGTATTGGGGCACAGTAGAGGAAGGGAACATAAATAGGTATCTGGGTGAAATCCAATAATTCATCTGCCAAACAGGTAAGCAGCTTCATCAAGTTTGCTCCCAGATTCAGACTTCTGAATTTTATCCTAGACAACAAACACCATGACAAGGTAAAGAAGTTCTGCCTTTCCATTATAGTCTAAATAAAATAAATATAGCCATTTTGTCTGTATACTACATTTCTTTAAATTTGTCAACATCTTGATTAAATTTTGTGATTTGAAAAAAAATCAAATACATGGAAATATATTAGTAATTAATTAGTCTATTCTCAGCACACATCTGATGTAGTTTTTATTTGTTACCAGAACATCCACAGAAGTTGAACTGTTAAGAAAATTGCTCAGTGAAGAATGATTTACAACTTGAATTTCCTTGGTGTCTATGTCTCAGCAAACACTGAATTTTTCTTGTTTTTATTTTTCATTCTACAAAGCACCATTCAATAACCAATTTTTCTTACCTAAAGTTCTTTTCTATTGTGTAATAATAGAACTAGGTACTCAGAAATGTAGCAAACAATTGGTAACTAAGAGATCAAATTATCTCTATTTTCATTTTATCATTTTGTTCTTATTTCATAAAAACATAATTTTTTACCTTCATCTGAACACCACTCACCACAACTGCAGCATGAAAAATCAATGTAAATTTATAGAGGTCTGAATGTAAAATCCATTTTCCTCCACTTACACTTCTCATTTCTTCATTTTCTTTTCTTCAAGACTATTCCAATTTTTATGCTTTGATATCAGACCCTTACAATACAGGATTAAATTCAGACTATTCAAATTGGATATAATGTCCTTTACTGAGAAGAACAGCAACTATCTTATATTGGGTTTGAATTATTTTTTATAACTGTACAACTTCTTTCCATGTGCAGCAGAACCGAGCCATTTGCAGTGAAAACGTAACCCCTTGTGCTAGGCATGGAAGAGCTTTCTCTTCCTTCCAGATCACTGGCATACAGTAGTGCTCTGAGTAACCAGCTGCAATTAGGCAGCATGGCTGAGGGAAGATTTGTCAAGCTATTTTGGTCTTTTAGGAGAGACAATTTAAACTACGCTAAGAACCAGATTTTTCTGTTACATGAGGCACACACATTTTCTGTAATGATTCTTATCAAGTCATATAGTATGTCATGTGCAGAGCTCATAGCTCTGGTGATCAATGCATTATACATGCTAGACAGAGAGATTTTACCCTTAGTATTTCACTTAAGCCAGGGATTGCGAGTAGACTGGTGTATTAAATCAATTTTTTGGTTCTCATACAGTAACACAATAAAGTCATGTTAGGTTTTCCAGTACTGTCAAAGAAACTTGAAATAAAATATCCATATTCCAGTGCAGATTTTAAAAAGAATCAGTGAAAATTTACTGCTCCTATCGCAGAGAATATAAATAAAAAGGATATTGGTGTTTAAGACATTTCTCTGTCTACATGTGATCAGAACTGTTAAAGATTATTATGAAATTCATTTGGGACTAGCTCATTAAAAATATACTTTTCTCCCAGTGAAGGAAAAACAGCAGTTTTGAAGTTTGAAGGAAAAACAGCAGCTTGCAGATTTTGCAAGCAGGAGCCCCTCCAACCATGTGTAAGAGGGCCAGGGCAGTAATCCATGCTAATCTGGGGACTGCACAGCTGCATTACCAGCCTGGACCTCCTCTTCTCCCCTGTCAGTGCCATATTGCCACATCAAGCCTGATCCTGTCACCTGAAGACAAGTTGATGTGGCGATGCATGTGTGCATGTAGGAGCGAGCACGGCACAACCAGACTGCTCCTCCCGTGCCTCAGCGGTTAACCCATGGTCCCAACAAGCCATGACCACTCTGTGCAAGTGGCAGCAGGTAAACTTGGAAAAACCCAAACCAAACCCAAACCCATACGACCTCTTTCCTTCTGTTTCCCTCCAGACCCGCAAATGACTCAGCGCTGTCAGCTACAGAAGGAGGGTCCAGGTGGATTTAAGTCCTAGGGTGACAGCAGTCAATCATTAGGAGCATAACAGCTCTACTTGCTCAGGCTTTGCCTTCCTTTTATACCATAAATGTCACTATCTAAATTGGGCTTCTAGATAGAAAGCTGGTTGCTATATAATATATTAATCTTTTTTCTCCCCTCTCCATTGCCTGTATATTCACTGCTGGATCTAGACTTTAAGGAAAAGATTACTGTCTGAATTAATACCATGAGTCAGTAGGAATACAGTCTAAGAAATGCAGAAATTTGTCCATATTTTTGCTGTTAACACATTAAAGGGTATATTATGCTAAAGTTCAGCTGCCAGCATTTTCATTTATTCTGACTCCTATTTCAGGGAAGTGCTAAGGTTATTTCTTGAGCAGTCAATGCAATTTCACTGGACCATAAAACAACTAAGCTTCTGTACTGAACTCTTATCCCCAGTCCATAATAAGTGAAACATACTATATACAGAGAATAAAGTAGAATTGAGTACATTCTATTTACACTGTTTCTTAGAAAAGCTTTAAAGGAGAAGACTTTGGCTGTAAGACTACTTCTCCTTCAGTGTCCTCCCACCAAAATAAATACACAGCAGATGTAAAGATTATTCTCTTTGATACATCACTTTTTTTTGTTGGATTTTGCTGATTTGATTGTTCCTGGATTGTTTTTTTCTGAAGACATTTTTCTCTTTTTCCTAGCCAAAAGATCAGTGACTGTCTTTAGAGAGGACAGAGCTCTTCAGCAACAGTTTGGTTGCTCTCTCTTGAGCTGAATGATACAAACCCTATCTTTTAAAACCTCTCTGAGCAACAGGGAGACCTGAATGGATTTCATTATAATATGATGTAAAATATGGGTCTCACACAGTCATAATCATGCAATTACCTGCTCTCCTGATTGGAAGAGGACTGTGCCTTGATGAATCATTGTGAATATAAGCCACATAACTAACAGTTCATTAAATCAGTATGAGAAAAGTAGTACAGCAAAACCAGTGTCCGGACTGTAAATGAACTGTGGCAGCTTCAAACCTGAAGGTGAGTCACCTGAGGTGCACACAGAGCGAGGCAGAAACTTACAGAGGCCTTTGGAAGACCGTAGACTAGAGCAGCAGAGAACTGGGGCTACCAGGATAGCTTCACCTCCTCTTTGCAGTGACACCACAAGTTAAAAAAAACACAATACCTGCCTAGAGACATTGAATAAACTTTCTTTGTTTACACACCTTTAAAAAAGGATGCATGGTGCAGCCTGAAGGGTTGGTATCTGTTATGATGCTCTGTTGTCAGCTGCTGCTCATCTGCACGAATGAGTGAGAGTTCTCATGGGCAGGGAAGCCAAGTCCACCTGTGGGGGATGAGTGGATCAGGGTACTCTCTGTGTCTGTAGCTCAAAGCTGAGCTCTCATGAGGATTTGTTGATGGCAAAGCACTACAGATGATTTCCTGGGTTCCCTTACCTTCCCCACAAACTGTATTTATGAGGTGTTTTGAGGCACTCTGTCACACACATGGCTGTGACTGAGCAGTGAGTTTAGCATTTCTAGGGAGGGACTAACAGAAAGACACCCTTAAAAAAGCAGAGAGCTGGCATGCTCATTTGAGTCTTTTATCTAGAGAACATCAGGCCAAAAATTACTTTTTTCACCAAAAAAAATCTCCAGAATTATACCAAGTTTGGAAAACATCAACCCCAGCACAGGAATTTGGAGAAAGTAAATACCTTCCCATAAAAAATGGTGAAATGCATAGCTTCAGCTACCACAAAAGCAAAAATTGAAGGTGCTGGAATTACTAAAAGCCTCCTTGTTCAGTTGCAAGTGTTAATTTGTTTTTCGGTGACAAACTGAGCTGGATGGTGCTATAAACTGATCAGGGGCTTTTGTAGAGCTGGTTTTTTTCCCCCTATAAAACAAGAAAGACTGCACACTGCTAATGTAGCTTGCTTTGTTTGTAGCTACATGTTCAGTTCAGTCAGCTGATGGCCACTGCCACATGTGAAATGAGACAAACATGATTTCTTCCCAGGAAATTTGTCCATGTCCTGGTTTCGGCTGGGATAGAGTTAATTTTTCTTCTTAGTAGCTAAATAGTGCTGTGTTGTGGATTCAGTATGGGATTTGGTATGAGAAGAATGTTAATAATACACTGATGTTTTCAGTTCTTGCTAAGAAATCGAGGACTTTCCAACTCCCTATATGTCCTGCCCATGTGCAGCTACACAAGAAGCTGGGAGGAAGCAGAGCCAGAGCACCAGACCCAAATTGGCCAATGGAATATTCCATATCATGTAATGTCATGTTCAGTATATAGAAGAGGGTCAGCTGGGAAGTGGGGGTTGTCTCTTGCCTCTAGAATTGCGGTTTGGGAATCTTGACTTCTTCAGCATCGCTAGCCGGGAACAGACTGTGTATCGATTGGCAGGTGGTGAGTAATCTCATTGTGCATTACCCATTTGTATTTTCTATCATTGTTATTACTGTTTCATTTTATTTCAATTATTAAACTTTTTATCTCAATTTAGGAGTCTCCTTCCTTACCTTTACCCCTCCAATTTACTCCCCATGCCCTGGGCAGGGGAGGGTGAGTGAGCAGCTGCATGGTGTTTAGCTGCCAGCTGGATTTAAACCGACACTCCAGCCTGAAGCAGAGTTCCCTCGAGAGACCACTGGTAATGGCAGACAGCATTTACCTAAAAGTACCTGGTTGCCAAAACAAGATTGCCTCATTTTCCTTTGCTAGTTTGGCCAAAAGTCAAGTTAATTCTTCAAATCCTGTCTTTTTTTTTTTTTTTTTTAAAGTTCCTGTGAGCAGTAATTAACAATTCCTGTACTCATGTTGCAGTGATGGCGTTATGATAGTGGTGCGAACATGCCAGCTCTGTCATAGTCTAGACATGTAGGTACACATGATATGCTCACACCCTGTCATCTGACAGGCCTTCAGGTAACAGAGATGTATATCTTCTCAATGAGTTTTAATAACGGCGCTGAAGCTGTGAAGTACCAAGTACTTCCTACCCACCCACTTCTTTGTCAGATTAAGCCCTAAATGTCTCTGAATATGTGTTTCTTTGCTAGGAGAATATTTAGGATCTATTTTGAATCTTTTCTCTTCCTTCTACAGCTGCACAATTCATTTCAGTTGTTTTAACTGCGAAGCTTTTTCTCAGAGACCAAGAATAATAATGTAAAAACTGTAAAGTTAATTTAAGATCTGATGATGATGATCAACCAGTTTCAAGCAACTCTTCAGTGTTTCAGATGGACTCATTTTCAGACATAGCCTGTTATGGCTGGGACACTTAAAGAAGTCAGCTCAGTTTTCGGATGGTCCCTTCAGTTTTCATTTCTCATGCTTTTCCTTGGCTTTTTTATTCTTCTCTTCACTCCTTTCACGTCTCTGTTCCTCCTAACTCTTCTTCCTTTCTTACCCAGGTTTCTCCTCTTTACTTGTAATGCTATCAGCTACAGCCACAGCACAAGTAGATTGAAATATTTTCTGTGTCCACCCTCCAGGAATGTGTTGTCTAGGGCCCAGGAGATGAGGAGGGATAACACAAAGGACTGGAGCATCACAGTACAGCCACCTTTTAGTCATTACCACAGCCCTGGTGGGTTTGGATTCCTCTAACCGCAGGCCTGATCCTCAGTGCCCCTGAAGTGTATTTACAACATGCTGAATAATTTCCACCAGCTGGCCCTTATTGGGAGTGTCACTCAGTATTTATGTAACAATTTCATGTATCAAATAACATGGCAAAAAACTGCATCTTAACCAACTTTATTGTTTTTAGGCTGATAAATTTTTGTTTTTAATTAAGAGGCATTTGTTGTCCGCAGTTTTCCTCTGGAGGTTCTCAAAACCCTGTTGGGAATGAGCATTCAAACCTCCTTTCTCCCCAGCAGACTTTGGATCAGGCCCCCAGTGCTGAAAAACAGTGTTTGAAGGTCACTTTTCACTTCTAGGATCAACAACCTTGAAACAAAGGAGTGCAATTAAAGTTAATGTCCCACATGGTTTAAAAAATAATTGTGAATGGCTTCGAAACCTGACATTTCAACTGGGAATGTAGCTGATTTAATAACAACAAAAAAGCAACAATCACATGAGGACGCTGCAGTCATATGATTTTTTTGCATAGTCAGTCACAGCTTTGACTTTGATTTATGCTCCCTCTCCTTTCTGCCAGATAATGAGGGCTTATTTTAAACAAGCCTGGTATCCCTAAGGCTATTTGCCTTCACCTTTTTCCTTGGCGAGCAGTAGGAGGGAGGGTTGGCTCCAGTCAGGAGGGTGTTGAAGCTTAGAGTCTACATATGCAGGATGCACAGGACCAGACATCAGAGCCTGCCTTACTGAGAGAAATGCTGGCTGGGGAACTCCAGCTGGGTAGTGACAATAACTTACACAGCTAACAGAAAATACTAGAAAAATGGAAGAAACTAAGAACAAATCAAAAATTTAAAATAATAAGTAGTCACAGCTCTAAAGTCTCCTTTCATTGGGCAATCTCTTCTTTCTGTTGACACTGCCTTGGATTTACAGACTTCCACCTGCCCTGCCCAAAATAAAAATGGGTTCGTGTTGCCCAACTTGCTGATTTCTGGCTAGCCAGCATCTCAGTTGTCAGCGCTCTACTTTGGGATCACTGAAACCACTACTGGACCATATTTGCTTCTACGCCATGCTGTCTCACCAAAGCTTGTTCTTTGCTGCAAAAAAAAAGGAAGAAATTTCACAAGGCTGCCCAGGACTGCAACAAAATTCAGTTGCTGCACTGCCTGCAGAAGAACACCTGGGCTGATGAAGCATGTTGAACCTGAATTTGAACCACTAAGTGCAGCATTTGCCAATCTGCCTGTATTACCCTACTCCTCTTGAACCTCATTATTAGGTTAGCCAGCAAAGTCTGTTTTTCCTTTATCTCTACACACCATGAAATATATACAGTGAAGGACTTGGCTGTGTGTAGGTCATGGCAACTTGTGAGCTAGATATTGTCTGGCCATCACTACATAGGGTCTGTGATCACACTAACCATTGTCACATCATATTGTGCAACTGTGGTCAGATAGTACGCGCATGTGCCCACTAAATGTTTAAATAACGTTTTCCTTAACAAACAACTCTGATCAGGAGCCAGGTCCAGGGATGTGTTAGAATTGGCCATTCTCCATTTAGTTTACAGTTGTTGCCCAGCATGTGGGGAGAGACACATGGTTAAGTAGTGATGGGTTTGTCAAATGCAGTGAGCTGTTGCAGTAATACTTGCAAATCAGGCTGGGGCAAGAGTTAATTTGGATTTCTGGAAATAAACATTCCTAATTTAAAAATAAATTAAGTACAAAAATTGATCATAGTGCAAAACTAGTAAAAAATGCCTGCGAGGTAAATGGTGTGGCTCTAAACAGGTCTCCCAGAAATCCTAGGGAATGCTGAAAGCAAAAGGAGTGAGTCATAAGCACATGAGCTGAAAGAAGCTAAAGACACAATCATGCATCTCTGCTTAATTCCATCACATGATGAGTCCTGGGGCCCTTCATTTAATCGGAGAGCAGAGCAGCAGAGAAACTTCATTCTCACTTCTCAGTGGGGACCAGCGGAGTTACCGTGTGCAGGCACCAGGCACCCACCCTCTGCGCGGGCTGAGCTAACGCAGGGTCTCCGGCACCATGAGCGGTGTTCGCCGCCACCTCGGATTCCTGCTCCTGGCCGAAGTGGTGCTGTGTGCTGCTGCCACACGTGAGTGCTTCCTTCACCCCATCCTCTCTCCCTGCCTCCGCAGGTTCAATGTCCCGAGCCAGTGTGGTAAAAACTGCTGCTCCTTGCACAGGCAGCGATTGCTGGAGCTGTGCTTGGGAACTGGTAGGCGACAGCTACCTCCACCTCAGGGTTGCCTGGCTCTGGGTAGAAATGTCACCTGAGATGGAGAAATATGCCAAGAACTGCTTAGTTATCTATTTCCTGCGCTCCACGGATACACATAGACGACCAGAGCTAAGCCTTGGCTCATTCTAACAAATTTCTAACAATATTTCCCCAGCTCAGGCGTGGCTAAAAAGCCAGGTGCAGACTGGACTTCTCCCAGTTTGCTCTACTCAATTGTAACTGGGGGAGGTTGGGTCAGAGGCTGTGCTCCCTGCTGGGACACCCAGACCTGTGGATCCCCAACTTCAGGGAGCCGAGTCGAGGAATTCGATCCTCAAGCCATGCTGGGCAGGCACTGGGATGGATCTCTGCTTCTTTCTGGGCTCCCAGCTTGACTCAAGTCTTAGGTTGACTCCCTGAGCTCAGGGCTGGGAACCCAGGAATGGGATTTCAGGCTCAAATTCCAGAACCTACAGTAAGGAAACTGAAGACCTAAAAAGCTGAGGTCCAGCAGAGCATCCACCTAGCCTTGTACCTGTCTGCAATGGGAAACAGTAATGGATGTATAACTGGGCAAGTGGTATTTACTCAGGACACTTTCCCAGTTTCTGGTGATTTATAGCACCAGAACTGCCTCTTGTCAGATGCAGAGTCATTGTATTTAGCAGTTTTTACTGAACTTTTCTTCTACCTGTTTATGCAATTGAGTTTTGATTGCAACATGTGTAAATTTTTGGCACACACAACATCCTGCCAGCAAGAAATCTCACACGTTAACTGTGCTTTACATGAAGAAATACCTTTTATATGCTTAGAACCTGCTGGTTTCCTTTGATTCTCCTTAACTTTTATACTTTCAGAAATAGTGTCAAATTGCTTCTTCCTTCCTGCTGTTCATGATTCCGCTTTTATATTCTCTGTTACCTCTTCTCTGGGCTCAAGACACAGTCTATTTAGCTGTTCCTCATGTGGAAACAATTCTATCCCTTTCTAGTACCCTCACCACTTTTCTTGTATATTTTCAGTTCTCTTATACCCTGCTTGAGCTACAGAGAAGAGGGCAATATATAGTATTCAAGACATGAACACACATGGAATTACACAATGCTGTAATGACATTTTCATCTTTGTTCTCTATCTAGCCTTTTACTAGCTTTTCAGCTACCAGTAAGCACTGCATTCAAAACCGGAAAGCTACAAGATCTCATTTCTGAGTGGCAATAGCTAGTTTAGAGTCCCTTGTTCTTTAAGCAAAGATATTAACTATTCAGATTAACTATGCTGAATTTCATACAGTTTTATTCTTGAATCATTGAGTCTCATTCAGTCCTCCCCTCTATTACTTTAAGATGCTGTCTTCAGCAGATTGAAGAACTTTACTGTTTACCACTTTTCCAGATTACGAATATTTTAATTTATTTCAACAATTAATAAAACTGGCCACTTATTTGTAACTTTTGGTTCATATACCCTAACTAATTATATTTATTCAGGTTAAATCCTTCGTTCTTATCCCACGGTAACTTATTTCCTTTATGTGCCTTTAGCAAGGAACCTCATCAAATGCTGTCTGGAACTCAAGCAGACTATAACAAGTGGGTCAGCCTTGTTCCCATGCTCTCTGGCTCCCTCAGTGAAACTCAGAATTTCTGAGGAATGCACTCCTTTTACAGCATATCATATTAATCCACTGTATCTGCTAATTCTGTTCTTCACTGCTGTTTCTACCAGCTCCTCCAATTTAAGCCTCAAACTTTCTGTAATCCTCTAAATCTTCCTTGGAAGGGTTTTTAAAAACTGTCATCACATTTGCCAAATTTTATTTCTCGGCTACTGAGGCATTTTTAAGCAAGATGTTACATGCTATGTTTAATAGCTCATTTATTTCATTCTTGAATAGCTTCCATACTTTTTGAGCCATCCTATCTAGACAACTTCATTTTGTTGATTTGTTCTATATTTTTTTTTTGTGCCAACACTTCATTTTGAGAGAGATTCTCCATCATTGTAAAGAAAAAAATCTAGCATAGAAATTTCTTATGCTCCTCCTTTGTGAATGAAAATGTAAACTATCGTATTTGACTTTTGTGCCATCCCTTTATCTTCCCTGAAAGCTTTTTTTCATATCTACATAATCTTTTGGCCCTATAGATTGTCTGGCAAGCTTTCCACTACTTTTGTATTTGAAAAAAAAGATTAATTAGTAGGTTTTATGTTCTTGCAAGTTGTTCCTCAAATTCTTTTTTTGTTCTGCTTTATTATGTTTCTGTATGTAACTTTAGAAAGTTTACATTATTTTCCATCTTCTTAGCTTGGCCATTACATCAGCCTTTTTACTTCTAAAACACTTTTATGCCATTTAGCTGGGCCATCTTTGTATTGCTGTTGTTCTAACACTGGCTTTCGTCCTCTCTTTCATGGCTAACATGCTATCACAGGAAATACTGAACTTCTTGTCTTTGCTACATTTTTCACCAGAAAGAAAACCAGAATGAAAAAGAAGAAAGTCAATCAGAGTATAAGATCTTTTCTCCTATGATCATCTCACCAAAACTATTACAGTAATCAGTTCCTTAGAGTGTAATATTACTCTGTCTATTTTGAACTGAATTGCTCTAATTTTGGTTATAGCCAACATCTGTTCTTGAGTGTTTTTCATTGTTGAAGAAGAAATACATTAAAGCGTTTCGTTCCTTTAAATTCAGCAACTGAAAATCTTCAGTTCCATGTGTTAGGGAAACTAGTGCTGAAGTCTTTGCTCATCTGAAAAAATGTCTTTGTCTTGTCCTGAAGCTTGTGAAATGTTTTCTATTTGATTGAAGTAAACAAAGCACATCAGGGAGGCACAGAAATGCCTAAGGAGCCTGTGATTTAGAAGCAGTGACCACAGTTATTACCAAAACTGGACAAGAAAATGATTTCTGAATTCAAGGATTGTTATTGAAAATTCAAAATTAAAAGCATTTATAAAATTAAAAGTGCCCCAGCTCTTTTTGACAAATTGAGCCTTTGGGGAAAAAAATAAGGACTGAAATGTTCTGATCTGACAAAATCAAAACATCATTATTCATAAAATAATTTTTAGATAAAATCAAAGAGAATGTGAAAAAGAAGACAGGAAAAATCCCTAGCCACTTACTTTCAAATAAGATGACACATTAATTTAATGACCTTAAATGTATTTGAGCTTGATAAGCCTTTGTGAAATACTTTTATAGTTGCTAATTTGTTTTTTTTCCTGAGAAAAGTTTCTGAAGGACAACATTACCAAACTCTTCTTCTGACCAAGACTGAAAACAATACAGCATGTGATACAGGCCATTAAGTAAATACCAGTCATGATGTTATGCTTTGCTCACATCAAAATATATTAAATCTGCAGGAAAGGCTTGATTCAAGTGATTTAAATGAGACTGTGGGGAGTTCCTGTAGAGCAAAAGACCGTGGGAGAGTATGTCTCTTAGTGTAAAATCTGTTCTTTTCCTCAGACCTTTCAGTCCTCAAACCTTTTGGTACCAGCATCAGTTCAGAGTGACCATTGAGATGGGACTGGCCAAGGGATGTGCTTCCTGCCCAGCAGAAGTCTCATGGACAATAAAACATCAAGAGAAAACAGCTCCTGCTTCTTCTTCTTCGGTGCTGTTTCTCTGGTTCTCCCTTGCAGTAAAATTAGGAGTCACATGCCCATAAAGACCTTGCTTAAACTGGCTATATCTGTTTTGTGCCTTTTCCAAAACTCAGAGAATTTCCAACACAACCAGTTACATTACAGTACACAGAGCCATTCTTGCCCTTCTTACAGGTCTCTGCATTTCCACCGAAGTCATCCAGCTCTTTGTTGCACTTGGGTATAAATCTCAGAAGCATTCAGCATCAGCTACCTTTAAAATAAAGCCATGAAAAGCAGAAATCCTAACTCCCTTGATGTTGTGACAGAACGGCACACCCAGCAGTTACCTGATTAACATGACAGAGTTGGTTAAAGCCCCCCGGGCTTTAATGGAACTCTGCCTATGAGCCTACTTACAAACATATTTTTATGGCATCCTACAGTGTTCCTACATGTTCCTACAGGTTACTTGGGCATTTACTTTGCTTTTCATTTTGTGTACTTTGTGACAGAAAGAGGGATCCTAGAAGGTCTGGGAAAAGTTTGAGCCCGTCATTTGTAGTAATATGAGAAGAAAGAGGTTATTAAAGTTATTTAGTATCCGAGCCATTTTAAAGTAATAGGCATGAAGCTAATATATTTTTGTTGTTATATTATAAACACATTGAGTTTACTATTCAGCTCTAAATTTCCTTCTCTGGAAAAACCAGCTTCTGCTCCAATTGCTTCCAGTCCTCCCACCCAAACCACCAGCCCACTCACCAGAGAAGCTTTACTG
Organism: Athene cunicularia; assembly: GCF_003259725.1. Classification (NCBI taxonomy): domain Eukaryota; kingdom Metazoa; phylum Chordata; class Aves; order Strigiformes; family Strigidae; genus Athene; species Athene cunicularia. Next base: position 18,378,053 of record NW_020799095.1, on the reverse strand, counting down.
TCATAACTTCCACTAAAGTACAACTCAGACACAGAGTTAGCCTTTTACTCTTAGATTTATTACCAGGCGAGCATAAAGCAGTCAGCAACCAAGCAACCTCTGTACAACTAGTTGTTGCAGGGTTATGTCCATTCATACAAACAATTGCTCTGATATGGTCAAAATGTTGTAAAACTTTTTATTTTTTCTCTGGAAAGCTTGCAATAGTGCAAATAGAGAAACATCAGTCTGTCAGTGGTGGAATTGTCTTTATGTTGGTTACAGTTGATGTGTTTATAGCTGTGATGATAAAATTCCAAAACTTTCTACTGATGAAGAGTTTTCTAATCAGTACAACAATACAGTCATAATACGAAGGCTGTTCAGCACAAGAGCAGCATCTTTATAGGGTGATAGGGAAAATGCATGTTTGTTTTTCTCTCTAGGATTTCAAGATGTGCTGAGCCATGAAAGAACTTCTCCTGTTACACCCTACAAGAAGTTACAAGGCTGGTCAAGTGATCAAAATAAATGGGATGAAAAGCTTTATCCTTTCTGGGAAGAAGGTGATCCCAGATGGAAGGACTGCTGGAAAGGTGATTGCACATACGTATTTCAAAGACACTGAGAAAACTGGCCAGAAAATCCACTTCATTGAAGAGTGCAGGTGCTATAGTACTTTTTTCACAGGTGCAATATCCGTCAGTGCTGCAAGGAATAGCAAATTAGAGATGACTGGTTTTGGTACCATTCCCAGTACATTGTCTGAGGAAGCAGAACAGTGAGTTGTTACAGTAAATGCTTTCCCATGACTCATAGTCTCAGATGTTAATACTTCTTAATAAGCATTGATGACCAGGGCTCTAAGAAAATCCATTATTTGAAATACGCCCTAGAGGATGGGTGACTTCAACTGCTACCTCAGTCGGGCACTGTGGGCTTCAGTTTGACAACTTTTGTGAAGACCCTGTTTATTATCACCTGGTCTGAGCTAAGGTCTAAAGGCTGTATCCCTGGGGGACAACCAAAAATACTCTCCTTTGGAATATATTGACCTCATGGGTGAAAAAACATAGCTCTAAGAAGGAAATGAATGACAGACCAGTAAGTGATGTAGAGCGATATGGTGAGTCCCTCTGATTGTTCAAGTTGGGGTTTTGATAAGAGTGCAAGTGACTTAGGAGCACAAAACCACTTGGAAACAGAGGAATCAATAAAGCATTTCTAATGTAAATAGTGCACAGTTGAAGGTGCTGCAGCTCTGGTGCATCCCTTAGTACAGTGAACACCAATTTTCTTTTCTACAGGTGGAAGAGTGACAGCCAAATTGGACACTGATAGCCCAGCACTGGTAGGATCCAATGTGACCTTTGTTGTGACTCTCCAGTTTCCCAAGTGCCAGAAAGAAGATAACGATGGCAACATAATATACGAGAGAAACTGTACCCAGGGTAGGTAATGGCAATCTCCCTGCACTGTACACACGTCTGACTATGGCGCTCACGTGAACATGTTATGAATCTCTGAAAACATCAGAGGCACGCCGTATGAACAACAGCCATGCTGCTTTTAACTGATAACTACACTCATGTCTAACCTGTGCCACACCAGTTTCTTTCCTCAGAAGATCACTGTGATATTTTTACTCTTCTACACCCGCTATATATAACGACCAGGTAATTTAAGATTTGCCTTCACTATAAAATTGCCTTCCCAAAACAGTGACATTAATTTGGCTTCCTAACAAAACTGTTACTGCTTTTCAGCTCAGTCACAATGTTTTCTTCCAAATTTATAAGGATGTCAATGTATAAAGTTGAGAATTTTTTTTTCAGTTAGGAATTGCGGAACTCACTAACCATCATCTGCATCTTGAAAAACCCTCAAGAAAGAGTAAATCTCACATTCCCACATTTTAAGAATTTAAAAAAAAAAAAGAAAATAAATAATCTAAAATCAAGCAAGCCATGATCCTTGATCCTGGATCACATTTTTTCATCGTATTTACTGTTACACGGGGCAAAAAACCTATCATAATTCCAGTGTTTGAAGCTGCTGGGTCTAGAGTGAAACTGGCCATTGTACCTTCTTCTTCTGAATTCATAAACGTTCAAAAGAATTTTTTATTGATCAAAGTAATTTTTATTTCAAGGCATATCAGCATTTTTTTTTGTCAGTCTGAGTTCTACTTTTTGACTGTAATGTTTTGTTAACTGCTGATATCCATTCTCTACTTAATATCAGTTGTGCTGTTTGCGGAAGGAAACTTTCTATTATTCAGAAAGGAACTGAAATTCATGTCTAAGTTATTTAAAGGTGCTATAGAAAACAAACTAAATCACTTCCTCTCTGTGCTACCACAGCTGCTATTTCTACTTAAAATTTTATATTCTGCTTGCCAAATGCTCAGGTAGCCTCACTAACTCCAGTGAAACAGTATCATCCTAGTTGACAGCAAGTTTTGGGCAAGGAATTTTAAAATGTGTCCTGCCCGTGAGGCAGTAATTTTTTTTTAAGCTTCTAAATAAAACAATGCCAAGCCGAACAATTTGTTGTTTACATTAAAAACTAAACAATCCTAGAAAAAAAATAATGTCGGTCTAAAAATACCCCACTTAGTCTGTTCTTTAAGTGCAGTAACTGCTCTAACCTGGGGTGCCTGCCTCCTGTTTCCTGACTTTCTGCACATTTCTCCATTGACCGGGAACATGTCCTATTTCTACACTTAGATCCTCCAGCTTCCCAGGATCAGCAAGTCTATGTCTACAACTGGACTGAATGGATTGACAACTGTGGCTGGGAAAACTGCACAAGCAACCACAGCCATAACGTATTTCCAGACGGGAGACCTTTCCCTCATTATCCTGGCTGGAGGAGAAGGAATTTTGTCTACGTGTTTCACACATTTGGTTAGTACTGCAACACATCCCTTGGTTTGACTGACACTGCAAATTCACTCTGTAGACTAACTCACTTGTCGAGTGTGTTTTATTAAAAGTCCTTTAAAAAGGATTCCACACTCCTGAGCAGAGATCCCGAATCCATTCCCCGCTTTCCAGAAAGGCCATCAGCTGCTCGGTCTGGAAATCATGGATTACCAGGAGATTGTCTTTAAATCTGCATTCACAGTACTACCACTGAAGAAAATTAATGTCCTTTCAGTAGTACTCAAGATCTTTTTCTAGGAAAGCAGAAGGTCTGAGCAGGTCAGTCAGATGATCTGTTGACTGGTCACTGCCACTTCAGATTCTTAAATTTAAGAAAGACCATAGCGCTGTATATCTTTAGATCAATTTAATAGCACAGCACTTCTTGCTTCTGGGGAGGTGAAAAAAGACAGTGACTGTGTGGTACTGCTCTGGTTTCAGATGCTGATTTTCAGTGTTCCCAGCTCCTGGGTATGTAACGGTTGGGCTATTCCTGACATTGGCTACATACTAAATCTTAGTATCCTAAGTTAGCTTGGCCAAATCAGTATTATCAGCAGTATCAACATGAGTAATGATAATAATTTCCCAAATTTTACGTAGAGGTGACACTATTTATCTGCCTCAATCAGCTGTTACGAAGACAAATAAGCAAATGTATACAAAGGGCTCTAGGGTATGAGGCACAAGATCGCTTAAAATGCCTAGGAGTTAACATCATCTGCTACATAATCTTCATGACTTAACGTAATGTAATTGTTTTGGAAAGATATAGATGCCTTGGCAATTTTTTCTTAGATTAGTGAAATTTGGGACATCTTTCCAACACCTTTGAAAAAACACAGAAATAATGGGAGTAAACGCATTGTAAAAGTATCCAGTCCTCCAAAAACACCTTCCAGATAACTGAAAGACAATTCTAAACTATTAATTTTGATTTAGACAAGCCAAGAATCACAGAAAAACTGCTTCTCTTAAAACAAATTGTAGCTAGGCTGAAGGGGAAAACATCTAAGTTCACATTCTCTTTCAGGTCAGTACCACCAAGCAACTGGACGATCTTCCATAACATTTTCAGTCAACACAGCAAACATCACTCTTGGCAAACATGTAATGGCAGTATCCATCTACAGGAGGGGGAATTCAGCATACGTTCCCATTGCAAGAGCAAAAGCCTTTTACTTTATAACAGGTGAGTGTGCTGGAATAAACTGTTATAAAATACTGGAGGTATTTGTTGTTTAGGTGTTAAAAGAATTCATCACAAGCATCATCTGGCACAAAAAGAAGACATTGGCCTGAGAAAGGTTTTTAATATAAATGTGGAATCTCTAGTAAATTGCCTTGAGTAGTGTAATTCAGCTTTGTATCTAGCTCAGTTGTGACACCTCTACTTTGTAATGAAAAATTATTTACAAGAGGGAATGCAATCTTCCACAGATGCCTGCGATTCCTCATTTATTCCCACACTTTTCTGGCTAACTGTTTCCTACTGACATTCACTCCCCAGATCAGTAAATTGAATTAAAGTAGAAACCTGTGTTAAAGATATAAATGTTTCACATTCTGACTGTTGCTGTTCAGGGACTTTGGAGCTGTTTGTTGTTTGCAGCCAGGTATATATGCTTCATTTATTTATTACTGCTTTTTTCCCCTCCAGACAAAATCCCCATATTTGTGAGTATGTACCAAAAACATGACCGGAACATCTCAGACTCCATTTTTATCAAAGACTCACCAATCACATTTGATGTGAAGATCCATGACCCCAGCTACTATCTTAATAATTCTGCCATCTCCTACAAGTGGAACTTCGGAGATGGAAGTGGCTTATTTGTAGTCAGCAGTTCCACTACATCTCACACCTATACTCTGCAAGGAAACTTCACTCTGAATGTAACTGTCCAAGCCATTATACCCATACCTTGCAGGCCAGTAACACCCACTGCACCACTGCCCACTTCAGCAGGTAAGAGATTATCAAACAGCAGTGATGTTAAGAGCTGTGCTAAACCTCTAATTTCTGCTGGTTTAAGTTCATATCTTTAGGAGTTTTACTTTCATCAGTGAAAGAGCTGCAAGGCTCTGCAAACCGTCTATAAATGGGTTTAGAGATGGAATCAATAAGCATAAACTCTTCTATGATTCTGTGGTAAGCATCACTTACACATTTAACACATTCCAGTTCTACCACCACAGTGACAGCATAGAGAAGTCTTCAGGTGGACATGCTGTATGTATAAATTTGGTTTTTTACCCGCTACCACACCAGGTCAGGTGGTTTTAGCCTTGCCTTTGCAGGGTCATCTTTTGAGGCAAGATATAAATTTTAAGTAAGAAAGAGGTATTTCAAAATACTCTTATAGCCAGTTTCTTTCTGGTTTGCATTAACTTCCACACAAAATTAAATGAGATTGGATTGAACTAGAAAAAACTTACTCATATTCCAAATATGGATTTTCCATATGGCATTAACCCAGAATGGCTTTTCCACTTTAAATTTATGCACTATCATATTTCAGAATAACTTTCATTATGTTCAGCACTGGTTTATCATCTCAGAGGGTTTGCAAAAGGCCTGCCGTTTCAGCCTGGGTGTTGTAATGCTACTACTATTAAATTGTAACTGTGGCTATATTTTTCAAATTTCAGAATTTTAATATGTTCTTTTACCAAAATGTTGAGAATGAAAAATTAAAGGAAAGATATAATTTTTACCACTTCCCCTCTTCATTTCTCCACTAGCTGTAATGTAGAGCAATAGGAAAATACCTGCTTCTAAAGAGAGCATTTTAAACTTTTTATTGGCCTTTGAATTTCTTCTATAATTGATTTGGGAATTTTAAAGAAGTGTTTAATTATATCAAACCTTGCAGTCTCACTTTTATTTCAGAGGTGGGAGACTAGCAAGGTGGCTTTTAGAGTGAGGCTATCCAGGTCATTCCAGGGTTCTACAGCTGGGCATGTGTGTTTTCTTTAAGGATTATTACCATGATCCCACAGAGATACATACATGACTGCACAGCTGCAAACCAAAGTCACTAATGACCTATATAATGAATGCAGTTGAAACATATGGCCATGTTGAGAATGTCTCTAAGCAGAACTTGTTCTAGAGCTGAGTATCTATTCTTTCTCCCTCAACTCAACAGTAACGACCGGAGCATCTTCTAATTTAGACTCTTCTGCCACCATTGAATCAATGGAAGATAATCCTGATGGAGGTTGCCATATTTACAGAAATGGCTACTACAGAACTGGTATCTCTGTTGTAGGTAAGGGTATGGGTCAACACCTAACCAGAGTAATGAGGTTAATAATGTACAACAATGTATAGTAGAGATAATGTTTATTTAAGCTCCTTTTTATGAACTACGTGAGACCCACAATAAGATCCTTCTCTTGGACTTAGCTGACATTTTAAAAGATTAATGTACAGACAGCTAACTGACTGACTTTGGTTTCTTTACATGTTCTGCCACGATCTAGTGGCAGAGGTTATGGCCCCTTGGCTTCAGGTGCATGAGGCTGGGCCTTAGTCTGGATGCCTGCTGATGGCTGCCCCCATGCTACAAGTGGTGTTTCCAGAGAGTTGGGCTGGACAATGGCTGGTGGGGCTGTGCACCATATCACTACTTTCTGCATCATCAGCTTCTGCACATGCCACACCTGAAGCATACTGGCCTGGGGGATCACGAAAGGCTGAATTGACCTTGGCATGCACACAAGTCATGGGTAGTGGGATGGAGGAGTGATTTAGTAAAATAAGTAAGAAAATAATAATACTGGAAAAATAAAACAGCAGATAGGAGCAGCCTCACAGGGAAAGCACTGGAAAATTTCTCAGCTTTCAAACCCTTCAGGAGGAGTGCTAAGGGAGGGAGGAGGCTATGGAAAGCAAGACCTGAACTGAGCATCAGCCAAACACTTGGGGTTTTGTACACGCAGACTTCAGAGCTTGTCATGTGTCCTATCACTGACATCTGTTTCCTCGCCCAGAGGGAATCCTTGAGGTAAATATTATTCAGATGACGAGCATCCAGATGACAGAAAGTCAAGCTGAAAACTCACTGGTTGACTTTGTTGTTACCTGCCAAGGGAGGTAAGTGTGTGAATGAAACTGTCAGTCTTTCCTCTTTAAAAATAATTAGGTGCTGGAACACTGTCTGCACTTAGATGGAGCTGCATGAACAAAAGTTGGGAACTGCAGTGTTTCTATTTCTTGACTGGAACTAAAGATAATGCAAGTCTCATTTGTAAACTATGGCAACAGAGGTTACTGCCAGGCTCTTAGGATTCAGAACAAATGTCAAACCTCAGTAAAAATAAGAACTAGATAGTGGGGAGAAACAATTCTATATTTTCCTGGCCAAGACAAGACTTCAGCACTTACTGTAAAATGGGAAGCAGTCTACTGAAATTGGAAGGAAACCCTTTCTTTTTGGCCATGATTTTTTGACACTTAAAGTAAATGTGTGTGTCCAAGCAATTTCTTGGATAGGAAAACTTTGCACTAATATTCCTAGCTCTTAGAACAGAATCAGATTTGAGAGGACTGAGAAGTACAAAAATCATCTCAGTAATGCAACTGGAAAACAATTTACCTGTCTTAGCATTTACTTTTTTAGCACATGATACTACATGTAAGACTACTCATGCCTTTCTTAATGATGTGTATGAAAGGTAATAGACTTTATAAGCTGATTTGAAGCAGGTAATTCTGTGATCACCATAAAATGTTACATGATATATAAAACAAGCAGATAATTTAATAGATTGTATATATGCATTTTATATAAAATTCATATGTATGTATATATAAAATATATAGGCATGTATAAAAAAAAATAAATATATATAATGTATTAATAAAACACTCTTATATCACTATAGTGCCACTGATTTCAGGCACCAGCATAAAACTGGGGTATCAGTGCAATGTGTCTATGAAGTGGGCTAACAGGACTCCACAGATGCAGTGTGTTCTCTCTTCCCATCCCAGCCTCCCCACAGACGTCTGCACAGTAGTTTCTGACCCCACATGCCAGGTGTCCAAGAGTGTAGTATGCGACCCCATCGTTGTCACTGACGAATGCCTGCTCACCATCCGGAGAGCTTTTGAGGAACCTGGAACATACTGCATAAACATCACCCTGGGGGATGACACAAGTCAAGCCCTTGCCAGTGCGCTAATCTCAGTAAATGGAGGTGAGTCCACACAGAGCAGATGTGGGTCGTCTGTGAATAGCATCTCCCTGTGGTCATTTCTCTGCAGAGGGGAAGAGCACAGGAATTTATGTGGGATTTTTATTATACCTGGAGGCCTCAGTTGAGACTGTGCCAGCTTGTGTGAGAGTCCATGCAAAGATAACGAGACAATTCTTTCACTACAGGAATTTTAGATGCTATAACTTGGTTTGATTGATGTTTATGATTCAGTGAGTAATTGTATAAACCCTTCAGTATCACAGAATAAGAACAGTTCTTAAGCCATAATGTATTTTTCTACAGTATAACTCTGTTGAGCAGAAAAGAAGGTGGGGGACATGGCAGCCAGCCTCCACCACACATGGAGAAATAGGAGAAACGGAGAGGAATTCAGCTCACTTGAGACAGAATCAAAGTCTGCAGCTGAGGTGGCTGCTATGGCCCTTTGTAGCCCATTGACTTTGACCAGGTATCTCCTTCTACATAAGGATAAGATGAATCAGATTCTGGAAAGATCTGTGTAACATTCACTGACTACAGAGTTCGCCCAGGGTGACTATTTCAGAACAGGAGGTTTACCTTTGGTTGGATGAGTGTCACTGTGTCTTGCTCATGGTTATCCAAGCAGTCTTTGACAGAACCAGGTATTAAACTCCACCTCAGCCAGAAATCTGAATGATCATTCTGTCTCTCTGCTCCCACTCCATTGCCCTCCTGACCTCCCACTGCAATATGACTCTTCTGAATTACTATCAGCCAAGCAACCAACCCTTTGTGATCTTTTGCCACAGTACTTTTGGCCGATTTTATTTAATCTAGGTATAAATTTAGCTGTATCAAAACCAGTTCATGATGACTAGGGCACAACGCTTGATGTCTAAGTGCATTCCAGTCCCTAAAAATGAAAATAAGCATGCAGTAGATTTTTTCAAAACTGTATTCACAAAGGCTAACTTTAGCCCAAGGCTGGTCTTCCTAGGTTTCTTTCAGAGGGCAAAGCTAAATTGTACTTTTGGACCTCCACTATAATCAAAGCAGAATTCGGGTCAAAGAGAGTTTACTGCTTTGAGTCACCTTCTGGAGGAGCCCATCTAATGTTTGCAAACATTTCTCATGTGCCACAATTTTCCACTCATTTCAAGAGGAGGCAAGTATTTATGAATTTCTGAAAATCCCATAATTTGTGCCTAAACATCTGGCCCTTGAAATTTGGCAGGACTGTGCCTGGGTTATGTAGCCAATGCACAAAACATCCATTCTTAACTTGCTTAAGCTGCTGTTGAAAGGGTTGCAGTCCTGTGATTTAGACCCATACCATCAGTATGTGTTGCTTTGCAAACTAGTCCAAGTACCTGCTTTATTCATAAAATAAGAAAATCCCTACGGTCTTGGCAAAAATATTGTAAACAAAGAATGAGGTCAATCCTTCACAAGCAATTGTATCAACAAACAGAGAAATATATGAGGCACATGTACCAAGTAAATGATAAACCCTGATCTAGTATCTCAGTTTTCATGGGCAGCAATTATAAATTAATAACTGGAAAGGTAAGCCAACATGCACCTCTAGGTTACTTCACTGTATAAACACTGTTGCTAATATGAGGACCAAGAGTATGACTCAGTGTCAGTAAACTCAATAAAGGTACAGCCTGTGGACTGGAAAATTAAGATATTTAACACAAATTTTTTAAAAATACCTGTAATGATTTGGCTTCTTCCATCAAATATGGTGGAATTAGGAGTAGATGTGAGTGAAATGGTTGACAGGAAACCAGAAGAAAGACTTCAATGACAGGCAAAACACAAAAGTAATTTCCTAGAATGAGCATATTTAAAAAAACAGATCCCTTAGCTCTTAGATAAGGCAAACAATCCTAAATCCACCAAGCTCTCCGCCACACTCTGCCACCTTAGCATATGGGACTGTAACACTAACATTTAAGAAACTCCTTTTTTATCTCCTTTCTTCCTGGTCATCATCCCTAAGAGAAAGCTGAAGCTGATTCTAACATGAGAGCTTATAAAGAGACTGCATACCTTAAACTCTCTGTGTAAGAGCAATCAGCAAGGAGCAAATCAGGCCTCACCTTGTGGGATGCCAGCAAGAGCCTCCGTTCCCTTCCATGCTGGAAGGGCAGCCATGTGTCTCAGGAGCATGGCTCATGTGAGAATACTGGCAAAGCCCAACTCACACTCTGGTGGAAATGAGAATTAGATTGAGTAGGATGTGAAAGCACCACCTCCTCCCAAAGTCACTGACCTCCAATGCTTAGCATATTAGAAGTATCAAGTGTGCTTCAATCTGTACAGCAATAAAGTAAAAATGATGCTTTCTTTAGAAAATCTATCTCACTGTATAAACGAGACTAACTTTTAAACAAACTGTTTTCTGAACTCCAGGATCATCATCAGGAACAACAGAAGGTGTCTTTATCTTCCTTGGTTTGTTGGCAGTGTTTGCTGCCATTGGGGCTTTTGTCCTCTACAAGTAAGTTGCTGATTTCTAGGATTAAAACGGTTCAAGGAACTGTCAGAAATATCAGTTTAAATTAACAAAAACAACAGTTTAATTTTCATTGGTTAGCTGTATTTTTGTTTCTTTGTTATTGTTGTTCACAAATATTCTGGTAAATATTCAAGAAAAACAGATTACTGTCTTAAGCTGAAAAACATTGGAAAATATGTAAACGTTAAAGATGTTCATAGAAAATTACATTCTGTGCTCATAAGCACAAAAAGTAATACTAGAAGGCCAGGGTAAGGATGTAAGCAGTAAGCAAACTCAAATCGCATGATGTGATTTATATATGTAGTAAAAGCTAACAAACAGAAATTTAATTTAGCTCTAAAACTCTTACAAGAAGTGTTTGTGAATGACTGACAGATCAAGAATTACTCATCAAAATTCTTCATTAAATAATTAACAAATAAATTCTTTGGGGAAAATGTGCTGGGCATGCAGGAAAGTAGTTAACAGAAGCACGTGTTACTGCACCATTAGCTTGGATGCTTCTCATGAAACTTTAAGATTGCACCAAGACTCCTCAGGCAAGAGTATTCTCAACCTTCACAGTCAGTGATGAGAAAGAAACACCTCTACAGAGCAACAGTACTCCACTAAGTAATGGAGCCTTCTCATTAAGCAGGCCTTAGTCAGCACTACTGACCTATGGCTGTTAATCATGACATGGGATTGAAGTGGGAAGGAGGAGAATATATGTTATGAATACATGATTAATCCTCTTATGCACTGGCCATATACTAAATGTGGATTTTCATTTAAATGCCTTTCAGCAACTAACTGTGCACATTCCTTGCAGGAGATACAAGCAATACAAGCCTATTGAGAGAAGCACAGGACAAGCAGAGAACCAGGAGGGACTAACTGCTTACTTCAGCAATTTCAAAGCAATTTTCTTCCCTAGTAGCACTGAGAGAAATCCTCTGCTGAAAAGCAAACCAGGCATTGTTTAAACTTTTTTTTCTCACACTGACTATTAGGTTACGTACAGGACTCATAACTGACCTGTACTTTGATGGGGTTTTCTTGCTGTTATAAAGAAGCAGGGGGTAAGGTGAAAGCACATATAGATGGGATGGTAACTTTGGGGGTGTTGGTGCAATTAGAAATATTAAAATAGTCCTTCATAGAAAACAATGAGGTAGTTTTGAGCACTTACTGTTCTTGCTTGTGATCTAGAACATATTAACACGCCCCTCCCTTATCTGGGTTTTCTTACTTCTAGGTTAACTACCTGCAAAGCTAATGAGATCTATAATCTGGAGGGGGGGGAGGAAGATTAATTTTAAACAAACAAACAAACAGCTTGTAAATACTTAATCTTAAATAGTCAGTCCAGTATAGCTGCTTACTGCCTTAGCAGGATTCATGCCTTTGCTAGAAAGACAGACACAGGGGGCAGGCACATGTTATGTCTGTGGAATGAAACGTGACATGGCCTATTCCCAGGCATTGACACTGTTACACTGTTCAGGAGGTCTAGCCCAGTCTTGCCCCAGGCAGCCTAGCTCCCCACCAAGCAAACCCCAGATTCTGGGAACCACCAGAGGCACTGTTCCCCACCAGGAGTTTGGCAGCAGCCACCCTGTTTTGCAGGGTTCAATAGCATGGATGCAGCTCATTACATGCCAGTTGGCCTCGGGATCAGAAAACATGGGCTGGACACATTTAGTTTCCTACTGGACATGGCTACCAGTACACGAGCTTCACTATAAACTAGACCACAGACACCCGAGCAACAAGATGAGGCCCATCTGCTTGGCTCTCCCTGTTGAAACTTTTATTCTGAGTTCCATGTAAAGTGCTTAGATGCTGTCTTTGTCTCCTTTGTTTCCATTGGTCTTGAGACACTGAACTGGCACCACCACTCCCGAGAGAGCAGATATGTGCTCCGTGTACAAGGGTCAGCAGAACGAGGGCTCCAGCAGGAAGGAGTAGCATTCAACTCCCTTTTCCCCTTTGCCTTTCATTCCTCTCTCTCCTGCTGTAAAGATACATTAATTTCTGCTTGCTCTTCCATCCCTCTGTCTTTGACCACTTAACCAAATATATGAAAACCTCAATATAAATAAAGCACTATGCTCCAGTTTCTGCTTTTGTATGATGCAGGTTAGAAAGTATAAACTTCTGCAAAACCATTGTGCCTCCCCTTGTTCACTCTAGCTGCAATTACGTGTTCAAAAACCTCATGTTGTGGCCTTTCCCAAGTGGTTTGGTCTTCTAGCCATCTGTGCTCATCATTCTGCATCGTGGCATTTCACAGTGCAAGACCAGAAGCTAACTGCTGAGGGTGGGATTACTGGATGAGGAGAAAAGGAGGGCATCTTATTTGTAGAAGGGAAGAGGTTGCTAAAAAGGTTCATCGAGATGAGAAAACAGACCAAAAATGCTTTAAATAGTTCCATAAGAGCCTTGTTGTTGATATTAAAGCTTATGATCAATGTGAAATTAACTTTCAGTTGGGGGCTGAGCAAACAACCTTATAGAATCCATTTCTAGACACTGAATTCTTTGAAGATATATATTTCAATATAATTAGCTTATTTACTGTGTCTTGGAACATCTCTGATACAAACTGTTCTCAGTTCCTGAGGTGATACATAAGCATAGTCATATTTTCCTGGTATCTTAGCAGACCTGTCAAATGCTTGTTGCTTGCAATCTGAATCTAGTCTTCACTACCACCTCCCCAGTGTGCATGGACACCTTTAAATGACTTAAGGATATAAAAAAAGCAGATTCAAACCTACCTGTGAGATTAGTTCTTTAGCTGTAAAATTCAACAGCTTCTTTTCTTTCCAGGTTCTCCAATTATTTTAATTCTTGTGTGGCCATTTCAGTTATATTATTAAAGGCAGCATATTTGCCATTCTTCTATCTTCCTATATACATAACAGCCTATTGTCTAACCATAACTGGGCATCTAAAACTATTCTCTAACTTAAACAGAAAACACTTTTCCTCTAAAAATTACTGCCTGAATATTATGTCCTCTGTTATAAGCGAGGCTGTTGACAGAAAGGACCATAATTTCTATTCGTTGCTCTAGCTTGAGGCAGGAGAGGGGTTTAGTAGAAAGTTTAAGATGACCTGTAATGCATGAAAAAAATTAAATCTGTCACAGCTATATAACACGATCGGTGATGACGCAGGCTACCGCTGACCTAGGCTATATGCAGAAAGCTTCTTGTTTCAACAAAACACTGCATGTTAGGAGTTCAGAGACATCTTAAGCTTTTGCATAGAGAACAGATTTTGGACATACTTGAAGAACTGTTTTATCCTTTAACCTAAGTATACAGAATGGCTTGCACTATCTTCCTTCAAATATCATGTCGGAATATTAAATTTTTATAAGTTGATTTTACCTTTTCAGCTGTAACTTCCATTTCATACATCTTTACATTTATACAATGGAATCTAACTGCTGCATTGACAAATAAACCATTTAATTATTTTAAAGAGTACATTTCCTTTGTCTCAGAGAGATACCATCAGATAAGAAACCTGATGAGTTGCTTAATTACGGTTCACAAGAGTATTTACCTCCAGAAAACACAACTGGATTTGCCTGAGTTCACTTATGCACAGCTTGTACTACTGTGGGTTATCAAGCCATTTTTGCAGTCTGCCTTCAAGTGTGCTCAGAGCAATGGCACCATAGGCCTGAAAAGCGGGGAGACTTTCTTAACAACCAGACAACAGCTGAGGAACCCAGTTTCAGAACAGATCAGGATACAAATGAACTTCATGTCCTTCAAAGGCAAGAACAGCTGACAAGCAACAGATTTGTGAACCTCAGCAAATGTTACAAGACAGGTTTCAGGCATCCCCTTTGGAGAAGTAACATCGAAGAATGACATAAAACATAAATGTATATCATCTTTAGAAAGAACATCTTTTCAGACATGTCACCAAGAGAAACAGAAACATTAGTTGGGCAGCAAGTTTGTTAAAAATTACTTTTAAAAAAGTATTATTTCAAACTGCTTGTTTTGTTCCTCCCCCCTTTTCTTTTTGAGCACTTTTTATAGCACACAGTTAAGACACTCATCAGATGTAGCATTTTTTTTCTCACCTGATATACTTCTAAGATGAAACTAAGACTAAAAGCCCCTGAAGGAATTGTAGGTGAATCAAACTAAACCTTGCAAGAGGTATCCAGACACTGAGGCCTATTAGCATAACTGACCACGTCCAGCCTTGTACAGCATAATGGAATTTCCTTTAAAGCTGAAGCTTTTATTACCACAAGTCTTTATAATTCACAAGATTATGCCTTTTAAGTCTTAGTAACTTTGTTTTACCATCATACTCAGCAAGGGAGGGAAAAACAGTCTGAACAGTAATTCTTTGTCAGTGTAAATGCCAACATCTTCAGGGGAAGGGAGTGGAGGGAAACAGGTTTCACTCACAGTAAATACAAATGCTTGAACTTGCCTAGGTCATAGATTTTGAACCCTTGACAACATTCTCCATAGCAAAACAAACATAGCAAGGCTACCAACCGGTGCCCATTAACAGTACATGGGAATTACACACATGTAAAATACACTTTCCCAAGAAAAATGTGTCATTTCAAACCAGCTGCAGCTTTTCAGGCAAAACCATCGCCTTTAAAAGGGGGTAAAAGGCTTGAACCGGGATACGTGATTAGGGTTCACGTGGCAGCGCCCAAGTTTTGTGGTCAGCTTCTTCCCAGCTTCCCAACAAACCATCAGAGCAGAGCCATGGTTGCATCACTCCTCTTTTACCACCTCGTGGCTCAGGCACCCCTCAGAAAACGCTGACAAGCAGCGCAAAACCGGGACGGGGAAGGCGAGGCCGACCCCGACGCTCCCACCAACGCGCTCAAACCCCCGCACCGGGACTCCTGACAGGGGAGCGGGGGCGCCCCGGGGCTGGGCCGGAACACGGCTGCCCCAGCGGCCGCTCCTGGGAGAGAAGCCGCCGCTCAGAGAGCGCCCACTCCCGGTGGG
>NW_020799095.1:18277916-18362386 GCF_003259725.1 Athene cunicularia | reverse complement strand
GGCGCTGGGGGTGGTGGCGGCGGCGGAGCAGCTCCAGGCGGCAGGTAGGGCCCAGCGAAGGGCGGCCTAGCCGAGGGGCCGAGCTGCCGGGGTAAACCGGAGGGGCCTCTCCGTGCGCCACACCGGTCGTGGTCCTTGAGACTTCCCGCTTCGGACTTCGGTCTGGTTCTCTCGTGGCTGTTAAGTGTAATCGCTCTCGAGCTGTTCTCCCAGGGTTCCCGCAGGCCCCCGGCCTCGCAGCGGATGAGGGAGCGCCTGTGTCAGCGGGCCCTCCCCTGCTGGGAAGGCGCTGCCGCAGCGCCCTCAGGGCTGGGGACTGCGCGGGGCTGAAGCGCTGCTGTCACGGCCTCGGCGCCAGATAAGGCGCTGGCCCGGCAGGCCCGGGCGTGGTCGTGAGGTGGGATGTCAAGGGGGCCGAAGGCCCTCAGCGCTGCCCTGCGCCCCCCAGTTCTGTGAATTGGTGCCCTGAGCAAAACGTAGCCCCTTGGGAAGAAAGTAAGTGCTGGGGATGCCTGGAATCTAATTCTGCAGCCGCGGGGGGATCCTGGGTGTGCGGTGCGATGGAATCGCCCTTACCTCGGCTGAGACCACAGGCCGCCGGGTCACGGCGTTTGTGCTGAACCGCCATCGCCTTCTAAGCCCCGCTGTAAAGTGGGGAGTCGGTGGCTACCGTAGACCAAGCCTATGTGTAGATACATACAGGAACTTCTGTGAGGATAGTGGTGCCGAGTGGGAGGTGTGTCTCTCTGATGTACGCTCTCAAATAAGTTTCCCTGTACAGGTAACAATTTTAGCAGCACAAGGGCTGGTTACAGGTATAAGACACGGAGCTGTTGTCAGTGCACAGAGCTGGCTTCTTGTTGTAGCTCTTCTGCAAATCTTCTCTAGCCTAGATGTAACCATGACGTGCAGTGTGGCAGAGTGTGCCTGGGGTTGTTTAGACCATTCGTTCTCTAAGTAGGCACTAGAGACTTCACATGTGGCTACCAGGCAAATATTTAACTTTTGTAACCGCTGCGTCCGGAGGAGCTGTGGCCACTGCTAATTTTCTGCATGTGTGACCACAGCAAAAGTTGAAAGAGTGCATGAGTCCCTAAGCTCAAAGGCTTTCATTTACAAAGATCTGACCCAATTTCATATCCCCATTCATGCATATAATATGTAACTATTGTTCTTTTGTTTGGCTTTTTCTTTATATTGGTAAATATGAAGCTTGGCTTTGTGCTGATGCTCAGTCTGCACTAAGGTTCACTTTACAGTGGCAGGCATGCACTGCTGACAGATTTAGATTATGCCTTGAGTATGCACACAAGTTGCATCTACGTAATAAGAACAAATTAGAAATAAACTGATTTCATGGTGTGAGCAGAAGATAGTTGCACAAACTTACTAGTTTTTAAGCTACCTTGCTTAAACTGTTGAAGGACTGAACCTTTATCTACAATATCACAATCCTCTGGCAGAACAGACTAGGGAAAAAGAAAATAAGTGGCTTTACTCAGTGTGGAGATGAAACTTACCTTCACACTGTATCACGTCAGCTCTGTTTTCAATATATTGATTTAATCTTTTTAAGATTTTAGAGCAGTTTCATCGAAAAGCATTGTTCTGAAATGCTTTTAATTTTGTCTGTTGTGTTAATAATGTCTGTTGAAGTACTTAGATTTCATTCATCTTAATTGATAAATACCTGATGATAGCATTAACTCTTAAGTACTAACAACATGAATTAAGTAACTTACCTAAAAGAAACTCTGATGTTTGCTAACTGCTAAATCTAGTGGTAGTGTTATTTATTTACCAGAAGAGTGCTTAGTTCTCTATTTTGATGGGTTTAAAAATTATTTTTAAAAATATGCTATTCATGTTGCATTGTCAGTATGAAACCAAACTTCACAATGAGTGACTAGGTTGTGCTATAATTTGGTTCGCTGTAATTTTATGTAGTCTTAAGAGGTTGATTTTTGGAATCAAAAAGATAAAATTGCCACTGTATTATTTTTTCTATCTGTGCCAGGTACTGTCCTTCCAAAGTTCAACATTGACTTTGTTGTAGCTCTGCTGAGGCAAGAAAATGCTAAAGACATCTGTGTCATCCAGCTACCTCCAGAAATAAAATACTGTAATTATTTTATAATTGTGAGCGGATCTTCAACACGACATCTCCATGCGATGGCACATTACATGCTGAAAATGGTAAGACAGTTCCCACTGCACTCTCTGGGTTTTGGGGAATGCTTTAATTGTTGTGAAAGGAATTTCTCCAGGATTGCATGTATAGGGGTGTACCAGGCAAGATAAAATTACTTATCCTGATGTCATTTAGTCCTGAATACATCTAGCAACTACTTGTACTTATTTCCTTTAGCAGTACTACTCAAAATGTAGAGTATATATTTTAAAAACAAACCTCTCTGTATTTAGTACAGTGGTGACGTTAGCACGATTGGGTGGCTAGAACAAGAGTGATGTGAAATGGTGATGACGACCTATGTCCTGACCTATTGTCTTCCATCCAGCAAGCTTCATAGCTATTTGCACTCATTCCAAATAGCTTAATCTGACTGTTCTCAAACCCTAATCCCTAAAATTTCCAGGTTCTTAGGTGTATCATAAGGCTGGAAAAAAGATGTCATGTTATGAGGCATGGGGACCCCCTCATGGGCTTACTAAGGCAAATTGCTAGTTCATAGTCACCATACTGTGCGTGTACAGGAGGAAGGGAGAGGCAGCAGCAGCCATCCTTGTACAGAAACCTTGCACTGTTTGGTAGTGTGAGGTATGTGACCAACCCCCATCTCAAACCCCCATCTCAGTCAGGTGTCTGTATTCAATCTGTAGTTTGTCTTCTCTTCATGTGCTTTCTTTCCCGTCCTGACCCCATTTTTCCTTTGACCCATGGTTTTACTTTCTTCCTTCCAGTCCCATTGGTTTCAGCTGTTACTTGAGGAGAGAGGGGGAGATGGTATTGCTTTTCAGTGCCTTTCTGAGCACATAATGGAAGTTTCTTGTGTTCTCTGCAGGAACTGATGCAACTTTGCAAACTAAAATTTTGCCTCAAGCTAGAAGTTGTATTAGTGTGATTTGAATGTACTAAATTTAAGCACTTAATATGTACTCTATCACTTGCTAGTCTCAAATCAACAGCTTTTGGTCTCCCTCAGAGGAGGTGAGAGGAGGGAGTACCACCCACCCTGCAAAAACATGCCTGTGCTACAACTAACTGCTCCCTCTGGTGGCTCTGAGACCAGCTCTTTTGCAAGGTCAGAGCCTCTGGGGAGACGTGGCATCCTCCTGGGCATCCTGAGAAACCGGGAAGTCTGGCCAAGTACTCAAGAGTGGCTCACCTTGTCTGGCATTGAAAGTTTTCTATGCAAAAAGTAAGCTGAAGCTTCAGATGGAAAGTAGAGCGGGTGCTCAGGAGTGCTGCTACTAGGCAGCTGGCTAGCTTCACCATTACACTATCTGAAACATTATGGTAAATCATGATTTACTCACACTAAAGTGCAGAGGTGCTCATGTGTAGCATGAGGTCGTCCTGGTTTTCTTCCAGTAGCTTGTAAATGGCAGTCCCTAGTGGGACACTGCATATCCCTTCCTGTCTGGTTTCCTGTTGGAGGAAGAAGCTAATCTTTGACTTCATTATAATCTGTTCACCATTACAGAGCCTTTAAAGACAAGACTGAAGGAAACTTGTAGCAAAGATCAGCCTTTCCAGCCTGTGTTACATAGCTGATGATAGTGCATGCCGGGCTCTTCAGTATTTTAAACAGACTTTCAGAGAGTCTTTGACAATTACGTGCTTTTGATGATATCTCATAGGCTATCTTAAAGAAAGGAAGGTAGAACTAGTTCTGAATTGCATTTTGAAAGTTCTCCATTCTGTTTTGTGAACTGGGGCCATTGTCCAGCAGCCGGCATTGTGGGGGAACCACCAGGAACAGTTGGGGTTTGTGATAATTGCTTTCCCAGTGAAGCGGGACTCATTTGCTAGCCAGCCATGCTGTTACAACCTGTTATTTTTTATTTTGTCTTCCATGGTAGGAAGGACTATTAGAGCCATGCAGTTACACTCTCTGTTTCCTTGTGGACAGGTGCTGAGATAAATGTTTGGTTTGGTTTTTAATTTCAGCTTGAAAAAGATTTCCATATTTTTTTATTGGCTGCTTCAACTAGAAATAAAGTAGAATAAAGGAGCTCTGTGAATATGTAGTCGACTTTTTTTTTTTTTTTTTTTTTTTTTCCTAGTGATGCTTCTTGTAAAGAAACAAGTAGGTTATGGCCAGATCCCAGAATGACAGTACTTAAGCCTCCAGTTGTCAAATTTCTTTAGCTCTGGTGAGTGCGTAGGTTCTTTCTGTACTAGGTGGGGAGAGCTGAGCCTCTCCAGCTAGCATGTATGAAAGCCACCATGTTGCATAGGGAAATAACTACCTTGCCCTACCTGAGAGTTTGCCATTGTGCTTTGAGCTGCCCCCTCCCTTTTCCCCAGGTGGTTTGTAGCTTGGAAACCTTTGTGCCAGTTGTGCTTTCTCCCATCTTGCAATGAGTGTTGAGAGCATGCACTCAAGAGACAGGAGGTTTGTTTGAATGCCTTCCTCGTGGCATGGGTGGAACTTGTTCTCTCCCTGCTCCCATCTGAAAAGAAGATAACCTTGGCATCTCTATTTCTGCATCCTTAACTAGCCAGTGTAAAACAAACTATTAAAGGTATCGGAAGGGAAATAAAACTGAGTGGTAATGGCAGCTACAGAACTGATAATTGAAAGACTACTTTAATGTTAAGTAATTGTATTCAATATTCATCTTGAGAAAAAAATGGACACTTATAAAATTCATGGATAACTGTATGGGAATTCTGAGTGCTAGGATGAAATCTGTACTTATTTTCCAGTGCTGCAAGTATATATTATTCTTTATTTGTGCAGACCCCAGAACCAACACAAAGGAGTCTAACCCGTTTAAGATTTAAAACAACTCTAGGTGACTCAGCAAAGCTCAGCTTATCTGTTGAGTGCTTTTAAATACTTGCAAAGTATTTAATTTTCTGCCCTTGCTTCTTCTCTCAGTACAAGCATCGCAAAGAAGAAAGTGATCCTCATACTCAGATTGAAGGGAAAGAAACAGATGACTGGCTGTGCATTGATTTTGGTAAATATTTGTGAATCTGACAAATAGGAAGTTCTGCATGAGCTCTTTCTTGAAAGAAGCATCTCGCTGTAAAGCCTGCTCGCAGTACTCTGCTGTTTTGGAATTTCAGTTGTTGCTTGAACTCATGACACTAAATAAATTTTCACTAAAAGTCACTGGCACTAAGAAGGAAGCAGGAACTACTCTTCAGTTGCTAAAACAGGTCTTGCTAAGTTGAAGATAACAGTAGTGGAAAGAGAAAAGTTACTTCAGTCATTTTTCTGAGGTTTATGTAATCCCTGTTGGGGGGGGTGTGTGGCTTTTTGTATGCTGCCCTCATAGTGAACTGTTAAGCAGACTTTTCTACTGTCCAGATCATATCATGACACAGTATAAAACCTCAGTCCTAAGAAACTGAGTTTAATTCTTTATTCTGTGGCTGTGAAACTTGCTACACAGACATAAAAGACTCTGCATTCAGAAAGCATTTCTTCATTACTAGCTCTAGAATCTCACCCTCTGACTTTGTGTTTTGGCTTAAAAGAGAGCATGGGTGGGTGAGGGGCACTGCAGCCAGTGATCTTAAGACTTGATTACGTTACTGTCAATGATTTTGATAGTTATAACTGAAAACAGATTGACATTTAAAGGCGTAACTAGAAAGAAGTGCATTAGACATACACTGGCATTGTTCTCCACTATTGTTTGCATGGAATTAATGAAAACCTGTAAGAAAAACTTTATTATGTCAAAGTTTGGACCTGTTTCATTATAAAAACTGCCTGAGAATGGTGAGCAACACACCTCAGGGAAATTACTTGGCTAGAGCTGTATGTTGTTGGTCAGATAAAAAAGCTTAAAGTCCATCTGTAACCTCAGGGAGGGGACTCTTTTAAGTAAAATTTCTTTTGATGTCCTTCTGTCCCGTAGAAGTCACAACTTCTTTGGTCTGGAGTCCTGTGATAATATTAATTTAAATCAGAATATTGTCCCTCTCATTCTCCTGGCTGTAGGCTTGGAGTCTTTTGAAGAACTGACCAGTTCCTAACAGTGTTCAAGAACTGGAATCAGCAACTTCAGAAGAGACCTCCATCAGCTGACCCATTATATTGAGCCACAATGGGGGTGGAAGATTTAAACTCTGCAACTGGAAGTATAGCAGTGCTTGACAGCTGACTTAATTTGTTGTGAATTTCTGTTCTGTGCAGGTAGCATAGTGATACATTTCATGCTGCCAGAGACACGGGACACTTACGAATTGGAGAAGCTATGGACTCTTGGTTCCTACGATGACCAGTTAGCACAGATGATTCCACAATCATTGCCAGAAGATTTTATATTTGGACTGACTCCTAACAGCAGTGATCAGCTTGAGACAAAAACTTAATGCAGCTGCTGGGTGGAAAGAGAAATGACTGTGCCCTCAAAGATGAGACAGACATATAGTTATGATTACTGAACTAATAGTCATTACAGTTGATCAGTACAAAACTGTGTTTATTGGATGTGCCTAGGTGAAGTTCTGAACAAGCTACAAAAATTATCAGAATCATAGAATCATTAAGGTTGGAAAAGACCCTTAAGATTAACTGTAAAATGTCAAAGAAGGAATCCTAGCATAAAGGAACTTCCTGGGGGAGCCACTGTCTCAGTGGAGCCTGTAGTAAGAAGAGTGAAGCAAAGACAGCTACTTAAGCTACTTACATTGAAACTTATGCTCAGCCTCTACAGTAATAGTTTTTCTTTGAAAGACATGCCTGGAGAGGCAGCGTAAAAAAGACTTGAGTGCTGCAAGGAAAAACTATGTGTAGTAGTACAGTTTTGATGAGGCTTCTTGTATTAAGCCATTTGTTTCTGGTCACAATGAAGCAAATCATGTTCTGAGTTGAAGGAGGAGAGAAAACAGACTGGTCTTACTGAGCACATAAAAGCCAAGAGCAGCAGTGACAAATAAAAGTGTCTTAACAGAACTGTAAGTCAGTTTTTCAGCCAAGTCTGTTCCTAATAATAATAAAAAGAACTGAAGAGCTTCAATTCCTTGTCTTCATGTTAAAACATTTAAGTGTGCAGTCAGGTCTTGTAGTTTTCCTGTCACCTGGTTTCTGGAAAAAGGACACTGAGGCAACATGCTCTGGCAGTGTAAACCTTCAGCTCCTTTGAAGTGGGCAAGAGTCCTAAAGGGAATCCTTAGGCACTGAGCATTACTTGCTGCTAATGGCCTGTTCAGCACTTTCAGAAGTCATTGCACAGTGTGTTCTTAGTCCGACTGCTGCAGTCTAATAACCAGTTAGTTAGAAGAGGTTCTGTTACCATCTTGAAGCTATGTAAAACAAGGTGCTTTTCTCCACTACAGGACAGGGCTTTCATCACTAGATTAGGATCTGTTCCTTCTGGGGAAGCTTGCTCTGCCATGCATCAGGAAGCTGGAAGAGTAAGATGCTGAGGGTAATCACCTTTTTTCCTCCATAGCCCCACAAACTGCTTTAAGCCCTGTCTGCATCTCCTCCCTGTACAGCAGTTGCTTGTAATGCTCAAAGAAAGCATCTTTGGTTTTCTGTGCCTGTGGTTGTGGTGTTGAGGAGGAATGGCATGTGTATTTTTAAAACAAACAAAACACACAAACCAAAAAACCTCCTTCATTTCAGACTGGTCATGTTTTCTTGCCGTGTCCATCCTCTTTCAGGAATAACTGCCCCTGAGCTCACCTGCTTACTGATACAAGGGAACAGATCAGCAAATTAAGCAAGGAGCATTTCTTAAATGTAGTTGAAGTATGCAGATAAAACATCTTTGCCTACAAAATAAAGGTATTGGTGTTAAGTCTGACTGCAAAGAAAAATTTTGAAAATGCTTCATGATACTTATAAGCAATCCACATGGGGGAAAGATAACCTTGGCCATCTTACAGAGTGGTGTGTTCTAAATCTTCCTAGGAAGAATACATAGGAGTAACTTTGGATCATTCCCTGAAACCATTTGCCTTTTACTGCTGCTGCTGAAGATAAGTAATGCTAGATGAATAAAAGCAGGTTCAGCAAACATTATGTCATATGAACCCACATCTAGTAATCAGAAACCCATACCGTATCCTGTTTCAAAGAGCAGTAACAAAAGGAGCACCCAGAAAAGAGAAGCAAAGAGACAGGGAACAGCTTCCATGTGAACAGACTAGGACTCTTAGAGCCAAAAAGTGGTAATAGTCAGTAAGACAAGACCAAAAAAAAAAAATTAACAGGGAAGACAAAAGGGGAAAATAAAAAGTATAGCTGGATTTACTGTCAAAGCACATGGTGAAAAGGAGCTATGTACATCCACTGGTTGCTGTTAAATGATCAGCTGCCCTCTCAAGGCAGACACTTCCTCAACCCCCATTTCACAGCAGCAGTCAACCTGTCCTGAGTTACCATGGTGCCACAGCCAGGTTACCTGACTGACCTTGGTGAGCCTTTGGCCTCAGCCTCTTAAAAGCTGGGACCTAGGAACTAACAAAGACTGGAAGATCAGTACTGTGCAACATTAAACACCTTTTGGAAGAAAAACTTTTGGGAATGGCTTAAGTTCTATGGAACAGGTGATTTCTGTGCAAAATAAAAATATTGAGCAGTTTGTTCATCAACTATAGATTCATTATTCAGTCCTCCTGTACTGAGGTACATGCAGGTTTGGCTCAGTGCAGGTTGCCTTGATGGTGGGATGAACAGGATAAACAACTACCAAGGTGGGACTTTAATCATCATTTCACTAATTTGCTGACCTGCATTTGAGTAACTTTGTTACCAAGCAGTTTTTGCATCCATGAGTTGAGCTAACTCTCTGTTGCAGCCCAGCTTGAGTGTTTAACTCTACAAGTTTTTGTGTTCATTTAAAAATCCTATGCCCTGGTACCATGTTGAGACCACACTGTCCTGCACAGCACACATGCTTCATTTAATGAAAACTAATACAAAGAGCGCATGCCTTGGAAATTGCAGCTTAAGAATAAAAGCTTTGACAGGTTAGAAGCAAATAAAAGCATCATGATTAAGCAAATGCTTAAAACAGTTTGGGGTTTAGCTCTCACAAATGTACGAGCAATACAGAGGAAGGCTTCTTATGTTGCTCAAATGGTAGCGATGCCGATTCCGAGAAGATAGCTCAATATCAGCATGGAAAAATGAGCACAGAGGTGCCTGTGAAATGCAACACCCTATGCAGTGTCTTCTGCAGACATAATTTCAATTGCCTCTTTCAGCTGGTTGGTCCCAGTAAATGAGCTGTAAAGACAAGTGGGAGGGTTCAAGAGTTTGGAAAACAAGATTGGTTTTCCACTACTCTTCAAAAGGTACAGAATTATATTATTCATGACAGCGCTTCATTCCCCAACCCTTCCCTCTCACACTAAAGTCCTCATCTAGTGTCATTTCTATTCCAAACAGTGTTAACAAAGATATAATTGGAGAGGTGAGACTGCCTCACTGGCAAGAGCTGTGCGTCTGGGTGGTGGTGGTGGTGGGAGTGAGATACAGGTTGCCATCACATCTGTTTGCTTGTGTGACTGGTTCTGCCTATCCAAGCTTCTAGGCCCGTTACACAGCTTCAGTCACCCTGAGAGCACCAAGGTAAAGACTGGGTAAAAAGCAGCCCCCCCACCCCCCCCCAAAAATTTAACTGCTATTCAGATCTCATTTCAAACTTGTTAAAAGATTCCTCCATATTTGCCCTGGGTCAGGGCAGTTGAGTACACATTCCTTCCACAGCAAATCAGCCTAAGTGATCTGCTTAACACTGAAACCGCAAACTACAGGTTGCACTACAGACTATAACATTGTGATTTGAGAGAGAGAAGATGAATTGTAAGCCAGAGAAGTCACTGCTTGTGTTGGGAAATGCAAATGTCGTAACCTGGCTGCTGGATGCCCTGGCAGCTATGGAATACCTCTGGGTGACTTCATCCTTATCCAGTTATTATTACGGACAGAAAACCAACTTGATCAAAGTACCACAGATACTTGAACAGTCTGTCCTTATGCCTCAAATTTAAAAAAACACCACACAACTTTATCTGATGATAGGAGTTAAACTCTTTATTCCATTCAGAGGCATCTGGCAAGTGGAGCTGCATTGGGGGGCACATTACAGATGAAAAATGATCCATACTTTGTGGATATTGAAATCATTTACAGTATTTACTTTCTAGCTATTCCCAAATACTCCAAATTACCAAGTCTCAATTGAAAAGAAAAACATGATTTACCATACTAAGTCTAGGAATTTAAGAGATGACAGTATTTAAATCAGCAGATGTAAATGCAGCGCCTATTTGTAAAGGAATTTTTATGGAAAATAATGAAGTCAAATCCTTCTCAAATGTTAAGAAAGGAACATCAGACTGACTTAAGCCTCAACAAAAATTAAAATGCTATGACTTTTCATACTTCAGTAATTTTAAATTCATTGTAAGAAAAAAAAAATCCTCTAAAGGCTAGATGAAGGTCACTGTCAAAAAAGGAAAAGAAACTCATTTTTCATTGCTAAAACTACAACATAAGTTTGTGGTTTTTAAACCAATTAGTAAAGAAGAGATGCAGGAAAAACACTTCAGACCATTTTCAAAATTATCTAATCTGTACAACAATGATCTTTGGGAAGATTATCTAAGTCTATGTAGTAATGCCTCTATTTCAACATGAACCTAAGAGGTAGATAACAAAATGATGAAACAAATGTTTTAGCTCGTTGTGCCCCTCAAATCAGTGCAGCATGGTGATTCTGATCATCTCATGCACAAAAAACATCACAAAAAAAGGTTCAGAGGTAATAGCATGGCTCTGTCGACCACACACATACAGGCGCGCACGCGCACACACACACACACAGCAGTCTTTATGCACCATGTGTTGCCACATTTTTTTTTTTTTTTTCTTAAACTGAGGTAGACTGAAGTTTATTGTAGAAACTTGAATGTGTCACTATTACCACAATCATCATTCAAATTACATTCGGAAATTAAAAAATTTGGTAACTTTCCTGTTATCCCTGCCTTTTGACATTTTTTTTTTTCTTCTCTAATGGTTGGTTGCAGAATGTGCATAAATCCTGCTGCATCTATTATAAGCCAGGCTAGAGAGGTGGTTGTTTTTGTGGTTTTTTTTTTTTCTTGTAATAATTTTTAAAACCTTCAAAGTGGCTTAGTGTGGCCCATAACAGCGGCTGGATATGTAAACTTAGCCTTTCATTATCTTTCAATGTGATCAAACACTGTTTGACCTTCCCCCATCGTGGTAACTGAAAGCAGTATGATGTGATCCGCAGACAGCAGAGACCCTCGTGGCCTCCAATACGCTCTAGCGGATCAAGTGTTCTATCAAACTGAAGATGAAGCTTGCTCTTTGAACAAAATGGCAAAGTCCAAATGGGCTGCAAATGGTTAAATGTAGCATTATTAGGTAGTGATGGTCAAAGGCACAAAGGGTTCATGCATTCAATCAAGTAGCACAAAAAAAAATTCAGCCTCTTGCAGCCTTCTAAATTTTTCCCCCAACCCCAGCCTCTTGCCATCACTTCCTTGTCCTGTTCCCAAAAAAGTACCGTCACAAACTTTTTCATCCCATCTTAAAAGAAAACTAAACGGCATTGCTGCTATCAGAATGTTGGCATCATTCACTATCTTTTGAACATTCACTGAATTTTTTTTTTAAACAAATGATGGTGTTGAAGCCCTCAGAAAATCTGAGGCTATGTTTTTTTTACCCACCTTACTCCCATCAGCCAGCAGCTAGAAGCGCTCTACTATATTTTTCCCCGATAAGTCTGTAGTACTCCTGGCTGGTGGCTGATCAAATTTTAATTTTTTTTTAAAAAAATAAAATGCTCAAGAACTATTAGCTTTATAAAGTATACAAAATACCAAAAAAAAAAAGCAAAAAAGGAACAATTTCTCATTGAGGTACTAAATGCCTGAGGTAGTTTAGTAAAATGCATATTTATCTTTTTATGCCCTGGCCAACACCATTCAACACTTCCCTTAGGTTATTCATGGCAGTGTTATGTAAAAATGCAACCAAATTCTCCTTAAAAAATGCCACTTGTTTCAACGTTGGGACTAACACTTAAACTCTTGTCAATACCCTTGCTCTAACCCTAGCCCACCCACAATCCCACCCTCCAAATGTGTTTCTTCTTTTACAACTGGACCTATAAGAGCAATGCCTTTTCTTTTTTTTTTTTTTAAACCAGTGAACTCAGAAGAGAAAGCTTCATTAAACCAAGTTCTAAAATTGTTGGGGAATAATAAGAACAATAAAAAAGACTAACGAGTTTATGTTAAATTGTGAGAATAGAACAAAAGGGAAGTGAAGGGGTCCTTATTTTAAAGCTGGGTTTCAAAAGTTTGAGAGAGCCTAAAGAATACATTCTCAGAGACAGCGTTCAACGGTTGCCTGGTCCTCGAACAGGTGATTGGCTTGGTGGATCTTCTGCATATAACTTCAACAGGTGTTCACCACCCGTCTCTCTGTCGCACAGTCTGTCTTTGGTCTGGCATCTGTCTCTGATGGGCCATTTTCTAAACCTTTATTTTCGTCTTGGCTGAGGCTGTCCGCTTTGCAATGTTTTTTGCTGTTGCTGCTGCCTTCTTACCTGAGCCAGTATTTCCTGAATTTTTCTCTGAGCAAGCTGAGGGACAAAGAAGAAGAAACAAGGTATCATGATGCCATGCTGTAGTGACCGCTGTTTACAGCCGACTATATGCTACTTGGATTAAGAAAATCTGGAATAATTAAGTTCCCACTAGTGACAAGATTACTCATCAGTTAAAATACACCTGGGTTAGTAATGATGTACAACTTAATTTCTAATTTTTCTTCTTTTTCCATCTACCACACCTACCTGCATGGTCAGTTTTCACATCTGCAATACAGAAAACATAAGCATAGGAAGATGACTACCAACATTAAAATTACTGATGCTACAGACTACTTTCATTTTACTGCTCTGAAGATACTAATGTTTTAAAAGAACCACTGTTTTAATGGAGTGGAATTTTTTTTTTTTTTAGAAACACACCAGGGAATCCAGAAGGTCAGACTTACAGGATTGACCAGCCCTCCCATCACCTTTCTGAATTACAAGTCACCTATAGCAAAGTATCAAAAGGAATTGGTCTGAACTAGGAGTGTGGTGAGGGGAAAGTATCTTGTGATCCTTTTTTTATTCTATTAAATTAACAGTTTGGGCAATGTGGACAAGTTGCATACATAGGTGCAGTTCTTGCATATATCAATAGGATAATTTAAGAAAACTGCTTTACATAGGTAACAGTGCAATATTGTTATAAATGTGTCTCAAGGCATGAAGGAAGTTTACTGCAGCAAGACAACTAGAGGAACCTGGCAAGAAGTGCTTTCTGTATCCTGAGAAAAAGTCTTCCATCCCTTGGCTCTAGCACATGGATATGAAAGACAGACCATGGAAACATCAAGGTAACACAGAAAATCATTCCAGTCCTACCTGGCATGCATAGAAGTGACCAGTTATTTTCACAACCACCTGATCGTTTTCATCAGGTGTCTGGTCACGAGGGACTACAACTTCTGCACTTGTCAAGTTTTGAAGCTCATTTACCTATAAATAGATAGTAGAAGTCAGAAAATCTTAAACAAATATCCCACAGCCACCAAGCCTCAAAGATACTGCTGACCACAGAAACATCATCCTCTAAGTTATGTTTAAAATATGAAACCCACTAACAGAAAGCATCTTTGTGCAGCAGCGTGCACGTGGCAAGATGAGCTTCTTGTGTCTCTAACATAAATTAGCACCAAGTTCTCTAGATTTGTAGAAGTGTTTTAAAGACTAAATACAACACACAGAAGGTGTTAAATACATGTCTTAAAAAAGGAAATAGATGCCACAGTGTTTACAGTTGAGTTTACAAGTTTAAGGTCAGAAGACTCATACAATGTATGATGTAGGGAAGAAAAAAAAAGTCAAAGTATTTATACGTTTTTCCTTGAAAAACCACCACAAGATGGAGAACTCCAAAAAGAACAATGAAGTGTCCACATTATTTTCAGTAGCCTATCAGCTTCCATAGTGTTAAGTAGGGGCAAGGTTAGAGTCTTGCCCCATTTGCACTAATCTTATTTTAGAAATGCACAGCATCATTTAATAAGAAAATGTTTTAGATTAACAACTTTTCAGATATGTTTGTCCATAAACCTCTTACCACTGCAAGTAATGAAAGAGGCCACGTTGTCTCCTGACACTTAATTTCAAGACCCTGTTGCACTCAAGGATGGACACCCAAGACTGAACTTTGCAAATAGCAGCTAGCTCCTGACTTAAAACCATATAAAAATATTAGAGTACCGACACCTTTCGGGACTGAAAATTCTCAGTGATTTTACTTCATGCAACAAACTGAGTCTAAGAAGTGCCATCAATTAAGTTGAAGCAAAAAAAAATTTCCACCACTCCACCCCCCCCACCCCCCAATATTGAGGTCTTAACATGTCAATTTCCCCCCACTTATTTAGAAATTACGCTTTCATTAAGTTGTGGCCAGAAATGCCACCTTTGGACACACTGGATTTAGTTTTAATTACATGAGATTAGTGAATTCTTTTTGCAAAATCTGGCATAAGATAAGGTTCACAGAAGCAGGTCTTGAGTGGGAGTATATTCATTTTAAAATGGAAAAACTACATTTCTATTAAAAGCCCTGCAGATCTGACTGGGACTACCAATTTTTGTTAAACTCTGGGGGTTTTTTTGTTTTACATTGAATAAATCATTCTATAAGATCAGCTTCTCTTGACTCCACACTAGAAGTAAGGAAACCTTAACAAGTACAGCTAAGAGACTAGCACCTGCTTTAACATCACTTCAAAGGATTAGCTATTAGTTAGGTAAAGATTTAAACCTTATACATATATACACACACACTGAAATAAGAAACAACTGAACAACACTAAGAGTTTCATTTCAGCTACTTACTGTTTTGCCTCCTTTACCAATAACTCTACCAGCAGCATAGGATGGCACTTTTATATGAGCCTCAAGTTTCACTTCTTCTTTAGGTCCGAAAAAATTTTCTTCTTTAAGTTTTCCATAGATTCTCCCTTGAGCCTGCAAAAATGCTTTCAGTTAAAGAATGTACTTACTAAAATCTAGTTAACTTCAAGAAATTCCAAAGAAAGGAGAATTCTCAATACACAACCCTAACAAAGCATTTTCCCTAATAAATATTTTTCTAAAAGAAGTCTTTGTAGTAAACTAGGAAGCATGATTACCCAGCTTTAAAGATTGCATGACAAACCAGGGAATCATGGAATAATTCAGAGATCATTATTATTCTCCTTTTCAGTAGAAATGTTGCTTTTAAAAGAAACTATTGCAGCTCTATAGAGGTAAAGAGTGGTGGGAAAAAGAACCATCTGGCTAAAGCCTTTTTTTTTTTGTTACACCCAGAAACACAGAATACAATCAATTGGCTCAGAAACCCATTCTTTTAAGGATACTTTGCTTAAAAAAAAAAAAGGCAGCCCCCTACCCTGCCAAGTCACAGGATAAAGACTCCAATTAGAGCAAATAGCTTACTTTTACAATCCATTGCAACATACTGTTTAAAAATAAATAAATCTGAGCTTGCTCAATTTCCCAAAGTGCAAAATCAAACTACCTAGATCTAAATAGCACCCTGGGAACAGTATCAACCCAACCAGCACATGGTTCCCTTTTCTGGGGAACATGCAAATGCTAGGTAGCAAGAAAAATGTCCCCTGAGACTAAGCTCATGAATCGTGCCAATTTTTAAACATATTTATTTCCTTATTCCCTGCTGTTCATCAGTAAATTCTTGAGAAATAGTAACGAGATCTTCTACTCTTCATCTCCTAGAGGCATCAGAAAAACGTTTCTGTTGAGATACTGAAGAGAGATGCTCTGTAAAAACCATAAAACCTAAGACCATAAAGCCTTTCCACTTCAGATTCTTTATCACCTTCTTTAAATCACACTCACCAGCCCTGTCACTGCATACATGCTAAAACCAGCCATCTTACAGGCCACCATGAAATATGAAAAGTCCAAAAAGATTGCATGATGTGATAATGATTTTAAATAGTGGCAGCTTATTTTATCTTATTTCTAGCTCACATCCTAAAAGCCTAAAGTTCATGCTATTCTAGAAAGCGTAAGATGAAAGATATTTTGTGACTTTGGAACTGGAAGTATTCAGTATTTTGGGTAAGTCAGACTCCACCTGAAGAGTATGGAAGAATCTCTAATGCATGGCTTTGACCTAGATGGGATACTGCAGGTCATGGGACCCTGTCACAGAGGACAAAAGCTATCATCTTTTCAGTGACAGAAAAGACAAGCCATACGAGAACTACCACATTCTGTCACTGTCTACAGCCCTAGAATCAAAGATTCCTGTTCCAGGAAAACTTTAGAAGGGTTTTCCAAGAGCAGATAAACTAATACTCTCAGACATCATCTTGTGCTGGAGATTCTGAAACTATTTCCAAATTTGTTCGAGAAAGACAGTAGCCAGCATAGCCCTTTTGATTTCAGTAGCAATGCTTTTCATGTGTATAAGACCTTGACAACTTGCACAGGCTGCAGGGCTCAGTGGGAGAGGTACCATAGGAAAAAAGCATGCATTACTGCTGAATTATATAAAGCAAGGTGAGATGTTGACTTTTTAAAAGACAGAAGATATATTTCCAACATCCCAAATCTTTCAGCTCTTGAACAAGTCTCAAGACAGAGAGACCACCTAACCGGGCTGCAGGTCCTTCACAGTAAAATAGTGGCTGAAAGACATTGCCTACACTAGATTCCACTTTGCTTGCATGTGTCCTATATCCAAGGCAACATGATCATCTCTGAACATTCATGTCACAGGTGTGCCTAAACTCTAGGGAGCACTGCAGCAGAGGCTGTAAACAGTGGCATATTCTTTTCCTGTTGCCTTAATAATAAGTATCCCTGCGTACTGCAACATCCTCAGACTACTGCAGCTGAGGAAGAAAGGGGTGTAGCCACTGCAGCTACTATGGACATGAATCACAGACAGCAGAACACAACACAGTAGGGAAAGGATGCCAAACTCACAGGCTCCAGGATGACAACGTCTCTCAGAGAAGTGGTGAGCAGCACCTATTCTCTCTTCAAGTTAGGCACCAAGAATGTAATCTGGGTGCACAACAAGCAATAGCCTATGCTCAAAGATAGAGAAGACCTTCCTTAAACAGACCTTAAGGACAGCATTAATGAAGCTTAGCCCTGACTGTAGGGCATGCTTCAGGTTAATACTGGTGATAAAAGAAAGGGCTGAACTCTGCCTCTGCCCATCTCAGTCAAAAGGGCACTGTTCAGAGCAGCAAAAGACTACAAGGACTGGAGCTGAGGGAAGCCCCAAGGCATAACCCTTTCCTTCACAAGACCAGCATACTCACAGGCATCAGCTGTGCTAGTACACTGATCCCTCTTTTACAAGCATAAGTCCAAGAGTAGAGAATTGACCGATTGGTGCTATTTTAACCAATGTATGTGGTGCAGAAATGGGAGACTTTCTTCCTTGCATGATCCAGAGTGGGGAGAAGAGCTGACATAAGAACTCTATGGGAATCTGAATCTATCTTTGAGAGGAAGCCTGAGGACAAGCCTCTGCCTACAGGAAAAGTCAGGCTAAGGGATGCCCAAATCTACTTTGGCCTGCTACTGCTTGAGGGTAAGTTGACTCATATCTGATGGAAAGAAGAGGTAGCCAGAGTCTGACCTTGTGCCAATCCCAGATCACATGAGTACTCCATGTATGGAGAACACCATGTAGCCAAGCCCACATGCACACAGAAAACCTCAAGGAGGCAGAGCTTCTAAATTATCCTTTGCCTTCAATAGCTTCTCAAATGTATATGGTAACTGAGCAATAATCCCAAATGTATCTGGTTCTCTGTTACCACTGCAAAATACCTGCCCTGATGCTTCTCCAAAATTCCTAAAGGCATTAGTGAAACTGATTCTAGATATGCCTGAAGTTTGTGCACCTCCTCCTTGCATGATGCCCCGAAGCAAAAATGCAAAGACAAAAACGAGAACAGGCAAGAGAACGATGCCAGAACATGAACTCTCAAGTGACTTTCTACCTGTTCTGGGCCTCATCTGTGATGAGGGCAGGCTGCTGCACTGAGCTGTCTGCATCACTCCTAACAAGTCCTTTTGGGGTAACTAGATTTATCCCTTGGCACTTAAGGCAGATGGCCACTCCAGGACTCAATTTGAACACAAATGGGATAATCAGGTTGAGTATCTCCTTGTAGTTGTAGTGTAAATAAAATTAGAAATTCTGCATTCATCTGCAGAGCTACCCAAAAAGCGTTTTCCATTTGGCACACAACAGTAACCTCGGAAGACTCAGTCTCTCATCCTGTCAGCTTTGTTATTTCAATTAAACACACTAGACTGTTGCATGTATTAAAACAGTCTTGAAAGATTGAACTATTGTGCTTGTAGATAAAAGGGAAAAAAAGGAATGTAATATGGCCATACTTTCATGCTAGACTTGATTCTAGCTTACATGAAACTCCCACCAGTTTTTCAGGTGACCAGAATGTGGCCTGTATTACTCAAATTCACAGGATACCTTTCAGCAAAAGGAAAGCAAAAATCAAGTGTTTACCAAAATTCTGAATAAAATGGTGCTTGGAACCAAGTGTTTTGTTTTCAGTATTGTCCATTACAGTCTAAAGGCCACTACAGACTGACACATTTTTATATGTTGTACCTTGAACTGAGCTTCTGGAGGTCCAGTGATGATAACCATTCTCAGCTTGGCATCTGGTCCTTCAGCAGGGGCAATCTGGAATGGATAAACATAGCTTTTGGTTGCTGTCTTTTGAAGGAATAGTTTAAAGCCACCTCCTCCCTGCTTCAGTCTCACATTCTGTTCAAGAGTGAAAAATTATTCGTTACAGCCGCAGCATTACACTTCAGTCATGACGGGTTTGTTCTCTTTAAAGCGCATTAATTAGCTATAATGAAATACGGAGAAATTGGCTAAACCATAGCAAATTTACTTCTGAAAATTAAAGGCATAGCTACTCATCCACATATGGCAAAATCCCACAAGCCATTTTCATGTGGCTATGAGTGATGCAAGACATGTAGTCTTCAAAAAGACAACTATGGTTAATAGACCGAGATTCTCATCCCTACCCACTAACTTAAACAGTCTTTCTAACAAGTTTGGCTCATTAGCAAAAGTTTGCATCTGTCCCCCTGAGAACAGAAGATCACTTTACTTTTGTAACTAACCAGATCCAAAACATTCCTCTATACTGGACAATGAGTTCACAGTTTCCAAGGGGTTTGTATCTACAGACATTTATTTGTGTGACCCAAATAAAAATTAAGCTCCACCAGAGCTGAGACAGAGACGCCTGTAGGGTCTTTAGCAGTTCATGTCACCACAAAAGTAAGATTTCTGTGGGTGTTGTTCTCAGACTCCAGTGGCATTAAATAATTCAAACTAGCCTCTGACATTCTGGATGAATCTTTTGTTTATCACAACTGACATTTCCATTGTTGCATCTAGTATTACATAGCTGCTGTTGAATGGGCAATATATTAAACACTACAGGATTTCATCTTAGCTGTTGGCATAGGGATGTTATTCATATTTAACAGCTGTAGTTTATTTCAGACAAATTACCAGTCACCATGCATCATTTTCACTAAAGAATTTTGCTAACGAAAGTTCATAATTATTCATATTGTACCCCAAGATGGAGAAGCCATTACATACTAGTTATCTGGCTTGCATATTTATTTTTCATGCGATTACTGCGTTCCAGTTGGCAATATCTAAAAATACACATTCATTTTACAGCCATACATTTATATGACATGACGTTGTGGTAGGGCAAGCACAGACTAAATCCATTCATTCTTTGAAACACAAATATTTTAGAGGGACAAAATTTCGAGGCACATTTGGAGGCAGCTGACTGAACAGAGCTCAGCCTGATAATTGCCATTAATGTAAAATGGACATTGTAGTTTGCCTCTCAGTCACCTCATGTTTTCTTAGCGAACACCAGCACCTTTATCGAAATTTTAGGAGAAGTATTTTCCATCGAGCCTTCATTATGTCTTGCACATATTTAAATGTTCTGGAACATTTCTTGCTTTGCCTTTATCTTAGAATGTCCTATTCTCAGCAGCTGGAGTAAAACATGGCTGAGGGCTGGGAAAGAAACATGTACCAACTAATATTTCAGTGTCTGAAGGGGCAGCCTAAGAGACCTCAGTGTGAATTTTGTCTGTCTGCTCTTGGAAGGAGAAGTTACATACATACAAATAGTATCCAAGTGGTGAATTTTTCAGTTCTGAGAGAAATAGTTTTACATTTCTAACTGGAAAACAACCCATCTTCCATATGCCAAGTCACAAGCTGACAACTTCATACACCCAAAACCTATAACAGTCATCCTAACTCCATCAGAGATGGGAAGGGTAATTTATAACCAAGATGATTATCAATGGTTCCCAGCACTAAAGTACAGGGTCGGCAACAGACAGCCCAGAAATCTCTGCCTGGCTCCTTTGCCAAATAATTCTATCTGCTGGTGCCCATATTACCACACAATGACCCCCAGCACAGGGATGCAACCTGAAGTCATCAGCCTCACACACCTCTGAAGTGGTGGGCTGGACACCACAGCCTTATGACAGACCCCGGTGCATCCACGGTTTATTTACTCTTTGTGGCTAAAGAGTTTCATCAGATCTACAAAGCTCAGCACAAGAACAAAAGACAATGCATGGGGATGTAAAATGTTCTCATCTGTTACAATCTACAGCACAACCCAAAACAAGTTCAGTGTTGTGCACAAAGACTCACTTCCTCCACAAACTAAAATTACTACAGTTGGGCAAGTTAAAAGTTACTCAGGCAGCACTCCCTCCAAGTCTTAGTGAAAAGCACAGACTCCTTGATGGTACACAATTTATTATTTTGCTCAAAAGTTATCATAAAGGGCAGGTGGTCAACAAAAGGGAAGTTCAGAAGTTTTGAATAAGTTACTACTGACACATTTAACACTTCACACAGAAGCAAGCTTGCTGCTCCATATTGTTCCATCAGATTACTGATGAATCTGCATTTTTATTTTAGTTGATCAGCATACATACAGCTTCCCAATTTAGCAAGCATACCCTGTATCTGTACAGTTCTGTTAATATTTAATCCCATTCCCACAAAAATTGTCTTTACTTTATTCCTCATGAAGGAACAAAAGACCAGAGCTTTAGCAAGCTTTTAACTGAATTTCAATTAATACAGATATGTTGGGTAGAAGGGTGCCAGCCAGTAAAGGAAGCCTGAGGCCACTGTTAGCCAGATGCACGAGAAACATGGGAAACTCCCTTTCCACTAAACTGTCTTCCAAAGACCAACTAAAGAACTAGTTTGAACGGGTTCTTGGAGGTCCAGGTTATTTCACATTTCTCTCTCCACCTAGCAGTACCTTCCATATACCTCTTAATATTTAGATACAAACTATGGGAATGGAGAAAGAAAGAGGAAATATATGTGATACATCACTCCTATGCAAGACAGTTTTGATAAAGAAAAATCAACACCTTTCACTTTATTCCATTTCTTTGCCCTAAAAATATGATTACTGGTGCTCTACTAACGTAAACCATCTGGGTAGTATAACAACTATTTAATATACTGCTCAATAAAGGATGGAATCGGGCAGTGTGCCAGTTGGTTGATTGGCCAGTAAATGGACTGGCATTCGGCAAACCACACACAAGATGCATTCATCAGGGTTCCCCAATTATTTTGCTCTGTACACTTAGATGAACACCTTCCAAGCTGAGCCCAGCCTCACTGGCTTCACCAAGCTCAACTCAGCACAACCAACTCCGGCCCCTCTGCCCCGACCTTTGGCAGATCCCTGCCATAGCATTCAGTAAACAGGCCACATCTCCTGAGCAAAAAGAGAACTGAGAAGAAAATGTTTGCTTCATCTGTGCCGGAAAATGTCAGTCTAACAGTGCATAACAAAGCTACATGCTGTGGGTTTTTATTCTTTTTTAATTTAGGCCAAAACATTATCTTTACAGCACAGAATAGCAGAACTGGCTATTTACAAGAAGCTCAAGCATCTAGAGAAGATGCTTGTGGTTACAATGGCATTAGTAGCAGAAACTCCAGGCCTTCCTACAAACCACAACTGGTACTAAACCCTGCACACAGCCAAGCTGGATTTCACTAAATTGACTAAAATTCAAACTTAAGCTACCATTAAGCCAACCTCTGCAAACCATTGTCTTCTCAGCTACATTGAGGCAGTCAACACAAACAGCTGGATGTTAAAGCAGGGTGCCGGGGTAAACACAATGTTAAAGAACCAACCAACTCCAGGAGCACCAGGGGTACATGGGTGATTTCAAGATGAACCCTTCAGTGTGAAGCCATCCAAGCTTAACAGCCCAGACCAATCCATCTGGAACAGAGCAAGAGTGTCCACAGCAGTAGGAGACTTCACCTGTGCTGCTGTTTTCAGACAAGAAATTTACTTCACCAATTTTCACGTTACCGAAAGCAAGAATAAAGCCTTTAAGCACCGTGTCATTAAGACTTAAGTCTGTTTCTAAGAAATCGAGACCACCAAAGTAGTTTTCTTTGCAGCTTATATTTCACACCTCAGGAGACGTTTGAAAACATGCTTCTAATTATCTTGTCTCAAGGAAGATTAAAAGATGATTTATAAACAAATGTACCATTTATCACATCACATTCTAAGCACGGAGTGGGGGAGGACATTCACGAAAACATGGCTTGTGCAAACTTGCTGAAAGTGTCATGTAGAATAGACAGAAAGTTAGTCAGTGTAATAATACCTTAATAGATGCGCCTGCAA
This sequence comes from Athene cunicularia, assembly GCF_003259725.1. Classification (NCBI taxonomy): domain Eukaryota; kingdom Metazoa; phylum Chordata; class Aves; order Strigiformes; family Strigidae; genus Athene; species Athene cunicularia. Next base: position 18,339,335 of record NW_020799095.1, on the reverse strand, counting down.
AACGAGAAAGTTGTTTGATGTGCTGTCCCTGCTTGCCAATAATAGCTCCAACTGCCAAGGCTGGGATGAACAGATGAACAGTCTCAGACTCGGGCTGTTGCTGTGGGGAAGAAGGAAATATGTAGTGAATGTTTTTGAACATTACAAATCAGACTGACAGGAAAACGCGTACGGAACAGGCATGCATGGAAATGAGGGGGAAATCTTACTATGTCCTGTGATGTCTGAATATTAGGGTCTGGCTTTTTCTGGGAATCACAAAGTTCACAGAACATGAAAGAAGAGTTTGAGCCAAGAGAGGATTATTTACTCTTTTATAAAATACTTACTATTTTAATGCTTAGGAGCTTTTAAAAAGTGATCATGGTGTTGCTTCTTTGCGAGACTTTCATTCTTACCTGTCACTATCTGGATTCTCTTCCACATGCAAGACTGCAGATGAGGCTGCCACAAGCAGAGGGGCTACAGCCTGAGCAGGCAAACCCTTTCTAGTTTTTCTAGTTATTTTTTTAATTTTAAATTGTGCTGAGAGTGGCACAAAAAGCCTCAGAGTTACATATATGCTACAATTTCCTTTGTGTGGGAGTGATCTGGAATGATAGCCAGCTTGAAAACTGCCAGCGATTCCTCCTGTGTAACATTATGCAACAGTTGAAGCCTTGGCAGCAGGCCTCAAGCAGGCTAGTAAATTAAACATCAGATTAGGCGTTCTTAAAAGCGAGAGGACCCTAACGTTGCACCCACTGGATATCAGGCACCACTACAGCTTCCTCTTGCTTTCAAGCAGATGCCCCAGCTGGAGAGCACATCATAACACTCGAGATCCTCTCTACATGCTGCATAGCAATGATTGAACCGCAGGGTTACATATGCCACAATTAACCGTAACTATTTTACCAGCCTCAGAAGAGCTTGTCTCGGACTAGTGGAGCACCACCAAGTGCCCACTACCCCAACCGTACCATTAACCCATCCACTTATGTCAGGGTTACTTCTCAAAAGCATTTCACACAAGCCTTTCTTTGAACTGGGAGGTATTTAAGACCCACCCCTTTTAAAGCATTTCTTCCACTATGTAGCCTTCATGGATTTTCAAAATTTGCTTTGCTCGTCCTCAACAAGACAAAAACTAACAAGCCCTTTTCCTGCAGGGGTATCTGAGACAACATAGCCATCCTCATCCTCACTTTCTCTGTGCCCACCATGCAAACCAGACCAAACGCCAGTGAGCAGAGCACGTGGGACCAACTGTGCTCATTCAGATTTGCTCTTTCGTATATTTTGGTAGGGACACAGACCGCCATACAGAAGCCTACCGAAGCAGCTTTTTCTGGGGTATTTTCAGAAAAAAGATATGCGATATGCAACACAAAGCAAAAAGCAGCTGCAATCCTAAAAAAGCTCTCTACTTATATTTATATTTCAGTAACTTATTTCAAGGGGAAGCAAAGTCCCAAGTGCATTAACCATAAAAAAAAAAAAACAAAAAAAAAAAACAAAAACAGAACAAAATGCTTGTTTCCAAGTTTTACCACTGTATTTTTGGTAAACGCAAGTCAACTGTAACCTCAGGGGAAACAAATTCCAGGCACAGCTCCATGTACCAGGTGAAGAAACCCCAGAATAGGATATTGAGAATAGAAACACATTCTGCCAGTCGCTTTAGGTGATCACAACAGTTGCACAATTTACCCTGTGTTTTCACACGTACAAGGCATCAGGATTCAGTCAGTTTATGCTGGTTTAAACCCACATTTTCCCTGGACAGAGGTCGCAGCCCTCCCCACTGCCCTGTGTGCTTTGGGGCCAGCAAGACTGCAGGTCCAGAGTGGGTCCCTGACCCAAATAACCAGGGAGCCACACAAGCAGCAGGCCTGGAACAAGGGAGGAAGCAGCAGCAATTAGGTCGCAGCACGGGAAAAGGTGGGAACAGCCCTTTTAATCTGCCTTACAGATCAGTTTAAAACGATCTCAAAACTACGCCCTGAAACTACATATTTGTAATGAAAGATACCAGTCACTTCAGTATATATGTTAAACTGCTTTCCAGAAGATTACTCACTTTCTCCTCCTATTATCACAAACGTCTGGTGAATGTACTCATAGTAAGTCCTTTTACGTGCTCATTGTGAATCCAGCAAGATTTCCAGTAATTTGGAAATGCTACTGTGGGTACTTGGCTGATTTCAACGCTTCAGAAAACTGTTTCTAAATTAATACAAATTCATGAGGCTTTTTTTTTTTTTTTTTCCCTGGTTTTGTTGACCCATACTAACTGCAATGCATGTAGAGGTAACCTCTTTCCAGTCCAGGTGGAGACAGCTTAGCCACCCCTTGCTCACTTATCTCCTTGACCACTACCTTCAATTGTCCACACATGCTCCAGCTCCTCAAAAGTCCACTGCCGAAGTTTGCCCTCCAACATGCAACTCCAGCCACCCTCCTCCAGGTAAATTTTGAACTAATGCACACAAGCTTTCCAGCTAATTCATACAACACTGCTACAAATCAAACACATAACCTGACTTGCTTTTCAAGAATTTACACACCTTCTACCTAAATCCACCTCCAGACACATTTCTCTACCATAGAAACAAATCAAACTTCATTACTTTTGTTTGCAGATATTTCCTGCCTTCCCTCTGTTGCCCATCTGCCTTGCAGCACAGTTTTCCCCTCTCCTTCCCGAAGTTTGATTTCAAGCCACTTTCTTGGCTAGATTCAATTCACCACCGAAATTCCTTTCTGCTGCCTCACCCTTAAACATGGGCAGCAAATGCAATGAAAGACAAAAGATGTACATGTGTCTTTCCAACTGTACAGTCTGCTCACTGTAGCACTTTCCCCTCATCCCTCCTCCTAACTTCGTTGATACATTTCAACTTCTTTTTTCCTAAAGGACTACTCGTATAATATTTTTGTGTGAGTGAGATTCTTTAATGTTACACTTCCGTTTTGATGTAATAGTGATATACGTTTATTAAGAAACAGTGGAGAATCTGTCAATACTGAACTGTTTATACGTTATCATTTTTCAAATTCTTGTCTGCAGAAGCACACTGGCACATACATATAACAAAATTCATCTCCAGTATAACATCACACAGGATTTAGAGAAATTATGTCCATTTCTTTACCCACAGTGATTTTTAACCACTCAAAAAAACATACTGTTTGATTTGTTTTAAAGCATGAATGTCAAAAACAACAGCTCTTTCTTTTTTCTTCTGGCAGAAATCAAGTCTAGCTAAGGCTTTTAAGAGAGTATCATAACAGCAAGTTCAATTTATTATCTGTCCACCTCCTTACCCACAATAATTTTAAAATCCTTTTGTATTTACTGGAAGACTATCCTCCAAAAGAAACACATCAAAACATAATGCAATGACTACACCACCTATCAATCTTACAGATGCTTCTGAGGATCTCAGGATGGAAGAAAATCAACTATAATTTAATCTTCCCCATGCCATGCCGCATAAGTCATAGAGCTTTCCAGGAACTTCTAGCATAAGTTATATCAGAAATAGATTCCTAGATCTTAAACATATGTTAGAAGCACTAAATTTAGGGAACTAATTTCCCACTGTGTGGAATCTGAGCTTCAACGTTCACTCCCTTAACAAAGCCAAGTTTGCTTAAACATATACTTAAAATTTAAAAACTAAAATATATATGTGTATATATATCTTGGAGAATATCTGTCTGTAATGACTCGAGAGCATCCTGCAGTTCATCTTTTACACTTCATAACTTTAAGTTCCTTAACGGTAGAGTTATAAATGTAAATACTTTTTAACCTAAATGTAAAAAGTAGTGTGCATTAGTTAATGAAGTTGTAAAGTTCACTAAGTCATGGAATTAGTTAACAACAGTAAAGTCTCCTGTACATGGAGAAGTCTATGCAATTTTCTTCTCTATTGACTTTATTTCCAACCCTCCCCCTGAGCAAATAGTTTATTTAAGACCAGCCCAGCCCTGGGAACCAACCAAAATGTAGAAATACATCTTTTTAAATAGAAACCAAGGTACTCCAAGATGCATGGCCCATACATCCATCCTAATTCATGAATAACTCTCTCAGAGGTCTGTGATACACTGTGATGTCTCTTCTGCCCTAGCAGTATTTGTGGGGTGGGCTCAGGACTAGTCCACCCTAACACTGAACAGGCCTGAACAGTATAAAGCAATCTACATACTCCTCTGGGTGGTGAGGTGGGAGGCCCACATACACTTGAGGAATATGGCTTTGGGGAAGAGAAGTTTGTCTTGCGTAGCCAGAGTACACAGACAACACCAGGACGTTCACTCAGATAGAGGGCTTAAAGTTTCTTAGAATTTAAAAAAAGAGCTCCAGAAAGCAAGATTCAGAAACCAAGATTCCTTAGTTCTAAGAAAGAGATTCTTGAAGAGCATGGTAACCAGAAACAATTAATTCAGTTCATAAACAGCTGATAATACTTGCTTTGTTTCTACAAAAATCAGTATGCTTTAAACACAAAACAGGCTTGATAAGGAATTTTCGTCTATATCCAGCACATTTAACTAACGAAAACAATTTTAAATGCTAGTTTTGTTCATTAATTGGATTCCAATTTCCATCCAAATGTAGCCTGATGAAAATCAGAAGTTAAAAATTAATCAAGTAAATAAGAAAAGCACCATTCATCATCTTTTTTAACAGAAAATGGAAAAAATATATTAACCAAAGCAAATGGCAAACTGCATACTTGTTTAAATAGAAAGGTATATTCACTATGTTAGCAAAGGGTAGCTGTCGTGGTACAGACTACAGTAAGGCTTTCAGAAAGGTAACTAAAGTACAGATGTAGAACTTGATAAGTCAACTTAAATCAGATTTCCTGCTTGCTCATTTAAATCATGATTGAAAACAGTGATCTAACAGAGATGTAAATTAATCTACCCCATTGGACGGAGCTAAGCAACTGCTGCTGCACACCAGTAGCTCTAACATTTTAGACTAGTTGACTCTTTCCTGTAGCGGCTTGGATACACCTCCTTCCATACCTCCTGCAAGTCCCTGAACACCAGCCATCTGTCCCTAGCCTAACAGCCCATACAAACTATTTTTCTTTTTAAAATATTATTTCTTTATTAAATTTCCATCACTTCCATCCAAGATCTAGCCTAATCTGTTCCTGAATCCTGTAACCCTTGTCATCTTCCCCATTATACTGGGCTTGCCCAGAGCTCCTGTAATGCAAGTACCATCAGGATGGTCCCCTTCACTGCAGTCAGACTCTGCAGCCTTACAGAAGATTTTCTCAGAACTGCTTCTCTGCTGACATCCCTACCACACTGTAGTTTACTCTTAGCAAACTGGCTTAGCAGAGCAGTTATTTCTTAGTTTTCCTCAGCTGGGAGGAGGCTCTTCCCCATGCCCTTCACCATGAGGGCTACCGCTCCACACCAGAGCTAGAAGCTGAGGACTCACAGCCAAGAAAATTTGCAGAGTTACACTTCTTTCAGCAACTCTTGCAGAGTTAGATCTGTAGAGCCCAACAGGCTGCCCTTGGGATAAGCTTACTGTAGTAACACTTCTTTTGCCAAGGCCTGGCGCATCAGTCCTACAAACTGCCCAAAATCACATACAAGGAGAGCTTTTCCCTTACTTGATAGATCATCAGAAGGAAAAGCATTCCTCCTCATCTGACACAGCCAAAGCATGGCCAGACAAGGATGAAAACTAGGAAAAATAAAGCTATGATTCTTCAGACAGATGATGATAGCTAAAAAAGTAGGTCGCAAGCCACCAGAGTTAGGGGAATGGACACTGTATTTGGGGAATTGTATTAAAAAAACCAACACAAACCAACCCACAAAACATACACAAAAGAAAATGAAAAGGGAGTTTACCTCCTTGGTTCTTCCCCAGGATGAACCCCCCTCTCTTGCTTGCAGCTGACATGGTTGCTAGGTCAGTCCACAGCTCCCTCAGTCACTGTGTGATCCCACCCAATGCTGGGCTAGTAAGGGGACATGTTTGTTTCCTTGTGTTAACTTGAGCATTAATCTAGGTGTTTTTCTGCAAGCCTGCCAACAGTACAAATTTTTTTTCCAGTCATGTTCTTAAGTGTCTCCAGGCCCCTTGCTCCATCAAATGTATGTGGTTGGTAAATCCATGGCAACATTTGGGATAAGGTTGTAAACCTTTAAAAATATTGTACCTACTGAAGTAAATAGGATTTTGTGCCAGACATAATGGAAGCAGAATCAGATCTTTGTTGGTTTCTAAGCCCATTATGCATCTCCAATATGTTTTTATTTGCTCTAAAATGTGTTGCAAATGAATTACCTTGGGATATGTTTATTTTTGTCACATTATCCATTTCTAGCCAGCATCAGGTTTTTTTTAGCTGTGAGGGAAATAATTAAAAACTATTTTAAGACTGCATGCAACAGTCTCAGCCAATGTTTGACTACCATCTAGCCTAGTGGGTTATTGGTGGGGTTTTTGTTTCTGGATAGTAAACAAATCCACTGTGTAAAGTAAAATATACAACCAGTAGATGGCTGCATCAGAAACTTCTCTTTTGCCACTCTCCCCTTTCTAACTGCCATGATCACCACTGGCAAACTTACAGATGACTTGGTCTTCAGAATATCATAAGCTCTATCAGGAAGGGAGGTATCTTTTTATTCAAACCCTCTACCAGACCCAAAGCCAAAATTCAAACCATGTTTTTGCAATGCACTGTGAAGAATTATCCTGGCTTACAGCTATACTAAATGCTTTTATTTATTTAGTAATAAAAACTTGCAGCAAGGGGAAAACCAACATTAAGCCAAGTATCCTTGAAGACATTCCAGTAGGATTCAATGCATTAATAAAAAATAAGCTTTTGACACTGGTGAAACAAATCCTAGTGTATTCATTTTCCAATGCTAACGCTGAGAGTTTAAGCCTTCATTGGAAACAAGAGGCTCATTAAAGGAAAACTTGTTTCAAGTCTTGGTAGGTAAGTCTAACATGATCCACAGTTTCACAACATCCTTGCAAATACCTCTTGGGTCACCATCTTGTACATCAGCTAAAGTGGTGCTGGCAGTGTAAGTTAAACTGAAACCTGAGCTCTCCCCACCCTGCGAGCTTTTCTGGTTTATTTAGAACAGATTTAAGCCCATGCTGTGAATCTAAAGCCTTCTGCCATATTCCCTGCCTGAAGAGCCAGGACTACACTCAGAAGGTAACAGGGTTCTTCATTGCTGAGTTCAGTCAGTCAAGAGCTAGCAAAACATAATTTAAAAGTAGCAATGTGTATTTTTAACTTCACTCTGGACACTCTGAAGAATCACCCATTTTTCTGCACACAAACTGCACTGCCACCATCCACCCAGGGCTTCATCTTTACATGAACCTCAGATTGATGCAAGAGGCAGGAGTGGTGGGAAGGGTGTCCAAGTATGACAAGGAACTCCCCCACAGCATCTTCAGCATCACACTTGCAGCCACCTTGTCCTAGTGTGGCCAGGAGCTCGTCACACCACCTCCCTCCCCCATTTGGGTCCCTGGCCTGGCAATGTGCTGTGTTCAGAGCAGAGCTGGCTCCCCGTTATCCTGCATGAGTTATTGCTGCATCATGTAAGAAACACTTGTGTCACTAGATGAACCAAGAGCATGACCCTTTCTGAGGCAATCAGCCCATGGCATGGCCATGCAGTTCTACTTCCCTACCACCCCCAATCAATCCTGGACACCCAGAAAGTATGCTGTGCAGGTGCGAGCCCTCTGTCCAACTAGCTGATCGCCTCGATCACCTCGATCAAAAACCTAAGCAATAACCCCTGTCTGCATTTCCAGTTTGGGGACTACTGCATTTCCACAACTCAAACTCAGACACAGCTGGTTATTACACAATGGTCAGTACCTTAAGTGAGATGCTACTAAAATCATCTCACTTAGTACTACTTACTCCACTTCTTGGCTCTCAACTTGAGTGCTTTTCATCACCATCGTCTTCTACCTGGCAAGCCATGGGGATCTCCTCAGACTACTAGAAGTCAGTAACAGGACCACACCTATCAGAAGTGTTTCCAATGTGAAAACCTAGCCAGGAATGAGGGGGTAGAAATCGCAGAAGCAGAGAAGGAACATTTTCTGGCAAGCTGGTTATAAGGCATTTCACAAGCAGGAACAGGTCTGACATATTTCTGAACATGACATGAACTTTTTGTTTTTGCAAAATCTGATTGGCCACAATGCCAAAAAAAGCAATCTGCCACCTTTTATTCTGAGTAGACAGCCAAAAGAAGAAATCAACATAAGGAACAGATTGTGAAACTACGTAAGCAGGAATTTTGCTGGTCATTCACAAGCAGCAAACATAGGTATTTGGTGTTGCAACACTGCATGATCACCAAAACAAAAGTGCTTATGTATAGAAACTTCTACTTCAAAGATCGTGGCTGTGACACACCAGCCACATGGGTACTCCAGACTCCTAGAAGTTGCCCATGAAATCTGTGGCTTTGAAAGGTACAGGTACTCATCAATGCTCTGATTTACAAAGACACTGCTCTCTGATTCCTTGGCAGCTGCAAGAAAAACAGGTTGTGAAAACACAGAAAAGTCACTTATTTTTCTGTCACGTTTAATGAACAAACAAGCCAGAGATGGAGACAGCTACACCAGAATGAGGACTTGACCTGGTTTTGTTTCTGGCCTGAAGGAACCCAGCACACTCTAGTAACAAAATATTATTTGTTACCTTAAGGAATTAAATTTCCCATTTAGTTTAACATTCAGAAGATGCTGAGCCTGGTACTTAGAGCTTGGGAATCAGAGATGTTCAAGGAACGCCAATTAAATCTTACCACGACAAGCATCTGGGAGCAGGGAAACACCACAAATTCTTATCTCTTGTCCTAAGGAACTACAAATATCACTACAAGCATTGAAACCTGCAGTGACAAAGAAGCCATTTTTATTTTAAAAAGTGTGCATTAGCAGTTAGCAAGCAATGCTATTTGCATTATGACAACCTCAGAACTGTAAAAAGAGCTATTAAGAATAACCAGAAGCTTCAACACCTCAGAAAAAATACCAACTGTCAACTTGCCAGATCTTTGTACATCATACAGTGCCAGTTGCATTTCTGCTTCCCTCACTGGGGGCCAGTCCATCTCCAGAGGCAGAATAGTTTCTGATTACTCCAGACATGGGTCCCTGCCAACACAGCATGGTAGGAGCAGGAGACTTTGAGGCAGTGGGAGGACCAACCATTTTCTCCACAGGGCAGAACAATCCCACAGTGTTATGCACCACGGAGCAAATTTCTTAGTTGTCAAAAATGCGTCATTAATGAATTTAAGAAACTAAGCAGCAGGAAAGGTGTATTCAAGGCACTGAGGTTACAATCTTCAAAAGAAGTCTAATTAGCTAGTAGTAATTTTTTCAATGATGTTGTCCTACAGTCCCCTCCTTGAGATTGTGCATGCTGTACACGTATGGTTTTCATTTCACTGACGTACAACCATTTTCTATAAACACTGACAAAGCCTTCTTCACCCCCCAAAACCACATCCTCTTTTGGCTATAGGACAGCTCCTCTGAATATCTACTGCTTAACAAGCTAGCCAAATTAGGGTAAAGCCACTTATGACTACACACATTATAGGTGTACATACATTACTACCCCTGGGTAGTTTAGAGAAAACAGTTGCACAAGCTAATCCTGTCAAACCCAGACATCCAAAGGAGCCCAACTCCACCAAGTAAGAGTCAAAGTACCTGGAAACATAGGACAGTTTTTCCTCTTCCTTGTCTCTCATCTATGCTCAGGGCATCAATGAAGGCCCTCAATGAAGCAATTTTTCATTTTAAATTACTTTTCTTTCCTGCCAAAAGCACAATACAGTTATTTCTTCTCTTACATCTATGCGGTATAGAAGATATCTTCTTTATTATCATTATTTAAGAAAATTACTGGAGAAAAAAGAAGGAATCTCTCTCAACCACAACCTCTTTTAAGGAAAAAAAGTTTTCCATTGACATATTCTCACCTGCAAAAAAAACCTTCAAGAGATGGCAAAAAGAGTAAAGAAGCCTATCAGCCTAGCTGTATAAGACTTCTTTGTTATCAGAAAAATGTGGTTTGATTTCTTGGTAGGAAACTGCTCCCCCCCTTTTTCCTTCCTAGAAGCCTTTATGCATATCACAACCTGAAAATTAACTGGGACGCTAAAGAAAAGGTAAGGAAGAGTGCATTTTGAGGGTAGAGCTTCAAGAAGCTACAACAGGTGTGCAAAAAGTTCAGTAGAGAAAGCAGTCCTACTGCAAGTGGAGGAGTGTCTCTTCACCTTATTTAACTTTCACACAGCAGAAGTTCAGCTGTCTCTTACAGGACCTTACAGATGCAGGAGAGCAGCTGATGTGAACTCCTCTTGTGGAGGAAAGTTGTCTACTTCTCACCTTCCTATATGTTTGAGTACATCTGTTATGCAACAGAGAATTAACTCTACCACCCTGTTTCAGGACATTCGAGGGCAGGATGAGCTCTCCACAGGTTAGCCCTCCTTCCTCCATACCCTTGGGATGCCACATTTCAAACCCAAAGGCTACAAAAGAAATTCAGTCATATGTAGAATTAAACCTGCTAAGTTTCAATTATAAAAGGAAGGGTACAACCTGCTTAAGCCCACCAGATGGGCCAGATGCATTTAATTGCATGACTGTACACAGTTGAACTCTAAGACAAAAATTTCTTGTTTACGTGGAGCTTTAAAATATTCAGTGTTGCATGAGAACAAACTTCTATTCTTGAGACGCAAGTATACGCGTATTCTCCCCAAAGTTCAGAAGACAACTTCAAAGCAGCTCTGAGCAGTACAACACTACATCTGAAGCAGTTTGGCTGGGATACTTCCTAAAACATTCTCTGTGACAACATATCTTCTGGAAAACAAGCACAGGGCACATCTACTTTTGCAGAATCTTACTCTCCTCACAAATCCCAATTCTTTGTGCAGGTGCTCAGCATGACACTCATTACAAATGACAGCAGACAGAATAAAGAAACTACTCGCAATTGTGTCAGAACTGCAATACACACAAGCAATAAACTGCAGTTAATGAGAAAGATTTAAGGGTAAGCATAAAGTGGTGGTTTTCCAGGCCCCAAAGCAGCTGGATGGGACATCAGCTACAAATAGGCACAAAAAGGCTACGGGTCCTTAGCATGGTCACACAAGGGCATGCATTCAAAAGACCCCATTGATTTTATCATATCACTAGGATCATAAGAGAAAAATCATGCCTACTTGACAGTAAGAATATTAGGAGCTAAAAGTTATTTTTAAGAGAGACATTTATTAAGTCCTACTTCTCTCCTCAAAAACCTTTCAATGATTCTCACATGTTGCAATTTACTCATCTTTTAGGAGACCAGAAAAAAGTATACAGATCTTCAGTGTTTGCAAAAAGGGATAGGAAAATTCAGGAATCAAAACACAATATGCAATTCCATTGCATCCCTTTTTAAAGGGCTGCACAAAACAAGTGCTTTAAACAGGCAAGCAAGAGCTTGGACTTTGCAAATAAATTATATAGTTGCAACATCAAGAATTATTTCTAGTGATAGGAAAATACAAAAAAAGAGAATGGTTAGCCTGCACTAGATGGGGTGCTCAGACATTGTTTGCCATGTGCAGCAGACAAGTGCACACCTGTGTGTTTTTATCTAAATAGATAGGTACCAGGGAGAGCCTGTGCCTTCCTGAATGGACTCTACTGTCAGGACCAAGTGTAAAGCATCAACCAGATTCTTTGTAAAACAAAATGCATCTCATTAGATTTAATTAGATGAGGCTCTATGCAATAAGACTTTATTGTTATACACCAGTGTGAACCATCGTGGAGAAGGACCATATAAAATGAGGTATCTCTGTCTTGTGGAAATTGTTCTTCTGAACATGACCCAGTCCAAGGAGCTGAATGCAAACCAGTGCTTGATAACAATCACCATCTCCCAGGTTCATGACACTGGACTATTCCTGAAGCAGCTGAACAACAGTGTTTACGCTCTTATCAAATACACCTTTACATTTTGTATGAAGAGGGAAAGGATGAAGCATGGCACAGGTCACGTTAACACAGCAAAACCTGCTTAATTACTCAGTCCCAAGCTCCTAAATACGTAGCTTTAGGAATACTTTCTTTATTTCTAGTTACTTTAGGAATGGGTGTTCAGAACTGTCATTTTAAGCACTGGCAATATAACAAAATCCTAGGTCTGTTTACTACACAGATTTTTCTCCTTCCACCCATATAAAAAAAGCAGCATCAGGAATGTGACAGACACTTGTTTCAATAATTAAGATGACACCTCAGTTTCCTTGGGAACAAGTTCTACAGAAGGTCACAGCAACACCTTATCACTAGAAAATACATATGAAGGATCAGCTCCACATGGAAACTCTTCTGCAAATCCCCAGAGCTCACCCACCTACCTCTTTTGACCTAAGGGAGAGCTGCTTGTAAGTCCATCCCCACAACAAGGTGAAGAAAGGGTCCATACATTCAAAGGTATTCCAACAAAGGCTTCATAACCCTCAGGCACATCACAGTGGGGTCCCATGGCTCACTATATGGTTTGTCAGCACACATTCACAAAAGGACTTCGGTGACACTAGATAACAAGAGGCCCCTGATGACAGCGTAGCTAAAATTGCTGAGGAACACACCTTTGCTCAGTCAAACAAACAGGAGACAGGGAAGAGCCACCCATGTCCAGCTCTGAGCAGAAGGTAAAATTTGTGTAAAATAAAGCAAGAACAGCAGCAGGATACACTTCTTACACCCTGATGCTAGCAGTGTTTTCAGAAAGGATTTTCACCTGCCTGAAAGGGATATCCTCAATGCCAGCTAACCAGTGCTCACAAGCATACAAGGACATCCACTCAAAACAAGTTAAAGTGACTTTGGTTGCCCAAACACTTTTGCCAAAACAAGGAACTTGGTAACAAATAGCTCGTAAGTAAATGAACATAGTGTCCCTGTGATTTTGTCATTAATGCTTCTTCTAAAGACCTCCTTTCCCTGAAACCTTTTACTCACACAGATTATTTTTTTAAATCCCTTAGGCACCTTCCTAGATCCCCCTCTACAGTTACCCTTAGAGTTTCAAATTGTTTCCTTTTCTTCTTTAAAATAGAGCCAGCCATTTCCATTTGCTCCTTCTACTCCTACATGCCCCAATACCCTATTTAATCAGTGTCTTAAAAATTATTCTACTAGAGACAAAAAGAATTAGAGGAGTAAAACTCAGAAATTACAGAAACTAACTTCATATACAAAAAAGATTTAAAAGTCTCTGTCCAATAAAGTTAAAAAAACCCAACTTTGTTTTCTGGGAAACTGCATCCATTTAAAGATAAATTCATACTTCTTTCCTCTTTCCAAGAGGAACTCCAAGTAATCTGAGGGGCTAACTTGCCTGGAGCACACAGAACCATGTGCTCTTTTCCAGGTAAGGTCATATAAGTAAAAAAAGGTGAAATAGTTTCAATTGTTCATGCATTTTTTCAGAATCCCTGTCAGGCTCAGGGGGCTGTCTTGGTACCACCCCCAACCTCCAAAGCAGCCATCAGAGTTTATCCTCTGTATGTGAGAGTTTGTCCTTTCTTTTTGCATGTTAGCTTGTCATACATCTAGACTATCTGGAATGAAAGCTTACTGAGAGGACTGAGCAAACATCATGAACAGGAGCAAGAGAGAGTTCAGACAGCGTGGCCCTTCCAGCCGCAAAGTTTCTACACTTTGGCACAATGACACTTGTTTCTTGATGCCTTTTCCCAGATGTTGCCACTATCCTATTTCCAGAAACACAGAAACTGCCAGAGATCCTAGCAGGCCAAAGATATTCATCTTGGCAAGGGGATAAAGGTGCACTAGCAACAGAGGGGCAGGCAGGAATAAGACTGAAATCACCAAATTCAGCACTGTTTAGGTGCATATCTAAAGCAAAGGCAAGAAAGAACCACAACAAAAGGAAAAAGTGGGAAAGAAAATAAACCAAGTGAGGAACAGAACTGTAGGCTTACTGTACAAATGTCAAGAATAGCAAGGTAGTTTGCAAATCTGGAGTAACAGAAAGAAAAAGCTACACTTTCTGTTACTGCTGAAGTAATGAATGTTATATACTGTTAACAAATCACCTCTAGTTTCTCTTAAAGAAGAAATAAATTGATGCAATCCATTACCATAGATGGTATTTTATAAAATACAATGAAGCAGAAACTTGCATTTTTAAGCTTAGTTTGCCACTCTAATCAAAGCGCAGGGGACTGGGGCAGGGAGAATTTGTGTCATAGATGCACTGCTATTAGCAATAAAATGAGTATAAACATATTTCCGTTGTAGTTTTCATTGGAGCACTTTTTCCTGATAAAGCCACTATTATACTCAATATTGTTTATAATACATTCATAACACCCAAGTTGTTCATTCCCACAAACAATGCTACGAGTGTGGAATTTTTCCTGTTCCTCACAGTGACATTTTCTTGGCTTCTTCCTCTGGGAAAAATATTTAGGCAACAACTAACCTTTAGTGCAATATATATAGACCCACTTGAGTTATTTGATAAAGTTCAGTGTGCTGTGCTACATTTTTACTTTTCTAGCTCAATTAAGAGTCTCAAGACTTAGCTTTCTAGATGTTACTGTTGAACAAAGAAGAGGGCAAAGTCAGCCATGTCAGAGATTTTAAGGTCTGCCATCTTACTTGTTAAGAGTTTATTTTGATAATTCATCTTCCATTGAGTTGTTAACAACAACCACCACCAGAAACAGGGAAGAGATGAAAAATTGCCTTCTCTGTGTAATGAGGTTGTCTTTTCTTGAACAGCAAAGCACCATCTCTTTCCACAAAGACTCTTGAGCTTTCTGATGTAAAAAATTATCTTCTGCTCCATAGAAAAAGACCTCATGTATGATTATTAATCAGCACTGCATTTAAATAAGATTCTATTGAACTTTTTCACATATATCTTAGACAGCAATGTGGCAAGTAAATCACAGCTCTCTGGAAATTAATCCATGGAATTTAAATCCTATAAATTTAGGAATACTGCATTTCAAGAGGGCTTTTCTATAAAAGGCTTTTTCTTATTTTTAAAACTACTACATTCAAACAAACATTTTAGCTTCATGTAGATCCCAGCTCTATGGCAAGAGTTTTTTTTCCCCTTACATATCAACAGGAATGCAATTGCAAATTCCAGCCTTTTTAAAATTCTATTCTATATGACACTTCCTTCTATAACATTTCAAGTTCTCTAGAAAATAGGATCTAATACTTTTCTAAGAAACACCATTTTCTGGTTTTACTGAGCATTTCACCAAGTGACCAACGAATGCCTGCTCCCAACCTCAGACACATGAAATATTTTCAGCATGCAAGCAGGAATACAGACAAAATTTAGAAAACTGACAGAATACAGCTACTAAAAACACTGCTCCCAGGTCTTTGAGGTGATTTGGCAAAAATACAACAAACTGATTAGTTTTGAATAGCAGCATTGTACAGATTAGTACCACCATCCACTAACCATCCAAAATGAGAGACTTCCCTTACCCCAAATGGTGGATATGAAGCAGCAGCAGCAGCGGAAGCAACACTCACTGCAGGAGGTGGTATTCCTGAAGAAGAAGGTGGGAACAGACCCAAGGCATTCAGATTTAATCCAGGAATTAAATGTGCTTGAAGCTGCAATGGCAGAAGAGTTATTTAAGATTTACAATCCTGGTTATTAACTTTAATCAAAATGCTAGTTGGCATAGGCTATTAACCTTTAAAGAAGATGTCAGTATGTTATTTAAAAAAAAAATTAATTTCCATTACCCCAAGGACTCTGCTTCAAACCTCTTTCCTAGACATATGCACATACCAATTAAAAACATGTACTAGGAAAGGCAGCTGGGAATCACTTGCTACAACTTAACTGGTAAATATATGACAAACTTTATAGCAAGAAATTCAGGCAATAGTACAGTTTATTTTCAGAGTGAACAAAATTACCAGAGAAATAATACAATAATTCTGGCTTTATATTAAAGAGACAGCCCTGTAGAAACAGACAAAGCCCATACACAAGCCCTGACTTCTCATACACTGGGGCTATATGCCACACTACAACCCCATCCTCCCTCCCATGCCTTGCAAATGATGAAGATACCCCCAGAGTTTGCAGAGAAAGTAACAACTATGAAGTTGTATGTGCCTGCCTAGGCCACACCTGAGAAAAGTGGCAGCATCATCTGGTAGGAAGCTTTTTTGTTCACGATGCAAACCTTGTTAGTACCTTTTTTAACTTTTCCAGATTATTGCCCAGTAATATGACTATGCTTTAGTCTCAGCTAGAGACAAACACCATCTCAGGCCATCAAGATAAGTCAATCATGAGACACCAAAAAAATCCCCAAGACTTCACCAGCTAAAAAACCTACCCTAATCATCACTACAAACAAAACCTTAAATCCATCCAGTAACAGAGGTAGCTTTCTGCTTACCATACTTTTGCCAAATAGCAGAGCAGCCTCAAGCTCACCCCATGTTCTTGCTTGCTATATGAAGCAAAAATGGACCCTTATAAAATACTTTGTGTCCTTGTGTGTAGTTTATGTCATGCAATTTGTTTATAGTGTGGGAGGGAGCGGAAAAGCAGGGAGAATATTCTCTCCAGCTGGTAGGAAAACCACACAGAACAACCATTTCTAGAAAATCAAAGATTACTGTAAAGTGAAAAAATATTTCCCGTCTGATTCTATACCAAAGATTTGGATACGCACACAAAAAGCTCCTCATAGCTTATCAAAAAAAACGATTATTTCTCAATATGCGTTAGTAATACTTTGGCAAACTAATGAGGTGTGTTGTTTTTATTATATAATCACCAATCATCTTTAAATAACTAAATGCCTTTATCACCTATATCAAGAAAAACTTTAATAAAACCTTCTTAAATTAAATACTTGAAAGCAAGAGAGATCCTTCTTCCATATGTTGATGTGCTTTTAACACATCGAAGAGACTGGGAACCACTACTTTAAGAAACACATACAAACTAGAGCACATAAAACCACAATAGTACATAAACACACATTCCTTAAGGTTTTTGCAACAAGAAAAAGTGCTCATTCAGTCTAAATCAGTTTCTCAATTCCCCTACTCAAAGCCAACCAGAAAAAGCCTTCATTAAAATAGCATAAATAAATAATTTTTAAAAAGTCACCCAAGCCCTGTGAATTAATACAAGAGGCAACAGAGAAGGTTGCAACAGGGAAATTCTGATATTGTATTAGGAAAGAAATCTTTGCCATGAGAGCACTAAGACAAAGCACGGGCTGCCCAGAGAGACTGTGGAATTTCTACTCATGGAGATGTTCAAGAGTGGACAAGTCCCTATACTATCTCATTTAACCTCAAAGCAGGCCCTATATAGGTCAACACCCTTGCTGGGCCAGGTAACCTCCAGAGGTTCCTCACACCTAAATTTTTGTGACTCTAGTTCCATAAAGAGTCCATGTCACAAGGCAACTCACATTCATAGCAGCAATATCATTTTCATAGGACTCCCTGATTTTCTTCATAATTTCTTCCTCAGCCTTGGCACAAGTTTCAATACTGCCTTTAACTGTAATGGTCCTTTCCGGATTATAGAGTGTCAAGTCCTGCAATCTGCAAATGAAACAGAAACCCAGTTAATCAGCAAACACCGGAGTGTAGTCCAGGTTTATCATTCAAATGCAACAACATCTGAGCGTGTCGAGTTTGCTCTCCAAAGAGCACAATATCAATTCATAACAGGGCTCAAACAGAGAATCTGGAGAAACTCTGTCCTTACAGCAAACGCAACAAAAACCACCGCAGTGAGCTTTAGGATCAGATGGTTGAGATGTGCTTAGGTGCAATACAAGATGGAAACCATCATGCTCAGCAGGAACATGAGCTGCAGAGCAGTGCAGTACCATTCAGCTTCACACTCCACACCAGCCCTACTAACAGAGAGAGAGGGCTTCAGACATTTTAGACATCCCAGAAAAAACAGACCATTAGACCACTTATTTCCTTGAGAGAGGAGGGGAAAAAAAACCCCAACCCTCAGTGAAACTGCAGGAGAGCCTCCAAATCCTCATAATGGTAAAACCAAAATCTGTCTGCAAGTCAACATTTGCTGCAAAACATTAGGAACTCCTCAGGGAAAATGAAAGTGTTACAGCATGAAACTAGTGATTTGTTAGGTAACAAATGCTGACCTACTATGGTAAAATGGAAGAAACTGACTGGGAAGCCATGACACTATCTATGTACTGGGAAAAAGTGAGTTGAAGAGGTGAAGATAAAAAAAAAAGTCAGAGCAGGATGCAGGAGAGGTGAGGAAGTCCATGACAGGAAGGAGAGAGGAAGCAGCATGCAAGGCTTGCTTTCTTGCACAGCAGGCAGTGTGGCAACCTGCACATCTCAGCTAAGCAGCAGCAAGCACAAAATGCATCCACAAAGCAATCTAAGTTTCCAGTGGGCGAGCACTGAGTTACTGCCTCGGGAAGGAAAGTGGTGGAAAACACCCCAAAGAAGAGAGGAAACACTTTCCCAAACCAGCTGCCTTACTTTAACTTTATGGACATGCTTACCAAAAAGCCTAAATGAAGAGATCAGGAGAAAGACTAATTAGACAAAGCAGAATCAATGGGCATACATGCTCTCTGTTATGCACCGATTAAACCAGGCGACTTCATGGGGCTATTTCAGGCATAGCATCACAAGTATAATCTTGAGGCCAAGATTTTAATGCAAATAGACCATTAACTTGCTAAATTAAAAAAATATTCTGCAAGTGTTTACAGACAATGTGTTCTATTATCATCAATGAAGACAAGTTGGTTTCACAGAATGAAGACCATTATCCCATTTACCCTGTACATATTTTCTTTAATAAACAACATTTACAGCCTGTGTACTGTTTGCAAACAAAACGT
This sequence comes from Athene cunicularia, assembly GCF_003259725.1. NCBI lineage: Eukaryota > Metazoa > Chordata > Aves > Strigiformes > Strigidae > Athene > Athene cunicularia. Next base: position 18,320,339 of record NW_020799095.1, on the reverse strand, counting down.
TCATGCCAACACATTTGAGAGCGCATGGTGGCCTTACAAAACCTATTCTTGAAACACACTTATTTGGGTGCTGCTTCTCCAATTGATTCACTTCCCGGGCTCAGACCAATTCCATAAAAGTCTACATACCTTCATGAAGGTCTCAGGTTCTTTCACTCAATTTTGAATGTGTTCTTTTTAAGGAGTTCTCTTAGCTCAAATAAAGGTAAGGAAGCTATTTTCTGCAATATACTTTTTTTTTTTCTACTGTATGTATTCACACCTCTTCAAACATCTGCATGTGTCTTCCAAACTTTCTCCCTTTTCTACAGCCTATAAGGCTTATTCTCACCCTTTCTGACTAAAGATTAAGTGTAGGATGCCCTCAAATGCTTTAAAGTTCATGCCGGAGTATTCGCTGTTCAAAACAGGAGGTTCTCTGAAGATATTACTCCAGGGTAAAACTACTACTAACAACCAAGCTCCTACAGAGATGTTTATCTAATCAGTGATTTGCAGATTTCCACTGAAGTTGAAAACTCCTGTTTAATCTCAGCTAAATTTGCACAGGTCTCATATACCTTCACAAACTCACAGACTAAAAGCCATTATATGGTGAAGCAGACTAGTTGATGTACCCCAGTTTGGCTGTTAGTGGCCAAGAGGGGCAGAACTGCCACTAAAAATTCTCTTTCGATATTCATTTTATTTCCTTCCCTCTTGTCCAAAAATTTAATCTATACCAGAAACTAAAACATCACTAGTTTCACTCATTTTCACACATAGCTCAGAACTGATCCAGGCTTATAGTTTCAAACACTCATCATTACATATGGCATAATATGTTAAAAACAACCAACACTTAAAATATAGTCTAACACAGGCTTTACATAGCCTATGTTATTTTTAGACTTGCTCTTGACTGAGTTTACAGTGAAGACTCACTGTTTACATTAAATTTAGCTGAGCTTAAGTAACAGTTTAATCCACATTATGGAAAGGCCTCTGAAAGGCTGTTTTCTCAGCCTTCAAAACACACGATATTGTTGTAAGAACTCTGCACCTGAATGTACCACAGCCGTATTGCTACTATTTGAGACATCTCACCAAAAGATTAGGCCACCAAAAACTTACGGAGATATCGTGATTTTAGTATCTGTATCCTGTTCAATTTTCTTCAGGTTTCTTCCTTCTTTGCCAATAAGTCGGCCAACAAAGTTGTTATGTGCCAATATCTTCAAGGGAATTTCTTCTGTACTGTAATGGAGGTTACACCCAGTGAGACTTTTGGAGACCAGAGTGCAAGTTTTTACGCACGTTTTAGATAAATTTTATTTTCACAGAAGTGTCTACAACTCCCATGCACTTACACATGTTTATACCAGAAGCAAAATGAGTTGAAGTACAATGCACATTTCAGCACTATCATCTATAGCTTAAAAGCTTTTAGTGAGAGCTAACAACTTGTTGTGCTCGCTCTGATTAAAAGCTATTAGTTGCTGAAGAAACTCCAATATTTGCTCCAGTTGACCTCAAAAATCACAGCCAGACAATGGCTGAAAACATAAATGTGTGCTGGGGCTAATTAAGCAAGTGGAATGTCCTGAAAGTAAAAGTCTTAGTTCCTTTACCTACTTAAATATGGATAATAGCAATGGATTCACTTTTTAAGAGTTTTTTTGAGACTAGATCTTTAAATAGAGTCAACATGAATTCAGAATTTTTAATGGTTCCACAATGAGATGCTTTTTACTCACAATTTAGTATCTTGAGCTTCCTTTTGCATGATCTCCATAATAATTTTACAAGCAGTTGAGCAGCCTTCAGGAGTTGAGTGGATAGTAATTGGTTTCTCAGCAGCACCTGCATTCTCTTTACGATGAATATCAATTCTTGAAAGAAATAAAGAAAAACACTAACTGTAACCATGTACTGTGTGGTAAAGACTTGCATATTTCCAACTCTCATAAAACTAATTTATTTTGAGCTAACACTGAGTACATTTAAGTGGTTTAATTTTACAAAGTATACAGCTACTTACACATCTCCTAAATACTATTTTTGTGTATTATAAAAAGCCTCTCCTATCTTGATTTCACCAGCCAAACCCTATCTTTTTGGACACTGGGATCTCCTTTCCTCATTAAACCTCCTTTAAGATATTCAGGGGAGTTGTTAGATAGACAATGTGGTAAACCACTGAAGACAACATTTCGTCAAGCTTTCCCAATACTCTAGCACCAGTCCTGTCACTCCACTAATAGTGACTGTGCAGCTACAGTACAGTCAGGCTTTGTCCCATCTTCTCTTTTTTGATGATTTCAGCAACAGAGTTTCCTAGCACTTCTCCGGTAGCAAGTAGCATCACAGTACTTGCATTCATCCTTAACATTACTTCCCTATGCTTTTTAAGCCTGACATTTGTCCTACATTACCTTTCCTCTAGCTCCACTCTCTAGCACCCTAAAACTACTAGCCTTAGTCTACACCACTGCTTATTTAGCTCTAGGAATTTAACAAAAATTATCACTTGCATTAAGACAATGCCTTGGATATTATTTGCTCTCTAACTACAGGTCACATTCTTTCCATCTCTGATTTTTCCTTCCTCCCCTCACCTCTCCCCTGAATCATAGCTGTTTCCAAATTTAAATAACCATGCTGCTTTTCAATAAGCCACTTTTTTCCCAGTTCTTTCTGATATTGAAAACTCATTTTGTTTCATGATGTAACAATTTCTAAGAAGCCCACAGCAATCCTTGGTGAAACTAGTAGTAGATGAATCTCTTTTTTTATCCCCAAACTAATGAAAACATCATTCTTGAAGTCGCATATCTGTAAAGTTAGCAACCTGAGATTATTTCTGCTCTAATCAGCCTTCTTTTAAGAGATAAAAGCTTTCCTTATGCCAGTTTTCAGGGATTTTTATAGTCCAAGAATTAGATGGTTTAGATATCACCTGAAAAATTGTTTACCCATAGGCAAACCACAACCAAGTCTTGTCAGGACACCACAAATCTCTTAAACCTGTGTTGTTAAACACAGCAAATAATCTCCTGGGTTACGTGCTAATGAGAGGTTGGAAGGCACATCACGATCATCCAGAGTTTGGGAGAGGAGGGGGAGCCTGTTTGTTGGGGGTGTGTGGTGTGTGTAATTAGAGAGGACTGCCTTATCCTCATTAACTACTCTTAAAACTAAAGCCGTCCCCCCTTGTACAGCTCATACACATACAGCACATTTCCAGGTCCTTCCTGATGTAACTAGAGCTCGGGGCTCATACCAATGTACTGCTGAAAGCAGCATCTTTCACTCTCCACTCTTAGGGGTATCCTGGAAGAGTTCTTTGGATATGATGCTCAGCGCTCTCTGCAGCTGCACCGAAATTTTCCTCATGGGTAGGGATTTAACACACACTGAGAACGATCTCCTTCAGCATCTCCAGACCCTAGTGCTCTACACTTCTTAGGTCACTTAGCAGCTTGCTTTTTGCCTCCCATGCATTTTCTTAATCTGTGTTTTGGTGTGGTCTGCAATTTAATAGCAACAAATGTATCCACCAGAAATGCATGGGGGTGAAGCATAAGGAGTAGCAAGAGAAGCTAAGAAGGTTATTTTTTCCTTCACCCACTCTCCTACCCCCCTTGAAGACTTCTATAATCCTAAGAATGGCCTAAATTAAACTAAAACTAGAATAAACACTTGAGTATGTCACTACACTGACTGTATGTCCCACAGAACAACATACTACATGTCTTTCTGTTTCACTTTTTGTGCTAAAACCTTATTAGCACATCTGTAAGTAAACTCTTCAGCATCAAATACCTTCCTACTAGTACTGCCTAATTTTTTTATTTTTTTTTTTTTTAAAGGGAGAAACAAGTCAGCTAGTATTTGAAGCTGTGTCAAGGGCAGAATCTAGTCCTTAAATAAATCTTGCTAAAGATTTCCTATTCATTGTTATCTTCATTTGCTCTCTGACCACACAGGTTAGTTGAAGTTTTACAAGTTTCCTTTACGTGGGAGATGAGGACACAGTATTAGAGCTTACAATTGCAGTACTGTAAAGTAACTTACTTGGACTGTGTCTGCTTTGTAATGTTTCTGATTGTCGCTCCTTCTTTCCCAATAATGGCTCCTACGAACTGCGTGGGAACCAGCATCCGTAGAGGAACGTCCGACTGCGGTTTCTGCCTTGTGGTTGCACCGGGTGACCCTTGCCTTGGAGGACCCCTCTGTCCAAATCCACGTCTTCCCTGGGGATGTTGTTGCGGAGGTTGTTGAGCTGCCATTTCATCAGGGATATATGCAACTTTCAAGGAATAGTTTTCAAGCTGAAACCCATTCAATTTTTCTATTGCTCTGTTCATTTTCAAAGGGGAAGAGAGAGGAGGAGAAAAAAAAAAAAAATCACAATCACACACAGGGCGTTATGAAATGACAAGTCATTCAGATATAGACTTCTGCTCATTCTAAATCACATGACAAAGCTAAAAACTGGTTCCAAGATGAAAAGTTACATTCAAAATTCTCCAGTCAAGATTTTGATTACACAACTTTTAAAAAGTTGCCATATTAAAGACTACAAGTTAGTTCTTGCTTGCTCTGGGCTTCTGTGCACTTTAAAGGTTTTGCTGGTGCAATCCTATCAGCAAAACCTCACAGAAGACAGAGCTTATACACTCAAAAGCATTCTTTTGCCTGATTTAATTTAAATCAGTTTCCCAAATAGAATTAAAGCTGCACCAGAGGGAAAACTTTTTAGCTGCTATCACAGCACCTTCATTAGTTTTTTTGCCAGCACAGCTATTTGGCTGGAGTTTTTGCAATAACTGACATAGCTATGACAGGGAAGGGGAAAAAAAAAAAAAAAAGAAAAAGATATGAAAGACAGCTCCTGGTTCATTCTCAGCAGAAAAGACAGTATTCAAAGCCAGTCAATGGCATTTGAAACACCACTGAGCAGACCACGACAGCACCTTGCAACTTACCAAATAGCCATGTTGTAAGCAGGTTTAAAAGTTAACCAGGAAATGAAAGCCAACGCATCTATTAAACTCTTCATAGATGCAAAGGTTAGAAGGCATTTTAACAGTTCTCTTGTGTTTTTAGGCAAAGCAGACCCCTCTTAAATATGACAGAGGGGTATTGCCCAAATGCACACAAGGCCCTTGGCATCACGGTCCATCACACTGAACAACCACCCAGTCGCTCAGTTCTGCCTCTGCACAGCCCCCCTGACTAAGGTGGGGCCAAGTTTGCAAGTCAACCTGACCTGCTGGTCATCTCCTCTTTGCAGAGGGAGCACAGCTGTAAACTTAAAAATGACAGATTTCTGGAGGGTTGAAGATCTTCCACTCAAAGTACAGTCAAGACAAATAAAGATCCAGGAAGCAGTAGGAATAACTAAGCTGAGGTAAGACAGCAGTATAAAATTAATACATACGCCCAAGACAGACATTTCAAGTCTTGATATAGAAGGCATGTTCTTCAGATTATAAAGCAATGCATTGATATCATCAAAACATTCATTGATTCGCGGTGGTTTATAAATGTCAGGCTTAATCTTGGACCAAAAATTACTCAGATTTTGTTTAAAGATAAAATTTAAAATTAAAACTGCAGTGGGAGTGAGGAGATTTCCATCTCACATTAAAGAATCACCAACATTTTTGTTAAAAAGCTCCAATAACTGTTTGTTCTGGAGCAAGGCCTCTAAAATTCAGAAGCTTAACCCAGTGCCTCCATTCACACACATTTGCAGGTGGTTACTGCCAGTTTATCAAATGCTACACTCAGGAACACTTGTACTCCTGCCTTTACTGCAGAGATAGATGACAATGCTGGCCAATCACCCAAATTTTCAAAGGTAGCAAGTGAAAAGTACTATTCATCTCCTGGGTGTCCCATTGAGTCTGGGTCTCAAAGCAGCTGTTGAAACCAAGCAGCAGCTTTGCAGGTAAGAAGTAGTATCTGGGTACTGAGGATAACAGGCCCCTCATCTCCCAGTGGTTGAATCAGCATCCTCAAAATACACCAGTCAGACAGTAAAGAGCTTATGAGAAAACAAGTAATTTGTGTCTTTGAAGCACTTTGTTTAATAAGGGTTGGTAATAAATAAGGCTCAAGGCAATGTCAATGAGCAACAAGGAAAACAAAATGTTGAAAACCTGATCACTGCTCATTAAATACTTCTGTTCACCAAATGAGACACAGGCCCTTGGGAACAGGACAGAGCATAATTGCTCTCATAACAGAAGAATCTCTTACAACATATGACAAAACAGAGCTGGATTAAAATTTGCTGAGGCTATTTCAAAGCTGATATTTCTTAACTTTCACTCCATAGACTCTGAAGAGCATTTTATTACACAGAAAGCCATGTTTGCAAAACGGTAAGGGCAGTGAGCAGCCAGACCAGTGAAACTTGTGTTCCTATGGATTTGTCTCTTAAGTTTTAGTTTCTGCATAATTTCCAATGTCTGAAAGGCATTTTGCTGAAATCTCTCTCCGTGGAGATCATATTTGGAAAAGGGGTCTAGAGCCTTTCCTTTTTATGCAACCTGAACATACTAAGTTCTTATTGGTTGCAAATATCTGAGACCTCTATTTGAGTTGAGTTTTACTGAAATCAGTCAAAAAGCTGAATTGCTTCCAGGGAGGGAAACAGCATCACCAGACAGTGCAGTTGCACAAGCCCTGGTTTTTGGGTTTTGTGTGGTTTTTTTGGTTGGTTTTTTTGTTTGTTTGTTTGTTTTTTGGTTTTTTTTGAATCAAACCTCAAGACACTGGAGAGATGAGTACCAACAATTTTGTGAATGTGCTGGTAGGCTCTGGATTGACATCCAGCCCAACTCATTCCCTCCCATGCATTCATTTGACAAGTTCAGACATTGCTTCTTTCCCAAAATGCTTCAACCTCCTCTGGCTTTGAAACATCTTAAACAAGAATCTCAGCACTAACACAAACTTACATTAAATCAGTGCACACGAATCTCAGCACTAATACAAAACCTTACATTAAATCAGTGCACAAGACTTCTCACTCTTGCTTAGAAGCAGCAGGGGAAGAAAAGACTAGGCTTTTTATTTGCAAACAAGCTACATAGCTATCATGTTTTCACAACAAACATTATACAGCAACAACTGGCACATATATGCACCATACTTTTCCTGAAAAGAAGGTTGGAATTTTTCTACTTAAGAACAACTTAGAAAATCCTAAGTGGTTCTATATAAGTATCTTAAATTCAAAGGGAACTGAGAAATGTTCATTTGCCATTGTGGACAATCAATTATGTCCCAGCAGTGAACAATCCCTGGCCACCAATACCATATTATGACATGTAAAAATAACACACCAAAAAATATTTGAAAGGTTGTTTTTGAGCAAGTATTTGAAAGTAAATCTGCTTTGAAGTTCACCTCTCTAATTAGACACTAGACATACTACAGCTTATGTAGGACTCTATTCTCTAGTATAAACAGAGATACTACAGTAGTATTACTTGTTTAAATTAGTTTAGATATTTATAGAGAAAACTTCAAATTAACTAATTCACCCTCTGAGTCAGAGTTCTTATTTTATAGGTGGACTTGTTTTATAATTTGACTTGTTCAAGTGATGAGAAGTCAGAAGAGTCAATAATTAAACGCTGCTCTGCCAAGCCTTTTGTGTAACTGACATTTCCTGGGTAGGTGGTCCCACATTCTGCCCTGATTTGGGCACACACAGGGGAATGCCAAGATAACTCATTTTGCATGATACAGCAAATACACAGTTCTGGTATATTTCTAACAGAAGACACAAGCCTAGAGCTTTTGATATGTCACTTTGGCTTTCACATTCCAACATCTGACAGTTTTCACTAGTTTTTAAAGTATTGTCATGTATCTTTAACCTTTCTAAACTTATTTTTTAATCAATTTTGTGGTACAAAACATAGGGCTGGAATCAGGCAAGGTCATGGCTCAGCAGTCCTTCAGCATCGTAACAAGTCCAAAATTTTAGAGGCATCTAGGCACTACTTCAGAAGGGGAGGGAAGTAAAAAACAGAAAAGGAAAAAAAAAAAAGAGTGATTAAGAACTGTTTTCTAAATGGATGCAAAATATGTAAAATATAAAAGATGTAAAACAGCATCTAGGGCAGCACTTACTACCAGGATAGCCATTCCTCACTCCCTAGGAAAGCAAGAAAGAAAGAGAGTGGTTCTTCAAAACACTAGTGGCACCTGTTTCAGTCAAGGTTATCACATTATTGTTGCAGTCCACCAAATGCACATGAAATCCAGCTACTTTTGTAAAGCCCATACTGGCACCAACTGAGCACCTCGGAAAATCAAGTCCAAACCACAGCACCACCTCTGCCTTCCCAGCAGGGTTGGGGGGGGTCTCCTTCCCTGACCACAAGTTAATAAAAGCCATACAGTCTAACTCTATCAAAGGGCAGTACTGGTATCTGATGAAACAACCCACAGACTACCTTTTAGGCAAGGACTAAGTCTAGTGTTCTCACTTGCACTAAGAGTCACTTAGTGAGGACAAAGATGGAGAAAAATTCAGTAAACTTCCTCATTAAGAGCTGCCCTCTTCCTCCAAGTCTTCTTTAAAAAAAATTAATATTTAGTGGAAATGGAAAATGTTTCCATTTCATATACCAGCAAGAGCTGCTACACAGGAATCTCTGTGTAGTTCAGAATTATTTAATAAAACAATTTCAGTAAGAGACTGCAGTGACTACTACCTATACTCTGCTAAGATGTATAGCAGTCTGGCTTATGCTCACATGACACCTGCTCAGAAGTAAGAGGATCCCTACATAAAAATGAAACCTTTAAACAAATATTTTGTAAATTAGTCACCTGAGTTTTTCCCATCAAAATGACATCTCACTCTCCTCTGGTGAGCTCCCTATGAGATGATCTTTGCCCAGCCTTCTCCCTTCTGATGCTAGTGGAGGTTAAACATCCTAGATAAATGAATAACAGTAAAAGCACCGAGTCTTGTGCTAGGAATCATTCATCCATTGATAGCGTGATGACACTAAGCACTAGATGGAGAACATATTTCACTCCCACATGCAGCTTGTACGTACACCACCTTTCTTTTTTCCTCCCTGAACAGATACATTTGCATACTGAGAAGACAGATATACGTGGTAATTTTTCTTTGGCATAATGGGGTTTTTTACAATAAATAAAATATAGTTTTCATTAGTATTTCTGAAAATAAAACCAAAGCGAAACATAAATCTAAGCTTATAATCATACACCACTGAATTTTCACTATTATTGTTCCTATGGCAACATTAGCCCTGACCCATGATGGCACGTAAAAGTATTAGTTATGTGAACTCTTTTTCATTCATCAAGGGTACACGTTGTGTGCACAGACACAGCTTTGTGGTTCACTGAGAAGGGTAAAAAAACCCAACTGTTTCTTTTTGCAAGTATTGTAATTAAAAGGTGACCACTAGTGTGTTAACACTCAGTAATATATCTACTTATATCTGCAAAGATGCAGATCCTGAGCTACTCACATTGCAGCCTGCATTTAAAATACACCGTTACGAGACGCAACCAACACATACCTCATTCCTGAGCTAAAAAGTAAGGTAAAAAAATAAACCCCTAGCCCCATACTAAAACAATATACACCTACACCATATATGTAAGGCCAACTTCACACAAAATTTCCCTTCCAAAATCCTGGGCAGAGCTAAACCCTGTAGCATGCACTAGACACCTACACACTGGATTCTGGGGAGGGAAAGGAGAGGTGGTGTAACTTTTGAAGATAACAGACATAATTTAGGTGGCAGCACATCACATGGACACAGTCAACAAATCTTGCTGATTGCAATCGGGAATCAACATTGGGAGAAGAGCAGGTGCCCTTTGGCAAGCAAATCCCAAGCTGCCTCGGTACCTATGTGCAGCTGGTTGGGTTGTTCACACTGAACCACAGGCTCCAGGCTCTGACCCTGACCCTCTAAACTCCTCTCTTCCAAATATCCCATAGCCTTCCTCGACGTTCAGTAATCGTGTGCGCCACAGCAGCATGCACACGCTTTGTGAGGCCCGCTTCAGCTTCTGGGAAGGATAGCAGGAGAGGCAGTTTCTGAGTTGAAACAGCCACCACTGCTTCACCCTCCCAAATGCTTGCAGGAAAGGAGGGCAAGGATGGAGTTACAGAGATGCCCTGACAGTCCCAGACTTCTCCTTGCTACCACTCACAGTCCTGGAGAGTGAAGGGTGGTTTTCCCAGGCCCATGCATGGCCCTGTGCTTGCTGTACACTTCTCCAAAAACCTACTGAGCTTCCCACAAGTACCTCATCTGCCACGCTTGCTCCCCTGATCTGGACACATAAAGATGAGGAATAGCATCCCTACTTTTCCTGCCAAGACAGCCTCATGCCTGTCCAGCTAGGAAAGAAAAAGGCATCACTACAAACAGGTCAAAGCCACAAACCTCCATTCCAACTAGAAGTCAGTAACTGCACACATCTCAGATTTTGCATGCTATGTGCTCTGTCCAAGACTCATTTCTCAACAGGATTGCGGCATTCTTCACTGACTTCAGTTTCCAAGTTAATTTTGGATGCAGCCCTATACTGAATATGCTGTAACTGCATAACTAGCCCAAAGAAATAAGGCCTCTGCCACAACCATTAGACTTGCAAGGCTCACTTTTCCCAGCTGGGTGGAACTAAAAGTTTTGTTCAAAAGTAACATCCTCCAAGCAATGCATACCACACTTGTTCAGAACTGCTTATGAAAAATATCTCCAGATTGTGTTACAATGCCTTCACCACACAGCATCACCAGTACACACTCTAGCACAGCAATGCCATACAGTCTATCCAGCAGGGAAGTAATCAACATTGCCTGCTTTGTCAGACAGCACTGCTAACTTGTGAGGTTAGTACATGTGTTGTAAAAAGTGCAGAAGAGGCACAATTAGAACTGGGGACCCACTGTATGCAGAGGCATAGAAAAGTTCATGGCACAGTGTTTGCTCCAGAAGTCATGGCCAAGATCATTTAACCTAAACAGCTACATTTCAAATTGCAAAGCTTGTTATCAGCTCAATGACACTAAACAGCTTTCAGTAAAGTCAGTTCTTGTTATTCTTTGTACTGCATAGGCTGACCAACACTGCCTTTTATCAGCTATAGGCACCTGTATACCACTCCGCCTCCACAGTCACTGCTGTCCACCACAGCCAGTTCCAAGAAGCAAAGCTAGGTCATCTCTGGGAAAACCATTCAGCTGAAACACCACCACAGTCACTACAGAAAAGCAACACACTCACAGATCCTGTAGTGATTCTTCATTGCAGTTCCTCACAGCTTTTGCCTAGAAAAAAAAAAATCTCTATCCAGCCACTTCTTCTCTTAGGGGGTTCCAAATAGTTGCAAGGTTGCATCCTGAACAGAGACGATCTGAGCTGACAGAAAATAGACTCATCCCCTTAGAAAACCCTGTGTCTGTATCAAAGCATTCACAAAAGCAAATCAAGGCTCCTCCACTTGCTCTACCTGTTCAAGGAAACCAAACTAAGGCACCATTCCACCTGTGTCACTTCAGGTCGTCCTCCAACATTTATGCTGGATCCTAATTCACCTGCTTCAGACTCAATATGTTTTCAGTTATTGTCATATGGTTTCCAATGAAAAAAAAAAAAATATCTTGGACACTTCTTCACAGTCTTGGCTTATCCCGGCATTTCCTCAGGATTTACCTTAAAATTTAGCAAGTAGAGTTTGAGGGGGAGAAAACTGTACGCTGTCGTTTTCAACTTCAGAAGCGAGTGCACAAGTCCAGAAACCTACTACACATGAAAACTAGCTCAAAAATATGTATCATACTTCACAGTATTTTAGGTACTTTCTTCTTACATTTTCAAAGAAGGAACAGGCACATGTAGCACAATCTATCAATGTATACAATAAGTATCTTCAGAACTAGAAATTCAACATTTTTCTTAATTAGTGTGCAACAGAATTAAAACCAACAGAAGAGCCTGAAGAACTTGTTGAAGAATTCAGGTTTTGAGAAAAGTATTGAATTCAAGTAGAACATTGTTTCCCTCCACTCCAGTGTACACAGGAGACACCACTGACACAAGTTTCCCACCACATTTGCTTAGAATATATTAACAAGTAACCTAACACTTTAAAATATTAAATGCATGTGTTGCATTCAAGTTACACAGAAGTCATAATTACTTAATTATATGTACAAATATTATTTCATTTGTAATTATGAATTAATGCATACCATAAGCATACTCTGCATCTTAACCGCTGATTTTAGTTAGCCACAAGGTGGCAGAAATTTCAAAGTTAAAATAAAAAGCTCCTTGTAGGCTATTGCATGGGTTTGGTTTTGTTTAGCCTGTTATGGCTATAAAGAGGGAGAAAATATATTTATATCACCAGATTAAAAATTAAGGAACACACAAGTCCTTTTTCTACTTGTGGAGGAAAAGCAAAACGAAACCTATCACATAACATGGATATTTAGAGAATATACAAACATTAAGCATTATATTTTTAAATTTTAATATCTAGATTAAAAGTTACCAATTACCGAAGATATAAGCAAGCATAAAATACATAATCTAAAGGTCAAAAAGCTCAGATAAGTTATTTTAAGTATTCAGATTATGACCTTTTGTGTCTGGAAGAACCATTAAGTTTCCTAATTAAAATTGTTTAGGAGAAAATTGTAGCAAAATAACAGAAAAAAAAATAGATTAAGAATACAGCTGCTAAACAGAAGACAGACACGAAAAACAAGCACTGTAAAAGGGCATCACAAAGCTTTTTTAGGATGCCACTAGAAGTTATTAAGCAATAACTCCTGTCCTCTGCAACCAACAAATCACTGTCTGCCCTCCCCAGTCAAGAAATTTTTCCCAAATTTTCAATTTTAAAAATTACTAATTTCTTCTTAATCAAAGAGCAAGAAAAGTTGATGACAAGAAATAACAAATTAAGGTAAAGCACAAAAGACCTGGTGAGGGAAAGACCAAGAGACCTTCTTAAAAGTTAATACTTACATGATCGTTTTATCAATAAATTAGAAGCAAAGTTACATATAAAACCACAACATTATTTCCAAAATGCAAGTTAGACAACACTAACAAGTAAATAAGATACTTACTGTCGAGCCTGGTCCTTATTGCCATATGTTACATTTACAACTGCAGTCTCCGTGTCAGTGTTCACTAGAGAGGAAAACACAATGAAAAGAGGTTAAGTTCCATGTGCGCTCACTTCTCACTACAAATTTAAAAGCAATTGAGAGTAGAGCCGTACCTTGCTCACAGTTCTCCACTGTTCCATACTGAGCTAACAAACTATCCAGCACCTATCGAGAGGTAAAAGAAATTACAGATTTCAATTTCAAAACAGATTAACAAAACTAAAAGTGTAAAACCACTGAAATTTGTAATAATTTTATCAGAACACAGAGCATTCAAGACATCTGTTCCAATAAGGAAGAAATTTTAACTATTTTGGGAAGAACAAGCACACATTTTCCTTCTCACATCAGAAAATCTGCATTTAAAACCTCATGAATGTGAAAATATAGAGCATAACTCGAAGAAGTCACACTGCACTGTAAGTCCCAAACTTTGAAAATAAACCTCCAAGTCCCCTGTTCTTAAAGTAAGCTAAAGCAGAGGTGGGAAGTACTACAGAGGAGTAAAACTGGAATAAAATCTTTCTCTCTACCCCAAGCACATATATATTTGCCACTGTTTGGTGTTTGGGTTTTTTTCCTTCCATTATACTTAGGTCATACATGAAAAAGTTATTCTCTTACTTAGTTGGGGCTTATCTACATAGAGAAGTTAATCAGAAAAATCAGCACATCAAGAGCTGTTCCACAATGATTTTGACAGTTTTCCCAAAGACCCATTCCAAAGGAATGACTCAGAACACTATCTTCACAGTTATTTGAGAGTCACAATTAATTTGCATTTGGTAGAAAGCGAAGGAGGAACAGGTAAAAACATAGGACAAGGGGAAAAAGAAATCTGAATAAAGTAGTTGCTGTTTCAGTCTCCTAAAAGAAATTTTTCTGCCATTCCTCGGATCTAACAATTTGAAACTTTCTAAGGAAAAGTTTGCTCTGAAATTTGTTAAATATTACTGAAGCAGAGATGCTCCAGGGGGTTAAAATAAATTAAGAGTCTGTGGAAAACCATTTTAAGACAATTGAAATGTTGGCACAGACAAGTGGCAGAAGCGCAAGGTCTTTGCAGGTCTGGGGTCATACTTCCACAAAAGCCAGGAGAGTCACTGCATGCAATTAGAGGAAACCCTTCTTCCACAGACAGCTTAAATGATTGTGCCACCACTGAAACCAGCAGGTGAATGGAATCTCGGGTGGGGTCAGGGTTTTAAAGCAAGAAAAGCAAAGCAAGTCCCTAGCTTAGAGATCCACTCTGAGATATTTATTTGAAATAGGATACTGAAGAGTTCATTAGTCTGATAAAGCAATTTCTCTGTCCCTACAGTATTGTCAATACCCATGCTGTATTTCACAGCAGACCGTACTACAGCATGAGCTCACATCTTCAGTTAAGACAAGTTTTTTTATTACATTTGAACTATGCAGACCATCAGGTCATATCTACTTTGCATCACTTCAAAATCACATAATTTCATTTTCATCCTTAATGATATGGAAAAAGAGCAAAGCTGGAATGCCAGCAGTACCAACAGATTCTGCTGGATAATAATTGATATTTTGTAAGGTATTTCCATATTAAATTTATATTCTGGACTAAACATACCTTTACATTAAGACCTATATATTAACGTCACCAGCTTTACCAAGCAAATAAATTCTTTAAAGCTAAATGCATACAACTTTTTAAAGACACTACATCCTCTCTAAAAACTACTACTTTCAGAATGTTTCTGATCAGCCATCAAAAACTTCTCAACACACTAGCCTTGCATCTGCTCCAAGAAGCCTGAGAACCAAAAGGCTCTTTCGCTGTTAGTGCTGAGGAATAACCCAGGGTAGCACATTCAGCATCACACCCCTCTTCACCAGGGGTTCTCCACTTATACTGACCCTTAATCCACTTCTGAGCCGTTTCAGTCAGAGACGGTGTCCATCTGGGCTTTCATCCAAGTGGTTTGAGCCCCCATGTTCTAAAGAGTTGCTTTACCAAACTGATTTATGAGAAGTTTCCTCAAAGGATTGGAGCTCTCTTCAGACAAAATGAGAAACAATCCTCTTGGGTCAAAGACACTTGCTCTCCACAGCACTGTTCTCAGTTGCTTATATTTTCATCACCATCAGTCTCAGGCAACAAGGTTTTAAGAGTGATCAATACCTCGGGGGTAGCCTTTTAACTAGACTGTATTTTAAATGAACTAGTAAAAAAGTTTCAGCAGCAGTTGGGAAGAACACTTTTAACTGAACCAGCTGATCCAGTTGGGAGAAGTCATTGCAACTGTATTCAAAGCCAGATCTCTATCTTAACTCACTTTTGAAACACAGAACTCAACTCCTGCATGTGTTTCTTGCTTCACATGTATTTACTGCAACAGCCAGTTTCTAATCACATCCTTCATTTGTTCATATTTCTCTTTGCACTGTCTTTTCCCTCTCCCCAAATTTTTTCTTTCTAGCCCAAAGCCTCTAGTTCTGCTGCAAAACAAACATGTTTTGTTTAAGCTGCTCTTCCGTAACACTCTTCGTGTACAGCCTTGTTGGGCAATCAGAACAAAATTCAAAGCCAAGTTGGTGGTGCAGCAGCAATTCTGATGAGCAGCTGAAAAGAAAAGTTTATTTGTACAAATATTTAATCTAAGCTAGAAAAAAAGTCTTTCCTTTTCTTGAGCTCTCCTTCTAGCAGTTGTCTAAATTGGGTCTCCTGCTCTTGTTATAGCACAGATGTCTCTCTCACAAAAAGCTGCAGTCTTATGCTGTGGACTTTCATTCATGAGGCTCTAAAAGCCAATTCTGACTTCATTATAAACAGCATTACCCTACACCAAGCCCCACAAATCAAGGCTGCTTTACAAGGAAAAAAGAAACAAGGAAACGTTACTCTTCAGTAGAGCAGGGAGCTCAAAGCACACATTAAAATATCACAGTTCTCATGCAGATTTCACAGGTTTAGAAAGTAGTGCCTTTGAACAAACCAGAGCAGTTGTTTTCTGCACTTTCAGAACAGACTATTTCATACACATCATCTTCCGGTGCTGCAAGATTTCTGCCCTACACCATAAGAAAATTAGTCTCAAGGCATCTGGGTCCATAAGCACAGTTATCCATATTGTTTCTCTCACACACACATTTGCAAATAGGAACTTCACAGTGGTGCTGTAGAACTTGAAGTTATTTCCTCCAGTCATACAGAGCAAATCCACGAGACCACCACCAACCTTGCCTCCATGACTTCTGGCATGTTGACTGGGAGTTAAAATTAGACAACACCGCTGAAATCACAAATAGTGGAGGCAGAAAGAGACAGAAGGATTAGAATCATTCAATGAAAGACCACGTGGAGATTTTTGGCTGCAGAGACTTTGAGTGTTCTCGGTGATTTAACAAATAAGGAGGGAAGAAAGAGTCAGGCAACAATATAAGGAAAGACAAGTTGTTAGGGCAAGTGGCTTTTTGATTTAGAAGAGGAGAGCTGGGATGAAAGAAAATAAAAGAGCCAGTTAAGAAAAGGAGGGGGCAGGGGTGCAGAGCAATGCTGATATCACTCCAGACAAAGCCCGGCTGAACCGCTAATGCCATCTGCACACCTCAAGTGCTCTGTCTGTATATTTAAGTCCACAAAAAACCTGCAGTTTTAATTATATTAATGCAGCACAGTACGAGCAGAGCTGACATTTTGTGACTTCGGTGTTGAAACAAGACCTTGGTAGAGCCACCGTCGCTCTACAGCCCCATCGGCTGCTGACAATGGACAATGTTAAAAAGGTTTTTCCAAAGTGCCTTCAGTTTGGTGTAGTCCTTTTGTTGGCAAAAACGACATCCCCAACATGGGGCTAGCATGGCTTTACAGAGAAAATTAAATAATCAGCTGCCCCTAAAAATCCCTGAGGAAGCAGTCAGTTTTGAAAGGTGTAATCGGATAATGCTGCATTACCTGTGTGGAGGCTGTGGCAGACCTGTGAGCTTGGCACCAGGACATATGGCACACCTCCCATCCTGCCACCCAGAGCATGAGCACTGCAATTTCACCCATTTTTGCCAAAAAGAAGGTCAGAACATGAGGGCCCCTTGTAAAGGCAGAGCAGCATGGACATGGATGCGGTCTGCTGGAACAAAATTATTTCTCTAAAACCTTACGAAGGCATTTGAATAGGCAACGCCAGTTTGCAATGGCTCAACGCATTGCAACATGTGGTGATGGTGTTTTTCATCTTGTAGGCCCTCCAATACCCATGTCTCATGAAACCATGACCATAGTCTGGAAGAATCAGAAAAATAAGTCTGGAAGCTGCTGAAGTCATTGTTTGCACACACCAGAAAGGCAGCGCCTGAAAACAATAACTCCAGCTTATTTACCACATCCCATACAAACCCTGGAGTGAATTCTTCTCCTGGGAACTTACAGTTATATCCAAATGTTCAAAACTATTAATAAGTTTACCCTATAATACAATTCTGTTTAGGTGGCATTACCAGGGTTTTAAGAATGTAAAGTTCAACCACAGAGAACAAAGCCAAAATTGTCAAAGGGAACTACTAATTGAGTGACCAATTTGGACACTGAGGGCTTGATTTTCCACAGTGCTCAGCATGTCTGCATTTTCAAAGGGCAGCTTCAAAGCCACTTTTGGTAGCAAGGAGAACACAACACTTCTGCAAGAGAGACCTAAGGCTCATCACGTGAGACAAACTGAGACAAGGCACACTGTTAGCAACTGATGGCAACTTCTGTTTAAATAGTTTGCCCAGCACCAGAGACTAGAAGGTGCAGAATTCAATTTGCCATGGCAGCATTCAATTCCCCTAACCGAAGGAGTTTGTCTTCCTGAAAGTCCTCAGCTTGCTGCAAAATTAAGAAAGTGTGTGGTAACTAGGGCACAACTCTTACAGACAAGTCATCTTCACTGCACATGCTGGACTTGTTAGTTGACAGAAGAGTCATCCTCCAGCCCAAGCCAACATCCCTCCCTATAAGTGCGAAGAGCAAACACTAGGTCCCTATCTACCTTGCTCTCATAATGGAACATCTGAAATACTGAATTGAAAAATAAGGAGGTAAAAGATGATGTGGTCTATTTCAACTTCAGTTTTTCAAATTAAGGAAAATATATAAAGAACTGAAAATGTCTCAGGTAGAGTATCACATGCAACCATGACTACAACTATTGTAATCAACTCCACATACCACATGTGTTTGTAGGTATTTCCAGATAATATTGTTAAACCATTTAAATTTTTATATATATATATATATATATACATATATATATATATATACACACACACATATATATATGTAAAATAAAAAGGTAATGGAAAGAGAAGACTAAATGCTTTAGAACCACACTAGTATTCCAGAACAACAATTAAAAGGACCTGCCTTAAGTCTACTAAGTCAAATATCACAGAGTGTACAATTAGCGTAATTTAGATAGAAGAATGTTAGCTTCTACAGAAATAATTAAAAGGAATTCAACAAATGTAAGCAACATGGTAAACCCTTATAGGTGCAGATCAGCATCAGAACTCCCTCTCCCTCCTTTTTTAAAAACAAAAATTCATACATTGAAAAGAATTCAGAGAGAGTATTCTGATGAAGCTCTGAAAACAGAATAAATTGCAGAAGACATTTTTGGGCTACAAAGTTAGTCCAGGTATTGAATGCAGCAGGCAGAAAGTTCTTGCATGCTTTCATGTTCCCACATAAGACCCTAAACTTAAAATAGTCTCCTGAATGTATGATAAAGAGGAAAGATTAGCGTGCATTACACTGAGGGATGCAAAAAGAGATCATAGTATCAAGGTTGACAAATGGCATTAAATGGTCTCCAAGGTAAAAAAAAAAAGTACTTAAATTTTTAAAGAAAGAAAAAAACCTTATTAGATGCATGGGTGGCCTCCTTCACAAAGAGATTAAAGGGAGCAGGATAATTCAGTTTGGAAAGGAGCGAGAGGGAATATGATACAGGTATTATGAAATAACGAATCATGTAGAGATGGCCAAATTGGCAGCTTCTATTCACCCTTCATCTAAATTAAATGAAAACAAGTTTGAAAACACAGAGAAATAAGTATTTATGCAACATTATCTGAATGCAAATAAGCACTGCACAATATCTGATACAATACTTTATTAAACTCCCCTCTCCTCATGCTAAAGGTGTAACTTCAAGAGCAGTCTCAGATAAGGTTGGAGTTTATGAACCCGGTTAGCACTAATGCAAATGCTCCTGATTCAGTACCCATCCTGATTTCCAGAAAATGAAAAAGCACCATCATGCAGATCAGTCCTTACAGGCAGCAACTGCTGTTTTAAGCAGCTAATCCTCCTTCCCAGGATCTCCTCGTGGGCACTGCTGGGGCCCCCTCCTTCTCCTCCTCCTCAGGCAGACAGGCTACCAGGACATTTCTGTGGCTCAGTGTGAGGGAAAGATCACATGCCGGGCTGGCACATGGGTGTTGTGAAACGTAGTGGGAAGCAGCAGCAACACTAGCTCATGTTCATCTGCCTCCTCTCGCACTGAGACAGCCAGTTTAAGTGGAAACACTCTCCACTACTTCTACGATCTCATTTGTAGTTTGCCAAAGGGAAGGGAAAAGAAAAAAAAAAAAAAGGCCATAAAAGCATTACTATCCAGTGAGCATCCATTGCTCAACTTTGATTAAGTGATAGACTACACAAAAGCAAGGGAGCCAGCAAGTTTTAAAAGAATGTTTGGAAAACAGTGGGATAAGGGATGAATTTTCTGCTTTACTCACAGCACTATATTGAAATACAATTGGTACTTTATTGACAGTTGCAACACCTTCCCACAGAAGCACCCAGCAGTGATCTCCGTCAGGAAGACTGTCGCTCAGCCCCACAGTGTAAGTTACAATATCCTTCTCAGTGCCACGAAAACCAGAAAGGAAATGGTTATGTTTTTCCTTTCCTCCTCAAGCTTTCGAGTCCTCCCAGTTTCGTTAACTCCATATCATTACAGAAAATGTGTTCTTTTTAACTTGAAGATTTATCAGGGAAAATTGTATTTCTCATACACTTTACTCCTTTCTCTGTGTGTGCACATGTGTGTGAAAGGCACTTCTGAAAGCTATTTTCTGTACCTATTAAAGTCTTGATGCCACTTCGTTACAGCTCTACAAAGCTGGTGCTAGTCTGATATTTTTAGTTTCAGTATAATAATAGTTCGTTCATTTAAAAAAAAAAGTAAGCTGCCTTTAAAGTTAGAAACCTGCAACTATACCAAATCTGTCAAACTAAAAATCAATTTTTGAGTCATCTTTTGGAACTGATCAACAATTATAGGTTCCAAGAAACCTCTCAACAAGACCACGGGGATAATTTCATGAAGAGGCCACATGTATGAAAAGTGTATCTGGTACACGTATGCTGCTGCATTGTAGAAACAGAACCAAGTCAGTGCTTGGTACCACAGAAACTTTTCCTGGGAAGATTGTTCCATATTCTAACATTAAGCATTTTCTCTAGGATCTGTTTAAAACTATCTAAAAATGGTAGAGGGAATCATAGAGGAAAATCCTGTAAAATGGATTTAGTTCACAGATCAATGCAGATAAAAATAAAGTATATTAGAACTCAGAGGGAGATCACATCTGAGATGTTCCCTCTGTTGCGCACAAGACTGAAGATGACAAGCTTTCAGGAAAAAGATAAGTCCTTAACAACCACTTCATGAATATCTTAGATCTCTTTATAACCAGGAAAAACTATAAAAAGATTGAAGCATTTTACATGAGTTATATTTACAGGATTCCCCTTCCCCCTTTTTAAATTGGTCAACCATAAGATGCATGCTATGCCTTTGGCTTCCCAGAGTCCTAATAATGGACAGCATTGCTGTGGACCAGATATTTAAGAGAAGGTTTGGCCTCTAAACAATGAGTCTCTGCAATGCAGGAGACTACTGAAGGGATGGAATTCTATTTGCATTTACAGAAGCTTACAGACACTTGTGCTAGGTTGCTGGATATTCTCATACAAAACTTTCTCTCAAGCTGTCAGTGCATGTCACCTACCTCACCTCCCTTGTTACTTCGCTGGCATGACAAAACTCCTGTACCTGAATGCAGATCAGCAGCAGCAGTCTCATAACACTTGGGGCAGCTCAGTCACATGAGTAGTGGTTAAGAGCTACACCTGAAATTGCTAAAGTCATCCCAACAGCTGGAGGAGACAAGTTTTTCTTAACTCACTTCTGTACTGTATGGCTATTTTCAGGGAGATGGAAGGAAGGGGGGCAACCTTATCTAGTCCCTGCTGTGAGGACTGGGCACTGAAAGAAGTAGAGGAGGTTGGAGCAGGACTCAAGAATTCAAGCCTGAGGTCAGACAGGAAAAAAAAAGTTACATACACTTAACAGCAAGAATGAGAGATCTTGGTAGAGCAAGACCACCACCTGCAAGTATTTTAATTACTTCAAGCTGCCGAATCAGATTAAAATAAAATCTACAGTAAAGGTCTCTACAGTGCTAATGCAGAGATGAGAGCTTTGCAAACAACAACCATTAAGTGCTGTCAAAGCCTTCAAGCTGCAGAAACATGAACCTTGGAGCAAAGGGGAAATCACAGGATTTTTGAGCACGGAAAATTTCTGTGGTAAAACACATTAGCTAGCAGCGACCTAATCATTCAGATAGTCATAAAAACAAATGTATACATATTTAAAACACTCAAAAACAAGTTTTTAAAACATTTAGAGATATTATAATGAAATTCTGTTAAACACACATTTGCCAAAAATCTATGATATTTCCAAGTCTAGCTTAAAGTATCCCAGCATTATGGCCAACTCATGCACTAATCTAAAAGCTAAGATTTTAAAGGATGTTTACAAAAACACAAAATTCTGAATGCTATTATCTAAACTAGAAATTAAGATTGCAAGAGATGCACTATGCTAATATCATTTGACCTATATATACCCAAACAAAACAATTCAGAGTGTGAATGCTGAGTGCTAGCTGACAGATTGTAGACTATAAATTACTTCTAAGTGTCAATTTTCAAGGATCAATTGAATGACAAGTAAGATGACTGAAACAATTCAAGGAGAACGGCTACAGTTAAATGAGTTAACTACGCCTAAGGTGGTTCAAGAGCAATCCCTGCTTCCATCTACTTACATTCAGAGCCTTCTACAAAGAGATGGAAGAGTTTTCCATTCACAGCCTTGCAGGATGTATGCAACCACCAGCAAGCTCTCTCTGAAGTTTATTGTACGGCCTCATTATTATAAAATTAGACTATGTTTTTCCTTCTTACAAGGAGAACACAAAAAGACATACAATCATGAAGGAAGCAAGTTTACTCCGTTCCACTCACTTTGCAGTAATTAATATTCTGTAACTGCGCAAAACTGGAAACTGAAATACCTTTATTCTTCATGAGCACTGGAATTCAAAGAAGAAAAAAGGACTACCAGCCAACATGGCTGATATATTTTTATCTGTATGTCTTCTATTCCAAGAGAATTGCTTGCCTGGAACATAGTTAAATCACCTGCTATTCCTCAGGCCTACTTATGAAAAACACAAGAAATCAAATACAACAAGCAGAGGTCTTTTCTATTCTTACTGATTCCAGTGGCCCCACAAGAAAGTTTAGACCTAAGTCCCTCCCCTAAATTTCATAGCCAAGTTTTCAATTCAACTCAATTATCAGCCCTGCCCAAGACATCAGGCTTTAGCAGCTAAAAAACCCATTAGAGCTATCCTTTGCAAAAGTCACTCTTGTGCAAGCATCTGAGCAGTTTGGTAACACCAGGTGCTAGGCTCATAGTTTAAAAAAAAAAAAACAAAACACATCCCAAATTTTTCAGAAACCTGGACACTCAATTTCAATGAAACTTTTCTTATTTTCTGAAACAGGCACTGCAAATATTTGGATACGTGTCTCCAGTCCCATTTCACTGCTCCTCTAAGTAGCTCTACAAGCTATGCTCCACTAGAAGTACTTTAGCTCTCTACAGCAATATTCCCCTGAACATGAATCAAAAACATCTGTAGTAGTAATAAATTAAGAGTAAAGGTGAACAATATTGCAGGGCATGAAGTTGCATGCCATTTACCAGTTTCACATTTACTATACAGTAAACAACCTCCTCTTGTCAAAACAACTTGTTCTCCTTAAAAAGCTTAAAATTTAAATTTTTTGACATTTAAAAAGCCAGCACTGTTTAAAATAAGGGAAGTGGGAGTGTAAATCCCCAGTATACGCCTGTATGAATGTACACTTCATTCTGATTTTTCACTGATTCATAGCGAAATGCTCAGCCCAACAGAAGGGGAACTAGATTTTTAGGCACAGAGGGAAAGAGTACTTCAGTGCTTTGCTATTGACATGAGAAGAAAGAGGAGGCGGTGTAAGAGGAACTAAGAAATCTTGGTTATTCACCTGCTGAATATTTAGGGAGCCACAGCTCTTAAAACCCTGCTCATGGCATCTGGATGAGAATGAAACATGTGCTATTCAGAGCTGAGCATAGCAAGAAGATGCAGAGAGCGGTAGTAGAGTACTGCTAGAGCAGGAGAAAAATTGATTTCAAACCATTAGCGGTGAACACCTCTTGCATTAAACAGCGGCTGTGCAGAACAAAAGCAGCAACAAGCCCGGGTGACCCTTAACTCAAAGAGTTTGCACAAGTGTAGGCAACGGGTGCAACAACTACACAGGGAAGTATTGAGGAGGGGCAGGGGGACAAATGGAAACATCCACCTGATCTTCTGGTTGAAATTCAAGGTTGTCCTCAGCCAGTCTCACCTGCTCCACAAGTGTGGAGTGGGCTGTCCTTCCTGCCCAACCATAGAAATGAATAGGCAGCCCTAGTGCTGAAGAAAGTGTAGCCTGGTTGGGAGGCCACGGCAGCAACCCAAGGACCAGTGGCCCAGCCGCTGCCTGGGCTTCTGGGGATGGAGGTGAAGAGCAAGGCACAAGCACCCAGGAAGAGATTTCTCAGGGAGCTGGTTCTACACCGTGTAGGAAATGCCACAGGGAAAGTGACCAGCTACTGTGGGAGTGATAAGTACTGGAAGTGCTGCTAAACTATGAGGGGCATTATGAAAAAAAGTTCACCAAAAATCTGGATAACAGTTTAGGGATCAGCTGCATCACAACCAGGTTAGAGAGGAGAGCAGATAGGAAGATCAGGATCCCAGGTCAGTGACCATGCAAGAGCAGTTTCTGGGTGTAAGGGAATATAGGATGAATGTGAATGAGAGAGATGGAGACAAGCAGTAGCAGAAGCCTCAGAAACCAACCAATATAACTCTCTTGTATAACTGCATACCATCACACATACACGCCAATGCTTGGTTTCAAGGATATGGAAACAGCTCAGCATACAGAAGCAGCCACATACAAGACACCTTCAAGCTGGAAAGCATGAGACACAAAATACTGATGACACAATTTTCATCACTCAGATACTTGAAAGGATCAAAACAAAAAAAAAAATAAATAATCAGAAGCATGACAGATGAGACCCTCTAAGAAAGTATTGCAGATCTGTGCTCATCACTGAGATTATGAGCTTCAGACTAGAGTTAACTGAATAAAGATGGGCCGGTTGCACGTGTTCTTCTATAAAAGACAGGTTCTTAAATTATGAATAATGACCACAAGATGCATACAGCACAGCACCCCAGAGGAGACAAGAAATACTTAAAATGCCAAGAAAACAAACATGAAAACCCAGCTCACCCTCTCCCCCTGTGATGCTAGAAACAAGCTTCCCAATAAACAACAGGAATGAATCAGAAGCTCTAAATAAAATATGGACACCGAATGTGAAGAAGAGTCATTTGCACCGGCACGGCTCCTAGAAGCACTACAAAGAGCACCTTTCTGCAAACTTACTGCTCCTAACTGCAAGGTGGGTGAAGAAGCCAAGGACATCCCATTCTCAGATGTTTTTGTTTACTTTAACTTTTGAAGTGTCCCACTGCTTTGGGGACCTTTTAACAACATTTTTTAGGGTCTTTGACTTTAAATGGATTTGAGAGGTTCAGTCTAAGAGGCTGCCATATTGTCCCCTCCAGGACATCACAACGTCCTTGGCAGCAGGGCTAACAACACTAGAAGAGCTGCTGCCAGCCACAGAGGCTGGCTGAGAAACCTGAACACCCTTGGCTAGAATTTAAACTCTAAACACTCTATACCACCCCAAAAATACATGCAAGCGTTTGGCCATTCTTCCACATAGCAACAATAAAATTACTTTTCCCTCTGCTTACCCGAGAGCATGCCTAACTTTCAAACTAGCATAAATAGTAAGCTCAGCTATGGCAGAAAAAAAAAAAAAATACGGGATGGGGTAACATGGCCGAGTATGCTGCAGCAGCCTGTGGAAAGCAATACCCCATGAGGTCTGGCAGCAGATCAAGGGCAGTCACTTCAGTTGCTTTTCAGATTATATAGCTTTGTGAAATTATTTTGGTAATATTCAGCCTTCTAAAAACCTCTCTATGGAAAGCAGTCTTTTCCAGTCCCTCATTGTTGAGCTCTTACCCACCAGCGCACAATGTGCTACTGTAGTTGTGCTGACTACCATGCCAGCAGCGCAGTAGTGGTGCACGCTGCTGAACCAATGAGACCAGCCCAGAACATGAGGAATGTCTCCCTTTCCAGCCTCCTCTTTAATTTTAGCGCGAGCACAGCTCTGCTGCCAGGACAGGCCATGCCAGGCCGATATTTGATTTGTAAACAGACACTCCAACATGCTCATCTTAGCTGCGGGCTCCAAGTTATCTGCTGTTACTCCCAACTGGCATGTGGGAAGGCTTCTGCATGTAACCTTATCTGCAACAGTGAGCTTTCACAAGAAAAAGGCAGATAGTTAAGCATATTTTGATAATGATATTAGCTTTTCCTAGAAGAAGGAGGGGGAAAAAAAAGCCAACCCAGACATTCCCTTTGTCACCCTCCAGCCCAGGTTGGGTGGGTGGGGGGTGTGTGTGTCAGGAACAAAAGCACAATTAACGCAGACACACTTTGCCTCTGCACACTACAACATGCATGAGGTGTGTCCTCTTTAATAAAGGCTCTCACGCTTTCCAGTATGATAAAGGAATTGCCCTAGGGTTAACGCTCTGAAAATACGAATAATGACATGGAGACATATCAGCTTTGTTCCTTGTATTGTCTCTCACCAGTACAATGCAGGGTGTCCCTTAACCTGTATCAGCACTGGCTATCCCAGAGCAGGTCCTGAAGTGCACACCAGGCATTATCACAAACTTAACTTTTAAAAATTAGCTTGTACTCTCCTTTTTCTGCTAGCCATTTGGATACAGTCTTTGATATCCAATTTCAGTCAACTGGAGTCTTCTGAGGTTAAACTTACAAAAAGAGTTCATATTATGTTCATTTCTGTGTGCTCAGAGACAAAGATTTCACTTTCATTTTATCTGGTTTTTTTCTTGCCCCTTTCAGAAGAATCATTACAGGGATGGACACACACAAAAATGGCAGCAACCTATTTCTAGATGGGAAAAAGACCCACCTTCTGTACTGATGGACCAAATGGTCCACTCTGGCAACCATTCCCTTGAACTCACCTCAGTACTAAAGGTAACACCTTTTTCTGTTTATGGTGTGTTTTCCTTCCGTGAGTTTTGCCTAAAAACTAAGGGCAGAAGCTTTTTTCTCAGTATATTTACAAGAACAGGAATAATACTTGTAGTGATCAAGTATGAGATAACTAAGCAATAACAAAGAGCTCAAAGGTAGTAGATGGGCTTTCCAAGGGGGGGGGTGGGAGAGAAAATCAGAAATCTCTCAACTCATCCCATTTCTCACCCCCACCCCTTTTTTTTTTTTTTTTTTTTTTAGGTAAAACAACAAAATTAGCCCAATAAAACAGTTTTTTTTCCAATATCTAGCTAGAGAAGAAATGAAGAAATGCTCACTGATAGATAACTTGGGTCTCTGAACAATGATGCCTGTCTGATATTATGTTCCTCACTGTTTTGGCTACATTAAAACTACCTTTAAAAGTCTCAGTACTTGTGGTATTTTTATACCTTCAGACAAGAAATCAGGAAACAATAAGAGATCTGTCTAAATTCTGGAAAAGCGAAGCATGATTTATCTGCACTGATTACACTTGTGACTACATGTTACATAAATTATCAGTCCTTAATTTAAAAAAAAAAACAAAAACAAACAGCAAATAAGCATTACCCACTTCCTCTCATCAGCTTCTTGTTAAGGTGTAGGTACCGATGCCTTCAACTGGATTTTCATCACAGGAGAAATGCTAAAAGCAGGCTTTAAGAAGAATATGAAGATAGTGGTTTACTCACCTCCAGTTGTACTGTATGGTAATGAAAACAGAAGTACTTCACAAGTACGAATATAGTTGTCATATTAACCATGTTGGTACACTCTCCTAGAATCCTCTTAGAAGAGCATTCAAGCTGGTTTCTGCAATCGACACACATAAGTCCTAGCAAA
This sequence comes from Athene cunicularia, assembly GCF_003259725.1. Classification (NCBI taxonomy): domain Eukaryota; kingdom Metazoa; phylum Chordata; class Aves; order Strigiformes; family Strigidae; genus Athene; species Athene cunicularia. Next base: position 18,292,683 of record NW_020799095.1, on the reverse strand, counting down.
TCCATCCTCAGAATGATTTAAAAGATGTGTTCACAAAGGTGGTCCAGCACCCATTTCTCTCCACACGCCTGCATTTGTCTTCACTACCACTGCTACAGATGTGGATTACAGCTGCTTGTGCTTGAATGTGTGCAGCTGACTACTACTATTTTTAAAGTTTAAATAGCTTTCTTTACATACTTCTGTGTACATATGCATATATACACACATAACATTATACATATTCATTCATATCCCACCCACTTGAAGGATAGAAGGACTCAAAGCATGGAAGAGCAAGCTGATATGAGAAGCTGCTTCAGGCATAAAAATATAGGTTGTGGGATGTGTGCAGAGCACACACATCTCAAAGAACTCCATGTAGCATTAGCATAAGATGAATAATGTTCACTTCACTCATGATTGGCTCATTTAAAAAGTGACATCTCAAAGTCTGGTAGGACATATGGAATATTGTTTAATGAATTCAGCATCTTATCATAGGCTTAAACTATTTGATAAATAGAGCTCAAGCTGGCCTCCTAAGACATTAAAACTTAAATACTTCTCAGTCAAAATGGAAAAAACATGACTAGAACTCAAATCAGCCGTTGAGAGCAGGTCTACCAGGAAAAGTTTTACAATGTGATAGAAACATCAAAAATGACTAATTCTGAAACAGATGTATAGTAACCCCATGCACTGTCAGGTTTCATGTGCTTCTTACCATGAGACACAGACACCCTGCACTTGAAGACCCAAACCCTTTACATGTACACACTGTGTACATGTGCTCCCTTCCCCTAATACTGAGCACCTGGGATCTTCACCACCACCACTTCAGAGAGGACAATGTCAATACAGACACAGTGAAAGCTGCAAAGAGCACTGACTTAAAGTTCAAGTGCTTTTAATGACCTTCCATATCTGCTGATGTCTAGTCAATCCAACCACCACTGTTCACACCACAGCAAGACTGCATCTAGAAGACCATGTCTAGAACTTATTCCATGACAGCCACAGCTATCTGGTTTCAGAACCAAGATCTGTCTAATTAATTAGATCCTTGACTGAAGCTGGTTTTGACTTTTGGTATGTCCTCTCCCAAAATTCCCAAAACAGACAGCTATATCAATCACCACCACCAGAGCTATTCAAGATCTAAACAAGTCATTTTACCCAGCATAAAGTGCAATCAGATATACTTCAGTAATTTCAAGCCAATGTTTGAATCTACCACTGGAGATTTTTTAAGTCTGGATGACTTTTAGGCACTCACCACTAGAGACACCCTTCCCATACTACCACAGCTTTTATAATTATTTAAGACCTATACCATTTCATTTGTCTACAAACAGATATTAAAACATGTTATGCACTTCAAGACTTTCACAGAAGACAGTGGGAAGAGTTATTGACCTTGGGTCTTCTCTGGAAGTCATGTTTTAGTTGGGTTTTACATCCCATGCTAGAGATGCCCTCGAAGCAGTGCACACATTTCCTACAACGGCACACGAAGAGCAAACCCAGGGGTCCTGAGAGACACTTGGCTAAAGAGACTAACATGACAGGACTAGCTGAGAGGAGGATGTTCATCTCACAGACAGTGGCAGTGTGAAGCGAAGGGAAATACCTACAGCCATTCCACTCAGCACTGGGAAAATATCATCTGCTAAAACTCTTGTCTCTACAAATACAATTTGATATATCAGTAACTGGTTTAGAGTAAGCCTATATCCATCAAATCCTTGAATAAATTTCACTTTTAAATCATCTAAGAGACTTCAGAAAGTGAATGTTTAGACTCTGCACTTCATCATTCACTATTGCTTTAGAAATAGTACCTTAGTTTCATTCCTAGTTTGAGCCAAATATAAAGTGCAAGTTATGCAGCATTAAGAGACAGAAACTGGGACATAAAGCAAAACATGATCTGTTAATATAAATCTCTATTTGAGTGCATAGGCATATCATCCATCTATTATACAGTTCACATACTGGGGGAGCAAACATGTACATGAATGCAGACAGCTGTGTAAACACACTTGTAGTTAAAATACAAAATATGTAAGGAAAAAAGTAATGTTACAAGAAGTTAAACATTTTCCTCCCCTTTAGTTTTTCAAAATCTACTTTCTACTGCGCTCTTAAATGGAGATGAAAAGTGTTGTTGAAAAAGTGTCAAGTAGGTATGCAGTGGTTTGAAGGAAAAGGGAGAACAAAGCTCTAGATCTGGTGAATGCTAAGGTTACATGGAGCTTATCACAGTGGCAAATACTAAAGGGTAGTGAAGGTTTGGAGGTTGGCTTTTTTTGCATTTAAATTAATTTTTTCCCGTTTATTTTTTTTCAAGACTATAAATATGGCAATGGGAACTGACAATAAACAGCTTAGCAGTCGGAGGACTGCAAAACAGCAAGTAACAACATAAACACCTTATCACTTGTGGCAATGCCACAGAAGACAACCTGCATTTGTAACGGATGCACTGAGATGCATTAGTAGGGACTACAAAATGCCTTATGCTTAACTGTAATCAGCTTTGAAAAGTGAAGTTATTAAATTTGCTTAGGAAAGTTTGGAAAAAACTCACGATTCCAGCTTCAAAGCTACAAAAAAACACTTTAACTGCAATATAGAAGCAGACATCACCAGCCCATCACCCCCCAAGAAGTGCTACAAAAATACCCACCTGTATGTCTGTCCTTCATTTGTTACACCATGAAGAAAAAAGGCATTGGTCACTATAAACTATTAAACTAAGCATTCATTTTCTAACCATTAGAGAGAAGACAAATCGTTCCAAGTTCTGGAGTTACCAACTGCAAACTTAACTAGAACCATAATTACAAAATTCCAAGTGGTAAATTATGCATGGAAAGGATGAAATATTATGTTTTCTCATTTAAAATAAAATCACCTCCTCACACTGGCCAATAATAATAAAAACCAGATAAATGCTCCTTTGTGTATACTTCTAAACTACACCATGCAAGTAGAAGTTGTGCTGTAACAGTGGTTACAAACCACCAAACTATCAGATAAAAAAAAATGCATAGTTTTCCAACTTGGATGTCAAAAGTTAAATTCCTTAATCCAGAACAAGTCAGCAGAAGAGCTCAGCACCCCTGCCTTTCTTGGCAGAAACAGCAAATATTCCAGATCTTCAAAAATGGATCCAATCTTAGTTATTTAACTTTAGAAAACCAAAGACCCCAGCAAGTATATTGGGATTAATTTTTCTGAAGTGTCAGCTGCTAGATGAAGCAAGCTGTCCTCTACTAGGAACTACCAAGAAGAGTTTTATCTGTGTAACCTTCAGCAACATGGACAACTACACAAGCACCACCCGCACACCGCTCCCAGTCTTATAATGAACATGCAGTTGTAAATCCGGTATGAAAGACCACGTGAGGATATGACCATCTGTATATCAACTACAATGCACATTACTGATGTAGCATGTAATGTTCTTCTCTCATTAGAAACATCAGCAAAAAACCATATATGTGAAGCACATGCCTGTTTACAACAATAACTTCCCCAGAAAAGCTAGAAAGACCACAAAGCTGGCGACAAGATAGAGCAGTTGAGCCTCACACAGCTGTGCGAAGTGTCATGAAAATGAGCTCATGCCCTGCAACTATCGTCCATGCTGAGGAGGCTGTGCTGGCAGCACACGAGCACAAAAAACAGACCTCAAGGCTTCCCATGCAGAATCTCCCAGTAGCAGCGGCCACGAGCTTCATTTTGCCTGTACACCTCAGTGCAAAGCGGCCAGTGGGCACATGAGCAGTAAGATGGGAGAGGCTGCCTTACAATTGGGAGAGAGGAGGGAGGAAAGTCAGAGGCAGGAGCCAGACGTGGGCCTGCAGCTCCACCGGCAGCAGCCCACGCTCTCCTACACCGTGGCTCCACACCACAGCTCCGGCTGAGCCTGCGGTGGCCGATGCCAAGAGCCATGGCAGATGGTGATCGTGGGCCGAGCGGCTGGAGAGGGCAGCTGGTCCCAGGTCTCACCAAGTGAGCCCTGCTACCGCTTACAAAGCGGCCATACAGCCAACCCAGCACGGGCATCAACCTGTTGGCTCCCAAAGGAAGGCCTTTTGCCAATGGATATTTTTCTTTAAAGCTGTATTTCTTCTCCTTTTAGATTGTTGCTTATGAGCTGTGAGAGATTGGAGTAAAAAAATATATTTTCATGCACCACAAGTCACATTCTTCTTCCTCTTTATTTTGTCCCATCCATACACCATTTCTGCATTTGATTCAAAAATGTCAAAACAGGGACAAGCGTTTCTCTCGTACAACAGGATTTTCAGAATTATTCATAATTTAGAAATGCACAGATTAATTTGGACTGCTTTACAGCCTGGTCTCTGTCTTTTAATGCTGAGTAACTTGTACTTTATAGTGGATCAAGCTGGGAAAGAAACTAAGCACAGCTTGCAAACTCCTCAGTTCTGCTTCTAAAGCAATAGAGAATGATGAAGTACAGAGACTAAACATTCATTTTCTCAAGGATCTTGGATTATTTTAAGTGAAATTCACTCGAGTTTGATGGATATAGGTGTCAAGGAATCCTGTGCAACACTAACAGTTGGTATAAGGCGGGATATAGTGCAAGCACCAAGAGCTATTTTGTTTGCAAAGGCACTCAGTTTGGAATAAGCCAGGCTATATTCACAGAGACAAGATGCTCTGCAAATGCTGTTTCCCAGCACTGAACCTGCAATGGCTCTTCCCTCTCCCTGGCTAGTCCTATCTGGCCTTCCCCCAGAGCCCTGCTTGCACACCATGTGCCACCACTTGAACGCACACACTGCTTTGAAGGCATCCGCAGCACAGGAGTGAGGGCCCTCCAAAGCCCACAAAACATGACCTCCAAGAAACAACCGGAAGACTTACAGTCATGCCAGCAACAAAAAAGCCTAAGGGAAGTCTTCAGTCTGCACTTGTATACAAGGGAGCAGAGAGAAAGAGTGGGCACAGGGAATTTCTCCACCTCAGCAGTGGATCTGGTGAGTAGTAAACAGGCTGCAACGACACCTAGGGAACAGGAGGTTGAACAGTGGGGCAATGCAAGGAGGCCATGAGATCCCTACCACTGCTCTCTCATCAGCAACAACAGCACCTAATTAGCAAAACGAAGCCCTGCCCTGCCAAAACCAGCACTTGGTCTCATCCCACTACGCTTTCAGTCTGGCCCTTTGTGCTGCTGCTCAAGCCTGTCCCGATCCCCACACACTCTGTTCTCCACTGCCTTCAAGGTTTCCCAGCTGCCAGTGCACAGCATTTCCTTTCCTTCCATGCTGGGGGGTGAAGGTCGAGTCCTCACTCAGCTCCTTGCACAGCAGCCAACCCTGAGGGCAGCAAGCTGAGCTGCAGCCCTAGCACTCCCCCGGGCCAGAGACTGCCCATCCGTGTGCCACCCTGACACCACCATCCCGCCACCTGTCACAGGCGCCCTGGGGACAATTTGGGACAAAAACACCTATTTCTTTTAGGCAGCAACAATAACTTGTACGCTGTTACCATAAAGGTAAAGTAGGGGGCAAAGGAAGGAAGGAAGCAAGCTACATAAAGCTTACCATTAGTTAAAATAAATCTTCCTTCCCCTCCCCTTCCCCCAGGACTCATACACCCAGCTCCAAACATCCCCCTAACTACTCTGAGCACAGCAAGCCGCCTGTCTGGTTCAGGCTCGACTGCAGGCTTTGTACTTCAATCAGTCCCGAGCTGTGCTTTGAGGGATAGCTTCCTGCAGGACCCGGGGAAACGCCATCTGGTAACACAGCAAACCGCATGGGCCCGAAGTACAAGTTTTGAGGAACGCATCTGAGGGAAGATGGCAACCTTCACATGACGCGCACGGTGTCACGTTGGTAAAAAACAGCGTGAAATGCTTTCAGGGGCTTAACTAGTTCAGCTCTTTGGGAAGAAAGGCGTGACAAAAGCACAGTCATAAAAATAGACAAGCTTTGGCTAATATAACTGATTATTCTTCTAACAGGTCTCAACTGCATCTGAAGTAGTTTCAGTAACAGTGACAATAACCAGCGTGAAAGACAATGGTGTGACTTCACAAGCAAGAATAACAGCGCTTAAAAATGCTCAGAAAAGCACCAACATCATAAAGAAAAAACACAGATGCCTTAAAAACACTGAAACCAACTCTCCCAGTGAGATTATACAGTTACTTGAGAGCATTATGAATAGATATGCCACCTAAATTTTTTGGATATTGAAGAAATAAATTCAGTAGCTTTATGTATGAGTCAAACGCAAAAAAAACAGAACATCCGAGTATTTGAGAGTATTTACTCACTTTCAAAAAAAAAAAAGAAACAAACAACTTGGCCATTCAAATGATTGCTTAAATAAGAGAAGCATCTTTGTAGACAACTAGGAAGGCTGCGAGTCTGTAGCGATGTCAAACTGCCCTATTTTTAGCATTGTGTGTCAAGGGCACATGCCTAGAAAGCACTTTCACTGCTTCAGCAGTTTACAGGAAAAACAAGGCAGACAAGCACATGCTTATTTACAGATAGATGAGCCTGAATCTCATGAGTATGTTTCAGTTTTACTGGGTGACTCACCGGGGCAGCCCCGGAACTCAAGCTACTCTGATGGTATCAGAAGGAAATGGCTGCATAGCACTCAGAAAATCCTGAAGCAGCATGAGGACTGAGGAAGTATAAACTGAACACAAATGGACTAAATTAATTTCATTCAAGTGAAGAGTAAACATTTCAGATAAGCAAGAATGATAAAGGGTCTAAAAAAAAAAAGTAATGAACCATTGTAAAAAGCCTTGCATTCCCCACTTGTCTTCTGTTTCAGGTTTCACATGTGACTTTTTCAAACTTTTCCTTACCTCTAGCATCAGCTGTTCAAAAAAAACCCAGATAAATGTTTTATCTGTGGATGAAAGTCTGTAGAGTCATCTAAAGGAAGCAAGAAATCTTATCTTGGACACCATTTCTAATAGTATTCAATACTTCCAAAACTAGACCCCAGTGCATAGTACTGTAAAGCCATGCATTATCTGGTAGCTTTTGTTTGCTAATAGAAATAGTTACCAAACAAAGGTTTTACTAATAAATATAGCACTTAACCTTCTACTTTTGAGTAATATCTATACACCCACAACCATCTCTAATCACTCTCCCAGGCAAGTTTGCTGCATTTTTCACTGGCAAGTGTCCTTTATTTGAAATATCATTTGAACAGTTCTCTACTGTGCAACACTGGCAGACTCACTGAGTATCCTTACGCTTACTAGTTAATAAACTATTCAGTGAAGAAGACAAGCACTAAAAGATGCACAAAGTTACTACAAAAGTATGGAAAACTGAATGTAATTTCATTTTTCCTCCATTCTAGTGGCACAGGGGTGCCAGAAGAGCTGTACTTAGGCCATCTCCAAGCAGATGAACAAATGCTTTGGCCAGAGGCAAGGTCAGATAGCCAGACACTCACTGGTTGAATCAGAAAGCTAGCAAAATGATATGCCATATATCAATGAGCAGAACAGCTATGAAGCCACCTGAAACATGGCAATAAATGCAACAATAAATACAAAATAAGATTTTAATAGGACAAAGGTACAAACTAGAAAAAGCAGTATTCTACTTAAGGGCACTAAACAGTTTCTATACCCAAAAAATGGTTTATTATTTCATTATGTCAGTGCCTATTCCACCAAGAAACCTTATCATTTCATAAGTATATGGTTTGCATGATCCTCAGCATGTTTGCAAGGAACAGAGATACCAGAGCATGTAATAATTAGTAGCCTCCGATCATTCCAAACACAAAAATCATGTTAGAAGCTACCAACATTAGCTGCTACATGTGCTCCAAAGTCCTAATGGAAGTTGTTCAGCTGTTAGGACAACTGAAGTCAGAAGACAGAATCGGGACACACACACACACACACCCCCACCACCAAAACAAAACAACCACACCACAAAACAACCCAACCCAACTAGCCAGTTTACTTGAATTTTCTACTTGTACAGAAACTCTTCACAGCCACACTGACTTCATCATCTGTTTTCACTAGTTTGAGATACTAACTTAAGTTTTATGTTTTAGGAAACTTTACACAGGATTTTCAAGAATATCTTTACAATTTTTTTTTTCTTTTAAAACTCTAAAAGATAATAAATCATTTAAGTATTGTGTGCTGACCAGCATGGTCCCAGACTATATTTACTCCAACAGCTGGTACCTGTGACAACTGTATCCAGTGCTATACATACAAACATCAGGAAAAAAGACAACGTTGTAAGACAGGAGCAGCCAGCACAAGACACAAACAGACATGGCTCTAAAGGGTTACCGGAATAACAGTGTTGCTTTAACAGCTTCATATGGCCTTGCATGCTGTGACTTACCTGCATAGTGTGATGCTCTTAGAACAGTAAATAAGGACAGCACAGGAACTGCTGTGTAAAATTACTGTTGCCAGCAAAGTGAGCAAACAAGCACAACTCCGGAGAGGGCGGGGGGCACACGGGCAGAGAGGAGGAGATGCTTGCATCTCCTTTTTGGGTGCATTAGTAAATAAGCTGCTGAGCAACATAAAACCCATTAATTTTCCATAGGAACAGATGTTTGCCTAACACCACCCCAGTTTCAGCACTCGGAGAACACGTTACACAAAACATGCTGCTAAAACAGTAAAGGAAACCAAAAAACAGTTTGGAGTTACAAGATATTTCGGTGCCTGTTTAAACAAGTGGGGCATAGTCCTAAACCCCATACTACAGCTTCTCTCCTGAAACACTTGTCATATTCCTGTATTATGACTCAGGTGATCCGTATTAGTTACATTTTAACAAACTAGTCCAAGGAGGCTGCTTTGTGAGTATCCAAACAGCTGCAGTTTGGAGAGTCTAACTCCTATTAAGCTTTTGGATGTCCTCCTGCTGAAAAAAACACCCAGCTAAAACCCACAAAACCCAGGGGTGGAAGGCAGAGGTAATCTACCCTCCAAACCCAAAAGCTACTAATTGCATAGCTGCACGTTGCCCTAAAAACCTTGAGATCAAGTATTGCGTGTGGTTACCTTTGCCCTTCTCCCCCCACCTCTCCCAGTCATCGAAAGCACAAATCATCTCACCCCGGGCCACCTTTAACCCTCACAGTTCCAACGTCACAGCTACCCCCTGCCAGCAGTAAAGCCTGCCAGTGCCACTGGCCCTCCAGCTCTGCCCCTCTGGCACCCCCTTGAGAGGGGGTTTGCACATGGAAGCCAAGTTGATCAGTGCTTCACTCTGCTAGGAAGGGAGAGCAGGTGAGATAAAGAGAAGAGAAGCAGCAGCAAAGCAAAAAAAATTAGGGGAGGGAATAGGTATATAGCTGCATAAGGTTGAAAGAAACAAGGTTACACACATGCTTGTTATTTTTCCACTCTGCCTCAAACTATTAGGTAATTCAAAAAACAAATCCTTAATTCTGAATTAATTTACCTAGAAAACAAAGGCAAATATTGATTTAAGAGTACTACCTGTCATAATACAAAATACACCAGGTTTTCAGTGGCATCTGTTAAAACTGTCAACAAACCAAGTGTCCAACAAATCAATAGTTTGCTTATAAACCAGTGTTTCTAACCTAATAGCAGTAAAATATTACAGTGCTATACAATTCAAGTGTTTTATTTTAAAACTTCAGTTAATACTCTAAATCTTCATTGGAAGTGTTCTGAAAATGTGGGGGTTTTTCTTTCAGTTGAGCAGAGGGCCTGACAGAAGTTTCACCCAAAACCGTTTACATTTTTTAGATAATGGAAAAGCACTATGGATTTCAAGACCTGATTATACACACATGAAGAGGCAAGGCTGAGAAAAGCAGACTGGTTTAGAACCTCCCACGAGTCACTGAATTTGGAGTTCCCGTTACTTTAAGCCCAGCCTAAATGCCTATCTTTAGAATTAAGTTCTGCTAATTGGAAGATGTGAAGGCAACAATATTCCTAAGAGACACATTGCTCGAGTGCAGAACCCAGCCTCCACTAATTGTTTTTCCTGAAACTTCATGCATAGACAAGCCTTTGTAGAAGAATGAACAGGTAGTGACACTTCTCTCATATTTAAACACATTAATTTTTTTTGTCAGTGTAACTTAGTTCCTATATTGATGCAAATTTTAGAAGATATGCATAGTGCTTTTAAGTCCAATACTCTAAGCAAAGTGCCAAATAAACCAGAGTGATTTATATAACTACTCATAAAAAGAAGCCTCACTCTGAAGAACTGGTATTACAGCAAATTTAAGAACAGATGCAGAGCTTTAACTCTTCTCAAGCTTAATGACAGCTGAACTACTTGTTAAGATTACTAGCTATGTTCAAGGAGAGAATTTTCCTACATATAGCAGAATTGGTCAACAAGGTATCACTGAAACCATAAAGGGAAGGAAAACTATATGCATTAAGTTAGGCAAGCCAACAACCTCACTCACTGAGATGACATACAAGAAGTTAGAATTATATTGGCTTTTAATCATGACTTCAGTACAGTAACAGGATATGATCTAGTACTGCAACAAATAACAGAAGTTACCATAATTTTAAGACTGGCTTCATTCTAGCCCTTTAAGCTGTACATTTGCCCATACTTTACTTTCCTGACATCAACATTTCCCAGTTTGCTGCCACTGCATTAAAGGCAAAGAGAAAACCAGTGAAGTAGGCAATCATGGTTACACCGTAGAGAATGGTTAGAAGGATTCCACTGAAAGTAACTCCCAAAATAACTTTAAAAAAACCCTCACTACACAAAAATAGCTCTCACACACACAACCAAGTTTCATTTTTACTATCCTGCTTTTAAACCATTAATGAGTCATCTCTTAAATCACTAGCTATATTTATAGGGAATTATTCACACAGTAAACTAGACTTCATAAAATGAAACTGTATACATTTCCAACACAAACTGTTTTCCCCCCTTAAACTAGAGCCACACAGGAATACACCGATTTAAATAATTTTTTCTTTTCTTTAGAATATTTGCTCACTAATGACAATTTAAAAGTACATTTACCATAGAGGTTTTGTTGCCCCTCGCAGCAAAAAACGTCTCCTATTTACTAAGCCCACACAAAATTTTCCTCTTTACCAGAGGGACATTCCTCCAAAATAAATGAGACCAAGAGAGATCATGGTGTAGCAGAAGAACATAAAAAGCAATTAGTGGTAAAGCTTTTGTAGGTTGTGTCATTTCACATTCTCTCTGTGCCTTCATGGGGCAGCAAAGGCTTCATTAGAACAAACTCTGAGCAAAGATCAACTCCTGTAATCACTGCCCACTTTGATTAGTCTTAATCTTAGTGGAAGTCTAGCAATTTTCACTGATTGCTTGTTTGAGGGACACACTATTTGCGCAATGTTTATTTTGGGCCCTCACTGAGGGAGGGAGAAAGGCAGAGGTGTAGCCAAATGGGCAGTCTCCCAATCCAGATCACACAAAATACAGCATTCGCACTCTAGGAACATCTCAGCCTCAGCCGAACCCAGGGAGCCTGCCGGTGTTAGGGAGGGTTGCACGCCTCAAGACCCACCCAGAGGACTCCTGCCAAGATGGAAACCACATCTCTACACCCTGGCAGGCCCCATCAGCTGCAGCACAGCCCAGAAAAGGCAGGGAAGGATGACGTGGGCAGCCTTGGTAATGAAGCATTACAGGTTACAAAATGAGGAGCACAGATATCCCTTGAGTGTTGCAAGAGGAGCTATGAAGAACTGCAAAGCACGAAGTGGACTTTTTGTGAGCAACAGGGGGCTGCCAAGAACATCTAAATACCCAACACACTTCAAGAATATTAAAAAAGATATTTTATTCCTTACCTAAACCAAACTAGAAAGCCACCATGACAAATACCTTTGCTTCCAGAGAATCTTGCATCCACATATGACCCCAGATTCTATCAAATCACTGAAATATCACCACCCTTTTACAAGGCACACATTAATAAATAAATGCCCTGCTCACTCAAATTACTCTTTATGAACTCAAAACAGATTTAATGTGGATCATACCACTTCAGTGCAAGCTATGTGTACCATAGTACGTGCAGTCTACAAAGTGCTGGCTCTGTGGGTCGTGTATTTTAGTGATAGCACATGTACTCACAGTACTCGGTGATCATTTTGATGAAATAACCATTAGGAGTAAAACAAATTTAACATTCATCTACACTTGAAAGTGACTCTGTATCTTATGTCTCAAAAAAACAGAAAGGAGGAAGCTATGTGTTCTAGCTTCCCATATTCCTCTTCAATTTTTTTTTTGTCTTCTTGCTCCAAGGAGTAAAGCTCTTCTCACCGATAAACTGTAATGGGGTGGGCTGCTTAACAGATACACAACAGAGGAAACAACAGCTACAAGCACAGGACAGCAGAAAGGAGCAAAGACCATGTTAATGACCCCCTTACAGCTGCAGACAGAGTCAAGCGGCAGGATTTCCTTAGACAGCATTGCTACATCTGGATCCCTCTCAGAAGGAAATGAAAAGCAATGCTTCTGCAAGATATGCTGTCAGATATGCCAAAGCCACAAAAGCATGCAAGGGACAGCTATAAGATGAGTTAAACTGCTAGCAAAAATAAAGAAGTTAATGCACATTAATGTCATAGTTACCTCTGTTCAGGTGATCACCATACCTTAGCAAGAACAGTTTGATCACTAGAAATTAGTTACAACTGGCAACAAGACATGCAGTGGGGTGAGAAAAGCAGTTTTATGAACACAACCAAGCAAGGTAGACTTGGAAAAGTGTAAACAAGGAAAGTGTTGCTCATGCTTTTTCCAAACAGACAGGTTATCTGCAGAACTGCAAGAAATCCCTCCAGAATTTTATTCCAGAAGTGTTTTGCAGAACCATGTCACCCACAATCAGTTCTGTAGGAAGCATTTGTAGTTCTGATATTTATTTTATTCCCCCCCACCCCCCAGAAATCAACTGATATTCCTCTAAAACAAGACAGTATGACTTGATAGTAACGGATAGAGAATTAGGAGCTGTAAGGTTACTTGTGACAACTTCCCTCCTCTATATTCAATTCCATAGATTTTTGCATTCTTAATGGACCACAGTTGATAGAGGCAGCATATTATATAGATTATAGCTTTATTCACAAGACAGCCACAACATATCAGATCTTAATAATTTCAGATCTTGTGTGCATCTGATATGCATGCTGACATTTATCAAAGGCACAAAGATTCCTGTTGTGGGTTAACATGGAATATAAAAGCTTTGTAGTAAGAACACCTCCTTTGATCAGTACAATATAAAACTTCCTTGCAATCCAGTTATACAGAAAAAAATATATATTTTTTCATTTTAGAAACTTATTTCCAGTTTTCTTTGAAATGAAATAGAAGTAGGAATTTAAGACTAACTTCATAGAAAGCATCCACAAAGTTGCTAGTGAAGTAGTCATCTGCCAAGTCTAAAGTAACGCTTGCAACATTGTCCATAAGTATTTCTTAAGCCTACAAACAACTGTGGTGTTTCTTTAACTCTAAGTCATGTTCTCGGTAGAACAAGAGAAACAAAAGGGCTCAGAAAGACTACCTATTCTTGCAGAATAAACACTCACAATTATATAGTTCCAGCTACTAATTCTTCATATTCCCAAAAAGGAATAGGTTTATTGCTATGTGCATCTTCAAGCACTGCTGGTATGGTAGCTGTCTCTGTATCCTCCAGCTTTCTGCTATCAGATGATTCAGAAAGCACTACAACTTCAGCATCAAGATATCACAAAAAGTGAAAAAAATCCATGTGCACACATTCAAAGCTCTTTAGTTTAAGCTCATAAAACATCTTTCCCATACCAATGTGACCGGACACTGGTCCCCAGCAAAGAGGACGAGGATAAGACATGCCCTCTGCCCCCACCCTGCCCTGGTCTTTGATGGAAGCAAGAGCCTCAGGAAAGCTGCATGTCCTACAAATCCCAGGAGGATCTCTAGTATCCAGAGAATACAGCATAAGGATGTTACCATGTAGCTGCTGTGATTAGAGAATAGAGGGGGGAAAGAAGGAAGCAGCTTCCTCCAACAGTGAGTTGAAATGAAAAGCAAAAATGGAAATTACAGAGCACTCTTACCCACCAAAAAGGACAGGACCTTGGCTCACAGGCTAGGAGTTTTATTTTGGGGCAGTAAGCCTTCAGGTATTGAGCCTCACCCAATAGTTTGAGTCAGTTTGAAAGCCTAAAGCCACAGTCCAAACTGCCTGCTGAAAAAAACACCTGCACTTGCTTTTCTACTAACATCAACATCAGAAAGATTAGAAAACAGGTAAATTAATGGAAGCTTACTTTGCTTGCTTTTTACTCGGCTCTGAAAAAGAAACTGAACTGGTGAATAGCAAATACTTTGAAAGGAGGAAGGCAGGGGCTTCAAATGAGAATAATTCATGGACAAGCAGAATGGTTTTGTTTCAAATAATGTTATGAAAATGCTTATTAGCGCCTTTCAAGAGAAGCAAAGAAGGGGGTTTTTTTGTTGCTTTTTGGTTTAGTTTGTGGGGGTGTTTCGGTTTTGTTTAACTTTTCTTCTTTGCAGACAAAATTTGAGATTCATCACATCATAGAATTTTCTTTTGCTGATTTATAGAAATACCCTTGAACTGTTCATCTGGCATCAGACTAACAGTCTGGGAAGATCTATGTAAAAGCATTTTTTTTAAAGTTTACATAACTGTACATGAGATGTTGAAACTCAGCTAGAGACTTCAATTTTCATTTTTTTTTTTTTTTTTT
>NW_020799095.1:18238986-18277866 GCF_003259725.1 Athene cunicularia | reverse complement strand
AATTTTTTTTTTTTTTTTTTTTTACTATCTACATTTTTCTTTTGCCAAGTTTAAGATGTCAAAAAGAAAAGCAGAACTAATATACAGTATAATTATCTTGTTAGGCACAATTTGAATGTGATATCACTGTCCTGCAACTTATTATTAAAATTATCCCTCACTTGATTATAAACTTACCATTGTCTGAATGAGAGAAAACTTATGAGGAAGTAAATTGGTACCTTTATTTTCTCCAATTAGATCACAAAAGATAAATACTCTCAAAAAGCATTTCTTTTTCAACACTTAAAAACTTCAAACTCTTCACTTTTACAGCTAAAGCACATTTGCTCCCAAAGCAGTAACAATGAACCAAGCCAAGGTGCTGCAGAAGTGAGTAGGGTTTTTTAAGGGGTTTTCCCACACACGCATGCTGCACCCTGGCAGAAGAGTCAGCAGTGCCCACTCTTACATTTTACGCACTACCTCTATCATTACTCATTGAAAATTTCCCATTGAGACCAAAGGCAACTTCTTCCTATTACTTGCAAAGTGGAAGTTTCCTCTGTCCCAAACCCAACCACCTGAATTTGGTCAGAAATAAGAAGGCTGGAGAGACCATTTCTACCACATACATGCTAGGAAGTAGTCAAAGTGCTGCTGGAACAGCTGTTGATCACTTCTGGTTGTGTTTACTTCCACTAAACAAGAAATCCAAAGAACAAGTGTCAAATGCCACTGCAGCTCAAATTTGTCACTCCACTAATTACAGTACGGTCTACAATCTGCTCACTCCTCAAAACACAATTTTTTTTTTGGTGTCAATACAGAAAACAGTATGTAATGTTGCCTCCACTTCACCATTTGACAAAAGCTGTACCCACTCAGTTCTCTGAAAGGCAAAAATTCTTCTGCAAATGAGAAGCTCCATGATTTTTTCATTTATTGGTGGTATTATTGTTTATTAAAAATATTTTTTAGGAGGCCTTAGAAATGCTTGGATATATGCTCATGCTGCAGAAGTGCTTATCTGTGACCACACTAACAGGGTAACTCATGTGCACATGGTGACCCTTCCTGGCTCAGGGCACTGCAAGGGATGGCTGCCAGGAGCAGCAGCAATGATATCCAACAGGAGAGCGCCCCAAACACTTCTGTGCTCTGACACCAGAAAACGGTTGCCCCTCAGACCAGGACAACACCTCCTGCCTTGCAGAAGCCTAGGGTCAGTCCAAGCAGCTTTGCGTCAGCAGCCTGGCATCGCCAGCAGCAAGTTTTCAGGTTCACCACTACCCCAAGCACAAGAAAGCACATATGACCAGACAGACCTGATGAAGTCCCTCCCTAATCTCAACCCCAGAAGGTCTTTTCTCCATTTGTGAAGCTTCCATCAACTCCTAGAGCATCTGGTCTTGCTGCAACAAAAAAGCAAAAGACTGTATTGTACCTTCTTTGTCAAGCAGAAGATAGACATCTAACAAGCTACATGTAGTAGGGCAGTGGTTTTAATCCCACAAAGCTCAGAAACTACTACCACACAGAAGGATTAGGAGCAGTGCAGAGCACTCAACGTAGTCCAAGGATACTGGAGGTTGCGCCTCTGACATCCCTTACAGTCTCAATGACCCATTGCTTGGCTCACCTCTGAAGCTGCATTAATGCACTAAAGGGTGGAGAAATTAATAACAGTTTCACAACGGAAATGAGCAATCAAACAGAAGGGTGGCCACTAAACAGGTTGGTTCTGACAAGCTAATGGGAACTGTTGCACATGCAGGTATACATGATATCAGAAAATCAAGTATTCCTGTAAGACAATAAGTCCTTCCTGTCTTTGCTTTTGCAACAGACAACCTCACAAAAGGACAGAGGAAAGAATTGCCTGCAAACTTTAAACAGCAAAGCAAAAGGCAGTTACAAGCACATCGATGCCTCGTGCAAGCCAGAGAAGCTGAAAGACCACAGTTTGACAAGCTGCAACAGAGCATTGCATAGCTTCTATTTTGTAAATAAATTCACACTTACATGACGAAGCAGGTTAACATATTTTGTTAGTCAGGTAATGACACCACTTCGAGAGCTCTGTTTCATTAAGACAGAAATTATTTTCATAACACACAGTCACACAAAACAATCACCAACATGTGGATTTCTACAGAGACCAAAGGCATCACTGAACATTGACTTACACCAGAAGTAAAGTCATGTAGCAGAGCAGTGGAAGCTGTGAGCACTTATCTATAACACCTAACAGCAACATCAGTATTCCCCCCACAACTCCTGAACTGGCAAAAGTTCTGGTTCTCTTACAATACATTCTGTAGTCCTTCTACACTCCTCCTAGATCCCACAATGAATTTCACAGCCAGTCAGCTGTGGACCATAGATCCGAGGGCTGGTTGTAATAGGTGTACACAGCATAGCTAGGAGAAGTTCATACCTGCTATACAGCTGCCTGCATATATTCCTGAAGATGTTCATAGTCCATCATATCTCATCGGAGATTGCACAGTTGGAAGAGTCCCAGTCACAAATTTAGCATGAATTCCCTCTACACATACCCACTGCAGTCCCAGACACAAAACCACTTCAACTCTTCTACATCCCACCACCAATGTACTGTTTCTTCTATTACATGTATAAAAACCAGGATGTCACCGGGAACAGATGCCTTCTGGGTATGAGACCCAAACCTACTGATGGATTACAAGGCACACTAGTTACTGAATGCTATTAAGAGACTGATACTAAGGGGCAACAAGAAAGTTTCCTATAAAGATGCAGTCACTCAAGTATTTGACGAGTCATCCCAGCCTGCAACAGTAACCTAAACCAGCAACCATTTGGGGTGCAACAACCAATACCCACAGATCATAAAGTTAGGGATAATGAACTGATGCCATGCTGCCTGCAGGAATGTTACAGGTCCACAGAAATCCCATATTTAAAAAGAGAAAAAAGTCCTGTAGTTGGGATAACAAACATCACTTCAGTGTAAGCTCACATGAATAGCTCTTGTATACTTCCACAAATTTGGATGGAGAAAGAGTTACCAGAAAATAACAAGTCAAGAAAAGGTGTGTTGAGAAGGTAGTATGCAAAAGTTTCCCAGACCAAAAGCCTGCTGAACCCACACAAGGACACTAGCACACACGAACATCAACCACAGACAGGTAACTCAGACCAAATCTAAAAGTGGTGACAACTGCTATATGCAGTCAGATGAAGGCTACAGATTTAATTATACATCCAATGCAACAAAGGACTAAGGAACACCTACCTAGAAGCCACTGGTACATTATTATAACCCTCCATTTCAGAGTACGTACTTGAGGTTGGCCTGCTGGTTGCTGCTCACACTGGGTAACTATGAGTTCAGTAAGGGAACTATGTGAGCAAATAAGTGAAAGTGTTGCATGAATAGCTATCTACTACTCACATAACAGCCTGACTCTATTACTAAGAGCAACAAAAACCCCAACACCCAATAAAAGGTGTCCCAAGAAATGTTGATTTGGATTTGGTTCTTACACATGCATTCAATCCCCTATTAGGCTTTCTAACAAGGCAGCTATTTGCAAGGATAGTTTTAATATATCTTCCCTCCTCCCCAAGTTAATGGTGGGATAGAGTTTTCTGAGTGATTTCCTCTTTGTATTATATTCTAAAAATCATGCTTATTTGCTCCACTAGAAGGCATGTGCTTGGAAGTGGTTTTTGATGACTTTTAGTCACATCCCCCCTTTTGATTGCCACAACATCCAAAGCATCTGAAAATAAGGGAGCTATTTCCAGTTACATTCCCTTCCTTCCCTGCCCACATGTACTTGGCTACCAATTTGGGACACAGGATCAGAGGGAGTTTCAGGCTTTAGAATAACACAAAAGCTTAAAAAAGGAAATACATTAACATAACTTCATCTCCCTCCCCCTGCTCAGCAGCTTTTGGCTCAGCTGGTGTTCACCTACATCTTAAAGATCTCTCCCACCTATATTCCTCATGTCCTCATTGCCACTTTCCAAGGCCCAACTCAGCAGCCAATACCTGACCCACCGCAGCATCCAGACTCTTGGAGTGAGCACTAGCTGCTGGATAAAATGGCAGTATGCAGGTGCAGATTGTGTTGGCATCTTTTGCTTCCCCATAAGCCTGTGGCATTTCCCCTTGCTTGGTACAACAGCTTCACTGCTTGCCTCAGTCATGCGTCTCCCTCTTTCTGCAGGATATTATGCAGCTGAGCTCACCTTGCACCATGCATCCAAGAAATAACTCGAGATTTTCCTGTAGCACTAGGTGAAAGCAAGTGGGAGCTGTAAGAAAAGATGGATGGGGCCTCAGTCTTGAATGGTCTAGTTCAAGACCACAACTAAAATAGTCACTGAGGAAGGGGAACACAGAGGCAATGAAGCAGCGTGCTTGTACAAGTAGCCGTAGGAGACACGCAGCTGTAGCAGCATCACAGCCTTTACAAGTCTTAGCAGACTTGCTCATCAGATAGGTAGTCTGAGAGACACTTTCTACTTGTTTAGTGAGCAAGACAAAAAAAAAATCCCACACGCCTAAGCACACGTGTGAGGAGAGACGTGCTGACTACCATTGCTTTATAGAATCAACTGAGCTAGAATTAGCCAGCCCCTTGGAAATAAGCACATTTTGTTCCCCTCCCTCCACACAAGAGCCAGTTGCATAAAGTTAGGTCAACATGTGGTACGCATATGATTCAAATGTAACATTTCCTGGCAACCAGCAGCAAGCCCAGAGGATCTGAACTATTGATAATGTCGATTTTTCCCATGGTTGTCAAAGTCTACTGATTTCTTGAGACATATGCAGCAAATCCCATTCTACTGACCAGCTTTCACCTGTTTCACTGCAGGTTTTGTTTGGGTTGTTGTTTGGTTGGGTTTGGGTTTTTTTTAAAAAAAAAAAAGGAGCAAAACCAAAGAGATACACAGAGGTCTCCAACAGCAACTACCTTCCTAAAATGAACGATATAACTGTGTGCAGATTCAGTCCCTCAACTCCAAATCACTCCACAGAACTCCCAAGAATAGGACAAAGATAATCAAAGGATGGGGAACAGCTTCCACACAATAACAACTAAGCAGGCTATGGCTCCTCAGCCTGGGAAAGAAAGGGGTGAGGAGTAAAGGTCCTTAAAATAATAATGGAAAGAGACAAAAAGGTCATGGAGCTACTACTATTCACTGTTCCCTCCAAGACAGAACCTGGGAGGCAGGTGGAAGTTCAAAGCGTGAGAGATGAGATGGTTCTTCCTGCAACATGTCCTAAAACCATTCAACTCTTCACTGCAGTCTGTTGCAGATGCTAGGAGTTTGCATTGGTTCAGGAACATGTCTGCAGAAACTCTAGATGACTTTCTCAAATACAAAGGCACCGTTTCTGGGTCAGTAGGTTAACAGGGCTGCAAAATACTGAAATCCAGGAGGACACTGCTCTGGTGAGCTATCACTATATCCTTGTCCTTATCCTTGTACCCCTTCCAAAGCACAGCAAAGGTAGGATACAGGACTATACATAAACATTTCTTCTGACCTGGTGTTGCTGGTTTTATGTTATTTATGCACAAACTGAGTAAGTGGATTAAGAGTCACTGAGAGCACTTGAAGTTAACATTTTTCTATTCCTTTGGCTACCATCAACAAGAACTCATAATATTTCTCTTATTATTGCCTGAGGCACAAATCATTTATGCATTTCCTTCAATTCTTTTCAAATTATACAACTGGTAAGTCTGAAGAGACAGTCCCTGCTAGTGACATCTTCTTTCAAGGCAGGTAACTGAAATTACTCCAGAACTTCTCCAAGAACAGGACATAAGCAGTTTTTTAATCACATTAATTTACAACACTTGAAGGGCATCTTTGTTTATAAAAGTATGTAGCTTTACCAGTGACTTCATACATGCCAACAAAAAAGGTTCTGACATCTAATTTGATCAGGAATTTTGGGGCTGCACTCCCAGCATCTAAAACCAGCACTTCCACAAAAGACCCAATACCAGTAAGAACTACTGGTTCCTTGTTTCAGAGAAAAACTAAAATGAACAAAATTTAAGATATGAGGCAGCATGAATAATTAATTAGGATAGACTAAGTTTACACACAGAAAAGCTACATCAATAGATTTAACAGGGATAAGAATACATTCTTATCAAAAAGTGTATTCTTTCATAGGTCAAAAACATGCTTTGGGACTTTTATTACAGCTTGCTAATTCAAATCAAAGAATTTTCAGAAGCTACAATTTTCACCAAGCAGTCTCTTGGTGGTTTGGTTTTTATGCTATTAGAGTACCAGTGAGAAACAAGATCATGCAATTACATGTGAAATAAAGAAAGCACCAGTGAGTTGATGCTGTTTATTTCACTTTCAGGCTGTCTCACTTAAGGGTGCTTTGAACCATGGGTTAATTTATCCTTTTGTTTAAGGAAATTTACCCAGCAATGGCATGCAGCCTAAGTTCTATTTGCAGTGATGCAATACTGTTTCCAGACATGTTTCCCCTCCTATGCATGCAGGTGACAAAATTGCAGAGATTCCACATCCAGATTAATTTCCAGTAATAACACAAATAACAGTTGGGCTCAGAGGACAGTACTGTGCCTGGCCACAGTCTACCTGGCAGCCAGTAACAAGTGGCTTGTTCCAGGGCCCATCATACTTAACATCTTAGTCAGCGACCTGGAGGAGGTGTTGCAGCACACCCTCCTCAAGTTTGGAGATGAGACCAAACTGAGGTAAACAGTCAACATGCCAGAGGGCAGGGCTGCCACCCAAAGAAACCTAGGCAGGGTAGATGAATGGGCCAACAAACGCTATGTCCTGCAACAGGGAAAGAATAATCCCTTGCACATTGGTACAGGCTAAGGGCTGCCTGGTTGGAGAGAAGCTCTGCTGAAAAGACTATGCAGTGTGTTGGAGGACAGCAAGCTGAACGTGAGCCAGGTCTGTGTCCTGGCAGCAACGATCAACAACAACCTGGACTGTATTAACAGGAGCACAGGAAATGGATGGAAGAAAGTTAATGAATGCTGAGTGAAAGGGGATAATCCATCACATGTAGATACTGCATGCAGTTTAGGGACCTCCAGTGCAAGAAAGACATTGAGAACCAGAAATGAGTTCAGTGAAGGGCCACCAAGATGGTTGGGAGCTGGAGTACCTCGCCAGTAAGAGAATCTGAGGGAACTGAGATTGTTGAGCCAGGAACAAAGAACTTTGAGGGAAGCATAGCAGCAGCCTGCCCCACAGGTCATTGAGCAAATAGAGCCAGGCTCTTCCCAAAGGTGCAGGATGGAAGGATAAGAGACATCATGCTTAAGCTAACACAACAGATATCCTCACCAGGTATAAGGAAAACAATTCTCATTAGCAGAAATCTTAATCCTTTGGACTGGTCACCACAAGGTGAGGTTGCACAAACTGCATTCCTAGGGGTTTCCAAGACTGGACAAAACCGTAAGCAATGTGGTTTGAATTCAATACAGACCTTGCTTTGAGCAGAAAGTTGGACTACAGATCTCCTGAGACCCCTTCCAACCTGAAAGGTTTTATAATTCTATGAAACGGTATGTTACAACACTGGATAAAAAGGTTGCACATGATTAAAGTGACTCCTTAAGTAAAAATTATAGCTAAGGGGTGCAAGACTTTGACAGCTGTGCCCTTGAACAAAGGCCTTCACAGACACCTTTCCAGAATTGCAAGTAAAAAGTAAGATTTGGTGGCTGGTTTCCCAAAAAGTGTTTTGAACCAAGCAAGCTTTGTGTGTCTTTTAAGATTTCTCAAGTTTTAGAGTCACTGTTAGTGACAGGTTAAACAAGTAACCATATTATTCTAGGCTTGTGAGCAACACAGTGTTCTAACAGTGCCAACCAACCCCATGGTGACAATGCCAAAATTCTTGCACACTAGCAGCTGTTTTAAGTATTAGAACATTTCTGAAAAGTTAAGGGATCACAGGTTGTGCCTTCCTTTATTCTAGAAGATCAAAAACTGGTCATGAAAACAGATTTCTCTGTCTCAGAAACAGGACAATGGAACATATTTGGATGGGGTGAGAGTTTGGATCAAACAGTCATGCTGATTTTTTTTTTTTTTTTTTAAACCCCTACATTTAGCTATTTCTCCCACTGAATGATGGAAGGAAAATAAGATACAGGCCCATAAATGCAGTCTCCAAAGACATAAATCTCCTGCGTGTCTTAGTTGGAATGGCCACATTTAACACTTAAAACTCACTCATTTTTGTGCTTTGACATTAGAGCCCATTACAGCCAAAATTCATACTCCAACATGGAGATCTGACAACTCACTGAATCACAAAGCTGTGTGACTCAGATGAGACAAGAGATTAAAAGTCTCAGGTCCAAGTGGGTGCTTCCCTCCTCCCTTTGTCCTGTCCCTTTCACCGTAGGGTTGATCAACACCTTGCAAACAATGCCCTGAAGTCACTGCAGCTTACTACTCAGCATGTTCAGAGGAGCCAGTTTTTCCTGCTTAATATTCTGGTCAAAAAGCTGTGGCACTTCAGCACCTTCTTCAAAAGCTGCGGCACTTCAGCACCTTCTTCAAAAGCTGCACAGTCAACCTTCTTGCCTCTGCTACACAAGTCAAAGTGGCTGCCTAAACAACCACCCAACACCACATTTCCTTAAGCACAAGCCCAAAATCTTCTACTTCCTATTCTTTCAACTTATCACCTTGGCCACCCGGAGGAAGAACAACCTTCACACCTCTAAACTGTGTCAGTCAAGCCATCTCTGACCTGGTGACAATGTTTTCTTTAAAACAGACTACTAACATTATTTTCTTCCAGTTGGAAGACCACGTTTTGTACCTTCTAGGTGCTCAGCACAACAGAGCCCTGACCTCACCTTTAACTTGGCTATTCTTTACTTACACTACTACAGTACAAGCTTCCAAAAAAAATTTTTTTTAAAAGTGTTAATTAATACAATGCTACCTAAGTATCTTCACTGGGGGCATCTGGGATAACAACCCTTAAATGGGGGCAAATGTTTGAAAAAAGCATCACTATCAGTTACTTTTACTAAGATCCTGATTTAAGTAAAAAATGCTGTAGTGCAATTCTCAAAAATTACCTGTTAGATTTTTTTTTTTCCCCTTGTTTATAACAACTGTAAGGCGGTTATCAGCACTGCTGTAGCCAACACACTCATATGAATAAATCATTCTAAGTGAGAAATATGCTTATTGCATGTTTATCCAAGGACCTTTACTCCCACACCCTGTATTTTAAACACCTGCAAAGGGTGTTTATTACCTCACATATACCTGTAAATATCACTCCCTATAATTAAGCCAGGCAATTAAAATCCCAACATAAGCCAGTATGTCTTAAGTGTAAAACTGTGTGGTCTGACACACACATGGTCACTTTCCTATGTCAGACTGACTCACCTGCTGCTAAGCCCAGCTAGACCATGGGAAATACCTGCAGCTCAAGCAAAATAGTTCATTTGGAGTATGAGGCCAGGTCAGATAGCAGAAAGGAAAGATCAGCAGCATCTCTTTTCTCTTTGGCAGGAAAGGAGTAAAAGCAGCCCCCATGTTCCCCTGGCTATAGACCAACACCTGGAGGAGGCAGTGCTGCCCAGGGGCTCTGCATTGCCCCAGGGGCTGCTCTACTCTCTACCTTGTAGTTAAGAATCAAGGTTAAGATGTAGTTAAGGTGACCAACATCAACCTTTGTTTGATGTGCGTAATTCTTGATAAATCTCTCCAGTTTCTCATTAGAACATAATTCACAGTTTATATGTGGGGTATCTCTCTTCAGAAGGCTTTTGACAGTGTGCCTTACAACAGACTCATAAGGTAAACACAACCAACACTACAACAGCAGGTGAGAAGTCGGCCTCGTGATCACTGCCAGGTTACAGTTATTACCAACCTACTGTCAAACTAAAGAGCTCTGTTTCACTGGGTTTGCAGGGACCACCACATCTAGTGTTGTATCAGTTTTGTGTTTATTAAATCTGAAGATGGCACAAGGCTGAAATGGAGTGCAAATATACCAGAGAACAAGATAAGAGCTCAAATTGATCTTAAACTACAGAAACTAAAACTACAGAAGCTACTCTGGAGAAACCTTATGGGACTTCCTGGTTGAGAGATCCAAGAACAGTCCAGAGAAGAGACTGAAAGAACTTAAACTCTCTGTAACCCTGCCTGAACATCACAGGTCTTCAAATACATAAAAAGACTGCTACAGAAAACAGACTAACATGTTCTCTATTCTCCTGCTGAGGAGGACTAGTAGTAAATGGCAAAAAGTACAGCTTAGTGCCTGATGTAGTACTCTGAGGAAGAAACAGAAAACAAAGATCCCTACTAGAGATTCCTACACCTAGCAGGCAGTAGCAGATAATTTGTGCATGCTTAGCATTCTGCTAGCATTTTTATAGCTATACATTATTTTTATAACACTACATTAAGTTAGGATTCTTGGAGGAGTCTTGAGGTGAAAGATCATATTCCAATACTTTTTAAATCTCTTTACTGTTGATTTATCTTTCTTCTAGAATTCTTGTCATTGTAGCTCAGCTCATTCCTACATCTCCCCCTTACATTTTGCTTTATGAGCAGAATCTGCTTTGTATAATCCTCATTTATTCTTAATTGCAAAAGTTTCAGGTTTTTCTTTTCCTTTCTTAATACTCACAAGTTCCCCACCTGTTCTCTTCATATCCTTGGTATTCTAGAATGAACTGCATCATAACCATTCATTAGTTTTTATACTGCATCTCTAGATTAAAAAACACAAACAAATAACAAAACCACCCACCCAGTTTAGCAGTTTCAATCAAAGAAGCAACAGAAGCTACTAAAGATCCTCAGGACAAACAGTTATTTACAGTTAGAAGACTTACTAACATTTATTCACAGTCAGAATCAGTCTCAATTCTTTTACAGAAACTGAAAGTTGTCTTACAAAATATGCAGATGGAGATAGCTCAAACCTTTCTTGCATTGACAGAAATCTCAATGCAGAACCCGCACTCACATTGCAACTCTGATCGAGAAATCCTTTTCCATTACTACTTCTGCTTGGAGAACCTAAAACAGAGGTCTCAACATAACTATGAAACTTTGTTTTTCATTTCCATGAAAAAGTGAGGAAAAGCAAGCCCTGTTTAGTAACATCCTTTTGCCTTTGGAAGAGCTAAATCAGACCTCCCTTCCCACACATTTCTGTCCCCAAAAGCAACCTGCAAGTCTCACAGTAAAGCTAGAAATACACATTCAATGTTTGTCTTTCTTCTCTGCTCACTCAACAGGTTCACACTCCACAGACTGGGCTTTTAGTCTACCTTTTTTGTTACGAAGTTCATCAACACTGTATCTGTTTATCTGTTTTTCTGCTCCGTACAAACTGATAAGGAAATAAGCCCACAGAAGATAAGTGGGAACTCTTCAACAGCTACCTTCCTGCTGAGCCAGCAAGTGCTGTTTCTGGCACCATCTGTGTCCTGAAAGTCTGTTCTCTAGCACTTTTTTCACTAAACATGGAAAAAAATATTTGGAAAGAAAATCTCTTGAAGCATCTTCTACACTGAGGAAGCTAGTTTTAAAATGTTTTAAAAGAAAGAAAAAAGGTAACATTTCACATAACAGTTTCTTCTCAGAAGAGCTCTACTTGGATCCCTATCATGATGAATCAGAAGCAAACTCTAGGTACTTCAGTTTTAAATCACCACACCTAGACCTCCTTCTAGAATGCATATCATCTTGTCTTGCGAATACACCTCCAGTCCTGAATACTCACAAGCTAAGTGAGAGGTTACTTGCAGTCACAAATTAGGACTCAAGACAGTACGTTACAGGTTGTGGTTCAGGAAAAAGAGATCGGTTTACTTTTCTGCAGAGACCATAGAGCCAGGGCACTTCTTTCCTATGGGGCTGGTATGTGTGGAGAATTGAAAAAAGTGGTGTGCCAAATCCTTCACTTGTCATGATCTTTACCACCAATCTGTACTTCATATTTGATGAGTAAGGGGAGGAATTATACACACCTATCACTAAAAAAGGTATACTTATTGTTTGAGGTCTTTCTTCAAACAAGCATCATAACAGGTGAAATTAAATTTAAAAAAAAAGATCTGATCATGCACATGTCCTTCAAATTACCAAATTGATATAATAACATCTATATGAAGTTTATATGCAAACAATAAAAGGAAGATGCATTCCAGAAGTGATGATGCTTTTATGGAACATAGGCAACGTTCCAGAGTCCTCAAACCCAGACAGTCTGGTGATAGATGGGGGAATAAAATGCAAATGACCTCCTGGATGAATAGAGAACATGATCCTGGATAAGCCTCTACCAGTCCAGACCCCAATTTCAGTCTGAGTCTTAAATTTTCTTAGTTCAGACAGAGATGTTGCATTCCCTCCACCTCCAGTTTCAACTACCTGGGCAAGGAGTACAAGAATACCCAACCCGCAGGTATAGAAATCTGCGGAACCTTGCCAAAAATCTTCTTGTGAAGTTCAAATTAATTACTAGGCAAGTTTTGTATATACTTAACCTCGAATGCCTTGGAATACATTAGAATTTTACCTTTTACAGCTGCACTTAGAGTGAGCAGCTCTTCAATATAGCAACCCTGTGGTTTTGTTTCAATGTAGTACTCAGCAGATTATAGCAGGTCATTATCTGCCTTTCTTCTACTACTTAGCCCTGAATATGGTCTAAAATGGTTATCTTTTTTACTTATACCATGATGGTCTGATAAGTACACAGTGAACTCATTACACAGAAGAAAAAACTACAAGTCCAATTGCTAGGGCTGGTTTTAAGAGTCAGTATTTTGTTCAGTAACTTCAACCTATGTGAAGAAGAAAACTAGTTGGAAGATTTTTCTCCAGAAGAGCAAATAGTTAATCTGAATTTCTGTACTTAGTTCATGAAAAGTCTTATTAATAGATGTTTGTTACTCTGTGGCCATTTTCACCCACTGTTTATTTCCCAATCTGTATGTAATAACTATGGGTGAAGTGTCCTGTCTCACATGAGTCTTCAGCATACCCAGTTTCTTCCAAGGGGAAGTCAAGGTTTCCTTAACACTAAAGTTCAATGTTTTCTCTCTTCCATGCTACTGCAAGGCACTAGATTTTACTAAATCTAGAGGCACATGCCTTTTCAAAAACTAAGGTACACCAGTGAAACAGTTTGAAAGTTTTCACAGTAAACTAACTTACTTCAGCATTTCATGAATCTTAAGAGCCACCTCCCATCTGCATGGAGAACAAAGCACTTATATCAACAGTGGGAGACCTTCCTCAGCTGATGTATTGCAAAACAGTCTCAATTCAGATTAAGCTTCAATTTATTCCCTGAAAGGTTTTCTGGTTTTCAAAACAGAAACAGACAATACTATTCTCTGGGGTGCTCAGGAGTGGGAGCTACTACCAAACTCTGTTACACTGCACACTACAAACAGCATCCCCTCCACTCTTCCAGGCCTGCTTTCTCCAAATCTGAAGAACTGCATTTCAGAGCAATGCCTTTCATATAATAAGAAATAATAATAAGGTTTTGTGGGTGACTTGTTATAAGCCAAGGACCATCCCTGTTCAGTATGAGTGTGCAGAGACACTCGCTGTATCCCAGTCCCACATGGTTCGGGACATACAGGTACCACTGTGTAACATGTTGGCCACAAGAACATCTGCAAAACACCAAACTAGAGGTATGTACACCAACTGCTAGGGGCACACCTGTAGGCTTCCCATGTAAAATGCTTGTTTTCTGTAAAGAACAAAATTAAAACAAGACAATTATTTCAACAGAGCTGAAGAAAATACTTTTGCAAATAATAAAGTAACATTCCTGTTAACGATTATACTAGGAAAAAAATTTCACAAGAACATTAATCCTTCTTCCATTCTTGCCACATATCCCTATGTCACTAACAAGAAAGATGTTGCAGGGTACTGTGTGTTTTCAATGTCAAACATACGTGAGGGCTGATAGACTGAAGTAACTTCTAGATCTCTTTCAGCGGGTATTTTTTTGTTTGGTTTTAAGGATTTCACACCCATTAGAAGTCAGTCTTGATTCGAGCAATTAACAAAGGAGCAATGAGGCAAGCAGATTGGCACAGAGGGACTATAAGAAACAATTTAAGTAAAAATGCTCCAGCTGCCACACGTGCGCGCGCACACACACACACACACACCCCATCCCCTCAGAAAACATTATGCAAGAACATTGCTTCAGTATAAATCCCTCTCTATATGTATAAACTTTTAGTCTCCTTACCAAAGCAACTGGTTGCAAAAGAGATTCGCTTTAAGGAGAAATCACCCAGAATTGTGTTATGGAGCTCAAAGTAAGTTTTTACAAGCTCTTTTAACACCAAAAAAAAAAAAAAACCAAAAAAACACGGAGACCAAGGTAAACTTGACATAAGACAAGCAGCTCATTTAATCACCAGCTGCTGTATTTTGTCATCAGCACTCTTGAGAACACACAGAACTTACCTGCTTAGTGCAAAAGTGACAGAACACTAACACTTACAAAGAAAATCTAGGCAGTTTGTAAACAAATCATACTTGGCAAGCAACCCTAATATTTTAAGAGCATGCAAAAAGTATTGTAGACATTATTTTGGGGCCTCATCCCCCTAAATTCTGTACCCAAACAAAGGGACAGGTCTGTACAAGTAACTTCAGGACATCTAAGCAAGGTTGAGATTACAACCTTGGGACAGGTATGACAAATAGGGACAATTTTCCTTGGGAACTTTAGGAAGATAGTGTGTTTCAAAAAGTGGAGCAGTGGGAACATCTGTCTGAGACCAGATGTCACCATAAAAATTACAGCAACGGAGAAGGAGAGAGAAATAATTTAAAAATCAGTAATCAGATAGGAAACAGGGTAGATACCTGTAACATACAAGCAGTAATAGCTGCGTTCATGTAAGGAGGGACAAGCAGGTGGAAGCATTTTGATGTACTCTGCTCAACAGTGCTTACATCTGTGTTTATTCACATTTTTCTGACTCATATGCCTCTGCTCTGATACTCACTATTCCTATATAAAATCCTCAGGGCAAGTTTGTACCAAATAAGTTATTTCTCAGATCATCCACCCTCTACCATTTCTATTACTAGTCTTCTCAAAAAGCAGCTATGAACTTGAAATACAAGGCAATACACAGTTCCACTGAGGGGAGCACAAGGTTTGGGAAGTGCAGAACAAAAGTTTTTATGGACAGCACACACCAGAAGGACAGACTGAAGCAACGAGAGATGGTGTGTACCGACATCTTACAGAACCCAGTGGTTGACAGCCTAGGTTGGAGAGAGCAGTGCCTCCGTTTTTCTCCAAAGCTAAGAAACAAGCAGGCAGTGCAAACAAAGTAGTAGCTGCAGATGAAAAGTCAGATGAAGGCAGCAAACCAAACCTGCACAGAGAATGCTACCAGAGCTTTATCCTCAAACCCTCCACTGTCTAATCTCCCGCAAGCAAAAGGATGACTTATCGCTAGTGAAATGCAAAAACGTTTTAAACACACACAGAAAAAACAGTAAAGAGAACAGATCCGTTCTCACAGTAGCCCATCTACTGCAAAAACTGTAACACTATTTGAGGAGTGTGAACAGCAAGTATACAGTATATCAGTGAGAGCCATTATAGCATGAGCAAACAATTTGTCATAATGCCACCACTATAGAGGAGCAAGGAAAAACTAAAATACACACTAAAAAAAAAAATCAAAGAAAAATGATCAGCATTAAATTTCTGCTTTTGTAAAGGTTTTGGCCAGGTATTTAAATACGAACTTGTGTTAAGTTTACTGAATTCATCCACCAGGCACCAGCAAGGTCCAAAATGGATGAGCTTTCAGTCAAAGAGACTGACTGCATCAGGAAGTCAGCATTCACCAAAGAATCCATTTCAACATTTTTTATGGTTAACTCGGAGAGCAGAAATGAAGGCAGTTATCTGAATTGCTTAGAAGGCTCTATTGTTCCCTCTTCCAAAGGATTTTTCCCCAGAACAGAATGGGTGGTGTGTGCAAAGCAAGTAAAAGGTGGGGGAAGGGGGAAAGTCTTGTGGATAAAGACAGAAACAGAAACACGGTTTTAAGCACATATACCAATTTTTAAAGTAACTTCCTACCTCCCACTGCAAGTGAGGCGGGATATTTCTGATCTGAAGCTTCCGACTCCTGCAGATAAATTAAAGAAAATAGTTTAAGAAAAAACAGAAAGAAAACATTAGTGCAAGATAGACTATACATAGCAGTGTTGTACATGTAAGCATCTGTTGCACTGAGAGGGGCAAAACCAAATACACAACTCAAAAAACCCAACAGATCGGGGAGGAGGGCAGGGGGGCACAGAGTGGGGAATGTCAGGTCAAAACAATTTCAAGTCCAAAGAGCTGTTACAGGAATACTTGTTATACATTTGACAGCTGTTACATTTCATAAAGTCTCAGCTTTTCTTGAAGACTATTTCTATTTCAGCTTTAAGGCCTTCAGTATCTAACGGTCTTCATAATAAATGGGTGTGATAATCCTATGTATTTGTACTGCATTCCCCTCCACTTTTCTTTTAATTCACCAAGAAGATACTTCAGGATTCTACATCCCTTCAAGGAAGATAATATAAATTCGAATAAAAACATTTGCTTTAGTATTAAGCTTTTTGTTAGCCTAATGACAGCCTATTTTCTAACATTTATATGACTGAATTTCTCTATCCCTGATTGGGAGAAGGGGGTAAGAATCAGTAAATTCATTGTATTTTCACCCCAAATTTACATCAGTTTTCACTTATCTAGTAAACAAAACATTCACTTTGAAGTGCTACTGCAAAGGCTGACAGTGTGCTGGCTGCCTTCACAGCCAAGTCCTTTGTCTCCTCCCTTCCCCCAAAGTGAGAGAACAAATAAATGCCAGAGATGCCACAAAACCCTTTGGATTTGCAAGAATGTGTAGATTAACACAGTTTCAGCTGGGCTCAGGTAGAGCATGCTGGTTGGGTCCATCTGGCTAGCCTGGGAAGATTTGGGGAAGGGAGAGGGGACAACAGAGTGGTCTAGCTTAGAAGGATTTCAGCT
The DNA here is from genome assembly GCF_003259725.1 of Athene cunicularia. Lineage (NCBI taxonomy): Eukaryota > Metazoa > Chordata > Aves > Strigiformes > Strigidae > Athene > Athene cunicularia. The sequence continues at coordinate 18,260,762 of NW_020799095.1, read as the reverse complement.
GCATTTTGGTTCACCAAACCAGCTAAAGTAAGTGTCTTGTTGTTCAAACACTCAGCTTTACTTAGTGCTTTAATTGCTCAATACTGACCTCTCACAGAAAACATTTCACATTTTAAGGACTTTTTATAACAGAATAGAAGTTTGTTAAACTTATACAGGCCAGTAAAATCTTGCAACAAAACAAGTTTTAGAGATGTTCCTGTCTAGCAATAAAATTGAAAGCTTTCGTTTTTCCCCTTCAGATCCTTTTAAAATACACTCCTTTCCCTAACACCACCACCACCCACACAGGCCTGCAGCAAGTGTTTTACATCTTGAAATGCTCTTCTCAACAGGCTTTTTTTTTGGGCGCAGCCGGAGCTTACAACACAAAGCCACCTTACCCAAACTTCTCACATGGAGGTGTCACCCCCAACACTACGACCATAAGATCAAGCAACAAGCATGCTTTCTCCAGAAAAGATGAACAGGTCTCAGTTGTGCAGCATTTCTCAGCTGTTTTCATTCCCCCTCAAGCAAGTAAGAGCCAATTTCAGCATTTGATCATACAAATAGGCGAGGAAGGGAGAACAAAAACTCAAACTGCACACAACCCTACTTAAGCTTTCATTTCCAATAAAGCAAAGAAAGAATCAGGAGCTGCTTCACTGTAATAGGGAGGGGGGGAAATTTCCTGGAAGTTTACAAAGATTTCCTTAAACTGTAATCTCGGCTAGTGATACCACTACAATACAATCACCTTAAAGTAGCGATATACTGCTCTAAAATATCAAAATAATCTCACACAGCAGCCTGAAAGTTGGGTCATAAAGTAGAACATAAAAGGGGATGTTCATTCAATATTAAAAATACTAGGAAGTTTTAATGCAGAAAAATCCCAAACCACAAAATTGGCAGCCAATATGCTATTCAATGTGCTTCAGACTGTGTCGTGCCATTAGTCTCTCACACTTGTAGATTCATATTAAAATTCATGAGTTTCGTAGCAAGGAGTGCCACTCGCAGAAAGATCCAAGCGCGCAATAGTCCAGCCAGCAAACCAACAACAGGTCTCACCACAGCTCAGCAACAAACGCTTACACTGAGAAGTGTATATTCACTGGTGAGATGAGGGGGAAGTATCCTTTTCAGAAGAACATACACAAGTTTCATGCACACAACTGCCAACTCACATTTCATTTCAGAACGAAAAACTACATATCTTCTCCTTTATTGCCCAACACCTGAAAGATGGACAGAAAAAAAAAAGGCAATCTCTACATTTACTCAACAATAAAGGATGTAACACAAAGTTTGGAGATTTTTCTTCTTCCCACATGACTTTGAGGGACTGAAAATTTTGACACAATTTAAAACTTCTGCCAGCCAACATTTTTAGCACAGAAATAACTTGAACATCCTGAAACAGAGGAGGAGGAGGAGGAAGGGAGAGGACTAAGGAAGAAATGCCACCTTAAAATTACCAGTTCCTTTACCACATTCATAAAGATCCAAAGGAAATGCAAGTCAAGTACAAAACGGGTACAGTCCCACTGTGCACCTCAGTTTATGGCAATAGTGAGACACCTATTGTACAAAACTGAAAGGTCACCGCAAAGCTACAAGAATCGTTATATGATGCATTTAATTTGGAACTATTTACACCTTCATCAGTTCCTTGGCTGCACAGCAAGTAATTTTATCTTGTCACCCCGTGCACAAGTTTGAAGTTTGGTGTTTATTGATGCATGTGAATATTTATATACATATATATATATATATATATATATATATACACACACACACACACACACATTATTGCTAACTGTGATAAAACAATAGCAAAAAAAAGTGAGAAACTTTGCATGGCCAAGAGAGAAATCACACAGAACCAATGTAAAAATAATAGATCACGAGCACCTTTGAGACTTCTCCATTTCAGTTACTATCAGCTCCTATTTAAAAAAACCCTCTAAAGATATTCCTTAAAATTACCTAAAAATGCACGAAGCTTGTAACCCCTTTTCCCCCCTCTGCCAACCTCCACACACAGAAAGAATAGATAGAAATGACAGAAATGTTTTTGTGTTCCCAGGACCAGAACGAGCACCGAGCTAGCAGCGAGCAGAGACCGAATCCCCCACGCGCTTCAATAACCTGCGCAGCTCCTGCTTGGAGACATCGCTCCTCCGATCCTTCTCCTACACTTTGGCAGCCCATACAGCTCCTTGCTGCAGAGCAGCATTAGCTATTTGCAGTCCTTTCTACTGTGTGCACGTGAATCAGCTCTCAGCTTTCTCGAGAAAAACCCAAATGCAGCAAAGAGTAAGGGACAAAGCTGTGTCTGACTGAATTTAACACAGTGGCAACAGCTTCCATGAAGATGAGTTCTGACTTCAGAAAGCATCTTTTTGCACAGGGACAAAACTCTACAAAGTAGGTGGGGAAAGGAAAGAGAAATATAGGAGCAATTTCCTGGAAATACTCTCTCATCTCAGACACTGTCAGGTCTTTTAGGATGCATTACATCTTCCTCATAACTATTTTCTTCAGCAAAGTATGGTATATGCAAACCTCTTACAGCTATCACATCCCAGGGAGCATAAACCTACAGACAGTTTTGTTTTATTTTGTTTTGAAATAATCTTAAATTTCATTACTTTATAACTACTTGCAGTAGTAAGACTGCAAGTAAGTAGTAAGTAGTAAGACAAGAAACAGTCCTTTCAAATTCCATGAAGGTATTTTCTTATGATATTTTCATTTAATATATAGCTCACCTAGTCTTAATAAATCTTCACTAAATAAAACTTTGCATATCTTGATGTGACTCATGTAAGCCTTGTGTATGCACTTTTTCCAGCTTAATCAGATTTCTTAATTCATTTCTTTCATTCTAAATAGGCATCGTAAATAGATGTCAACCAAGAAAAACTTCTGTTATCTGTATCATATGAAGGTTTTTGAAAGCTACCTATAGTTCACAGCATTGTGAACAGGTATTCCCACTTGTTTCTCTTTTTCAAAGACACACCTTTTATTGAGTAAGAAGAAAACAGACTTCTGTAGTTTCTGTATAAAGTTAGTCCATAAGGAATTATTTGGCAATAATCTGCTTTTCTTTAGATGAATTGCACATATTCCAATTCTTCTTTTCAGGTATTATACAGGTAACTGGATTCAGTTACTTCAAACCACTACTGATGACCATACATCAACATATTTATTCTGGGTATGTTGAGACATGGAGCCTTGTGTTCGGGGGACATGAATATCTCTGCAACAATGAAAGCAGGTAAGACAAAAATACACCATTGTGCCCCTTCACAAGGAAAGCAGCATATTTGTGCTACACATGTGCACAGAAACAGAAAGGGCAAAGTACCATAAAGATGGATAATTTACTAGAAGCCATCTTAGTGATCTCATATGTAAATAGAGAACACATGTACAGAGAAAAAAATTAGTGCTCTGGATCCATGAGAACCCTCCACACAAGAAACAACACTAAACATGTCTTAGAAAAAAGGTGGTGGGGGGAAGGAAGACACCACCTCACAATTTCAACATTCCTTCTTTTATATGTACTCTTTCCTTCTCTCTCTGCCCTCCCTATATACATCACTTTTTCTTCAACCTATCAAAATCCTCTTGGGTTAAAAAGGTCTTGAAAAATTGTCAATTTTTGCATCCCTGTATTAAATAAAATCTCACATGCTTTCACTAGTACAATCTCACTGTAGTTTTTATGTCACATTTAGCAAAGGCAAATCACATAAGACTTGTACCCTCCCTTAAGGGATAATAATTTAAAAACAAACAAACAAACAAACAACAGAAGATAGACAATTATAAAGCAAAGAACAATAAAGGATCATGCTTTTGCTCACAGTTCCTTTTTTTTTTTTTATCTCATAGGTGTGTCAAAATTTGACTGTTTCAGAGGGGAGCATACAAACAAGTATCAAAGCAACTCCACTTCCACACTGTCCTTGTACCCATGCTCTTACCAGATCCTTCTCACCATCCTCCCTCAATCCCCCCAGAGACCTGCTGCCTCCTGCTGCTTAATTCCTATTTCTCAACAATAATGCCACGTAACAGTCTCTTATTTCAACAGTCATATTAACTAAACACCATGTTAACGCCTTAACCCAGCAAAGTGCAAACCTACTCTTTTTAAACAAGATTCTGTGGTAAAAAGAGTTAAACATGTTTGAGAGGAGATCAAGTGAACATGGGCAATGTTAGTCCATTCAATTGTTTGAACTCAATACCTATGGGATAGAAAGCAAATGGTCTACCTTTTCCACTCTTCGGAATGTGCTTATTCATTCCATCCGTTCTAGGTAAGCACTACTATACTGGTTACCTGGAAAAAGCCTTGGCACCTCACACCACCAGCACAGACACAGAGTATGCCAATATCCACCAGCTCCAAGTGTTGTTAACTTCCCCAGTGCTGCCTTCGAGCTTGCGGTCCCCCAGCTCTGCCAGATACACGACACCCCTTGCAAACCCACTCACTGAAACGACCCTCTTTCTCCCTGCATGAAGACAAAACCCATCATTTCTCAAGCTGACTTCACTGACAACACAAGCTTAACAGACAGCTGGAGATGAAATATTAAAAAACCCAACAATACACAACAAAAAAACAACCACTATGGGCTGTGGCTAATGCCATATGGTAAGAAACAACTTCTGTATACAGAGCCCTGACGTGAACAGCCACAGAAACAAAGTTAACCACTCCTATAGCCAAATGGAAAACTGCTGGTAATCAACTGAATTTATAAGAGAAGGAGAAGAGGTGTCTTATTGTTTACTCTACAGCTAGCAAAATAAAAACAGGCAAGAAAAACCCAACACAAAAAGCTACCCCCACACACAGAATTTATTTGCTTCTCCCCCTCAGGTTGCTCCAAGTAGCTGATGCTTGATCACAACAGAGTGAATCAGTCGTTTTAATACTCTTCGGGGCAATTTCAGACCTAATTCAGCAATTCAAGCACACAAAGCTTGGCTAAACCACAGACGAACTGCAGCAATACTTCTTTGTTTTGCCTCATTATTTAATCCCAGACCTGGATTTAAAAGTACTCTGTGCTACCCCTCAGAATAAGGATTTTCCATAAAATTTAGACAAAATTTTTTCTCAAAGATCATACAGGACATAAGGGTTGGCTCCTAACTACATTTTTCCTCTTTCATCTTGCACATACAACCCACCAGAGTAGCCGCTTTGGAGAGGTGTATTATCTCAGCATTCAAGATGAAAATCTGGCTCTTGGATTACCTCACTGATCCCTCTATCCTGATGATCAGATTTCCTACCAGTGCCTGCGAAACATCGCATTTGCTTACTACTTTCCACCAGGACAAACAATCAGAAAGCTGTCCATGGGGACAGTACACCACACAGCCCCACTCCCTGAAGCCACCAGCCAAACCACTGGGCACAGGCCTGCGCTCTGCTTGCAGGATAAACTCAAATACGCAGAGACTGGATATCTGTGGACAGGATATGATCGCTCAAGAAGCACAACCAGGAGATTTATATTGGCACATCCAAGTTACATCGTACCAAATCGGTAAATCAACCAGTGTAAGCCTGACTGTAGTTCTTATGTTTATGTAGATTAACCAGATAGTAGGCTTTCATCTATTACCATTTGCTTCAGGATTTCGTTCGACAATTCTTCACATCACTAATTAGACTAAAAGCTTATATTCATTATTTGTAAATTCCCTTGAGTGGTCCAGAAAGACATTTTTAAAAGAAAATTCTAAAGCTTCTGCCATTACCATATTAATGTTGAATTTTCCATTTTAAAAAAACTTTGATTTTTCAGGTGTTGTTAATGAGAGAAGGCTGTTAAGATTTTTTTTTTTTTAATTAAAGAATTAAGCACTGCTTTAAATTTAATGGGAAGTTCTAGTGTCCTTTAGGAAACTGGACTTTCATCTACCTTTGTGACTTCTGACATTTCAGGCCTTTTCGTTCATGCCAAAATTCTTTGGAGAAATTGAAATAGGTTTTTTGTTTGTGTTGGTTTGGGGTGGGTTGCTATACCACCACCACCCCCCTGCAGGCTGGGGGGGCAGGGGAGTGGTGTTTAGGTTTTTCTTAAGTGCACAGTTTCTCTTTCCCACCTCCTCCTCAGTGCAGGGGTCTGTATCCCTTAAACAATTCTACCACTGAGCTGATTTTGTTGACTAAACATTTTAGAGCTATGGTCACTCGCCATTTATTCTCCCACCCTACCACTAACTTGCAATTAACTGGGATGTGGATAAAAGTGAGAACACTCAAGAGCTATTTGGAAGACTGAAAATAACATCTTTAAATGCAAAAGTGCTTCTAAACATGCAAAATTTTCTCTATTTAAAAACCTAACCAGTATGAACTAGTAATTCCCTAATGGCAAGACACAATGCTCACCTTTTATCTGTCTCCTCCCTGCCCCTCCTTTCCTTCAGCCACTAAAATAGCTAAAGGTTTCTTCTTTCCCTTCATCTCTTTTCCTAGTGCCCACAGGAGCTGCTAGCTGGAGCAGTCAGTATTTCCCTTATGGATTAATTATGAAGTTTTACATCAGGGGTAAGCAGCAGCTCTGGACTGGAACTTGCATATGGTGTCCTTGCAATATAGGGCCAAGTTAGGGACTGGGGAGCTCTAGACAGGGAAATGAAAAGAAGGAATTTACTACTTGTTTTTAACTCTTCATTTTCAGTGAATTTGGCTCCTTTTAAAGAGCTCACTCAGGGAGGAAAAATAAATGGTGTAGGATATTTCTGTGTCATTTCTGAAGCAAAAAAGGGTACCAAGACTTAAATAATTTTAAAAGTCAACAAGATACTTTGTTCCACAAAGCAGCTGCTGGATATACCCTCACAGTGCTTTTACTTTCCCTGTCTTCCCTTACTACCATCACTTACTGCACAGAAGTTTGTCCATCCCTTTGAAACTCAATGGAAATAAGCAACAGATATTTACAATGTAAAAGTTTTTGCAACTTTTTTTGGTATGGGAAGTATGGCACTAGTTTAGATCTTGTCTTAACAACAGCTCAGTGATTCATCCTTCCTCAGATTTAAGTATCTAAATAAAGTTAGCAGTGTTCATAGACAAACTCAGTAGCCACCACGTTGCTGACACCAACTTCCTCAACCATGAACCGGTGTTTGCAGAGCACATCGGAAATGCTTTCCACATGCCCTATGCCACAGCTACAGACAAGGAGTCTAACCCATCTTGGTCTCTTTCAGGTCACGCTCAAGAGAAACTAAGGTTGTTCATACTCAGTTTAAGTGCACTATATGCTCCAGATTAACCAGTCAATCAGTTCTGGTTTGGGGGGTGGGGAGGGAGAAAAAGAAGGCTTGAAGTAAAATCCAGGAGTTGCAGCATGTATACGCTTATAGCATGCAACTACAAGGCCTCTGCTACATAGGCTCAGAGTGCAGGGAACCTCTGTTCTCAACTCTTTTTTGCTATTAAATATTCGATTTAAACCCTTCAGGTTGAGATCAAGCTGCTTTAGATCTTGAACTGAGTGAGGTGTTAGGGTAGTTCAGACTCATCCTAGCGCATACTTCTCCACTGCCTCACTGTTTCACCCCACACACAGACTTTTTAAAGAAAAGACTGTTTGCTGCCTCTCAGGCTACTTTACCAAAAAATGACACAAATTCATGCCCAATTCCTGAAGTGATCTTTGTAAATGAAGATCCTGTGGGGTCTGGGAAATGGAAACACACTGAAACAGTTGTGCCGCTGAAAGCACCATCTAACTTCAAAAAGCTTACATGTTATAACTAAAGTAAATTAAGATCTTGCTTAGTCTGATTTTAAGTGTATAAGTAAACTTCAGCTAACAGACAGGCTTGCTAGCATTTCCAATTCTCTTCTATGATATAGAAGGTTATTAACAAGGGCAAACTACTTCATTTAGACAACTTTCTATATAGTAACTAAAAATATGGATAAAGTCCTAGCGCTTAAAAGAACAAAATAAACTAAAAGCAGAGTTAACAAGACCACAGAGTAAACCAACACTTTCAAATGTACAGCCACACATTTCAGGCTCTTTCCAGTGTTTAAAGCCACTCAAAGAATGTAGTGCATGTCTGTGTGTACATACACATGCATGCATGGCTTTTCTCTGCATCCATCCTGGCCAAAGTTTCCATTTTGTTACTTTTTTTCATAAATATGTATATTACTCAACTTTGCAAGAGGACAGTTTTATACTGACATGATTGAGCATTTAAAAGCTACACTATGCTTATCATCTGATGTTCTAGAACAGCTTAACAAAGACCTGCAGTTAGCCTGCTCATGTGGCTAAGGATTTTTTAATTTAAAAAATAATATATATCTATTGCCTCATTACTACTTTCCACCCTTCAATCTCAAGACAAACCAAGAAAAGTTTAAAAGGCACTGGCAAGACAAACAGCTTTTTAAATCTTCTAGACCATGCTAACAAGAATAGATTAAGGAGAATACTTCACCACTTTTTCAACAGAATGTCAAAGTTACCATACATTTCCTATTATTTTTGCTTTAAAACAAGTTCCCCCATCTCAAAGGTTTCAGTACAATAAACCTTATTCACACAAGTTTAAAAAACCCAGAAACTTTTAAAGTGTAAACTGATGTGCATGGTAACGAAGACACTGCACAGATACCAATTCTTGCTTTGATGTTCTTGTAATTATTTTACCTGTACACTCTGTTGAACTAAATGAATACCAACAAGAAGAAATAGCACTCAAATGCTAGCCCTTACTAATGGCAATTCCACATGGCCTTAAATTGATATAACACCTCTACCCAAGGAGTGCTAGAAAGCGTGTATTTTGCACTTTTGCCACCAAATAATGTTCCCTCCTTTCTCTTGCCCTGTCAAAACACAAAAGTCATAGAAAGTGACCACTCTCCTCTTCGGCTCTGCCATTTTTATGCTTAATGTCACCAGATGCAGAATTTTAAAAGAAGCCTTTGCTTTTCTCTACTTAAATTACTTACAAAGAGAAACAAAGTAGGCTTATAGTTTTTGGACATCATTGTAATTTAAGTAATTTTCTCCGAAGAATTCTCCCTAGAAAATGAAATCCTATTCAATTACACAAAAAATGTGTGGACAGAACGGCACCAAATAAAATTATTTCATAGCTGTACTTACAGCAAAAAGTTACATGTTAGTTAGAACAACTGTGTACTCTCCCCTCAAAAAATTTTATACCCTCAAAGTCTAGAATGCACCATCTTCCAGTTGGGATATAGAACTAAATAATATACACACTTTGCACATATACACAATATTCTCTACATTAAGTTTTGATCTAATGACAGGTTACCGGAAAAAAAATTAACTTTTTAACATGTTTTCAAAAGTTAATTTATAAAGTAATAACAAAGTTTTCTGTTGTCTACAAAGCTTATTTTCTCCTTTTTTGTACTGACATAAATTATCACAGCTTGCATGTGAAGAGCATTTTGCATATTTTTTTTACATTTACTTAATAGAAATATTTATTATATATTTCATTAAACTTTATTTTTAAGAATTACCAAAACAATCTTCCATGCTTTTACAATAGCAGCTTTGATTAGTGCACACCGGCCTACATATTATCTAAAAACAATCCCTGAGCTTTCATGCCAGGTCTTGACAAAAGCTTTAGAGATTCATTTCATTCTCTTCAACTGGAAAAATCAACAGCTAAAATTCAATTGTTCAGAAATTTTAAATTATGCAACATCTCAATATTACAATTTCTCTCAAAGGCAAGTTATGTTGAAAAATCACTTGCATGTAAGAGGTGTATTTTCTTTAGTAACCTTCACAGTTAATATTTAATAATTTCCCCCTGCTTTCATAATGCTATAAGAAAACTGCCATGACTTTCAGAAATGGCATATAAAGCAGTTATAGGATAGCCACTATCACCTAATAACTCCATTATTTTTCATTTCCTTTTTTACAGAAAACATGGAATATAGTGCAAGTTTTGAGGATGAAGATCACAGTGAGCATTGACTTTTACACTGTCACTGTAGATTTAAATACACTTGTGATCAGAAAACAAGAAAATAAACTTTACATTTCTTCGCTGAAGACCTCACTCTCTACATAGGGTAACATTTACACTATTTTGGTTCACTATGAATTAAACCAAGCAAAATTGTGAATTTGGATCAGTTAGTTTCAAAGCAGAGAAAATGCCTATACCATGCAACAGCTAACCAGTTAATTCATAAGTATAATTTACAAGTTAATCATCATTAACATCAAGGTTATTTGCCTTTAGTAACTTGCAGTCCTCACAATGCATAGCACTTTGCTCGATATTTAAATAAAAATTAGGAACAAAGTTTGTATGAATGATAATGATAATTTTGACCAAGTTTAATAAATTATTTAGCAGTTAATTACTTCAAATTTAGTTTGTATACAGATGTGCAAACTTATTATCACACCAAGACAGTAATTATTATCTTATTTTTAGAATCATACAGTACTGATTTGTTTAATAGAGATACCTAAATTAAGTGATACCTGCCTCCACTAGCAGATCAAGTTGCTTTTACCCGAGAGCATAGCTTAGCATAGTTTAAATATGCCTTTCAAAGCTTTGAAATTCAACTGTTCCATCTGCATATAGATATGCTAACAATTGAGGATTTAAGAACATTTTAAAGAAATAAGATCATTTTAAATAAATATGTCAGGAGAAAGCTAAAAATACAAAATTACAAAAAAAAAAAAAAAAAAAAACCAACCAACAAACCAAAACAACCAGCGTAAGGAAGACTATGATGTTATAAGACAAATATTCAACCTCAGAAAGTAATTGTCCTTCTTTAGGGGCTACCAATCAGTTTTTGCTAACACTACTGTTCATATGTCTTCATCCATCTCCCCCACTATTACCCCCCAAAAATCAGTTTATTTCAAACCATGCTGGCACCAGCTTCCTGCCTAGTACTGGACTCCACAATGAGGCACAACTACTACTAACAACCAGAACCGGAGCTACCAAAAGCCTCAAAACAAAGCAATCACTCCCTCCCTCTCCTCCCCCAAACCTCAAAGACATGCTTTAATAGTTTGTAACCACATGCACGTTATCCACAGAGTGCATGGAAAGTTCACGGAGCTGGATGTTAGAGGGAAACGAAAAAGGTCAGGGCACCTGCTCAGCACCCCCAAAACCAGGCAAAGCTCTCCTCATCTAGCTCAAGTCTCACCAGGCAGGACACGCACCACAGCCACCTCCACAAAAAACTATCACTGCTCAAACGCCATTTCTTCATCAGAAACTTGCAGGGCTTCATTGTGGTGAAACATGACTAAGTTTCAGACAGACTTTTCTATGCCTTGCCTTTTCTTACCCTTTTTTTTTTTTTTTCCCCTCAAAAAAAAGGGTACCGCCCAAAATGATACCCTCAGTCGCACAAGTCAGAACTATGTCAAAGAGCAGCTTTCTGAAATACAGAACTATGTGTGATTTCCAACAACACTCTAGCTAAAAAGTTAAGATAGCCCGAACTTTCATTTGAAAAGCCATTTTGAAGAGCTGCAGTAGAAAACACAGCACTGCTATACAGTGGGAGACTGACGTAACCACACGTGCGATGCTGGATCTGTACTGTCGTTCATGCATTCAGAAGTAGCATTTTCATGTTAAGATGCTGAACTTAATCCAACGTATGCAAAACCAGTTAACAGTCGTAGTAAGTGAACTGTGTGGATCAGGTGATGTGAGCAAACGGGCCAGGAAGAAAAGTGATGTACATAACCTTATTATTTGCCACAGAGGCAGACAGAAGCCAATCACTGCAAGTGAATGCAATTTTGTGATATTACTGAAGCTAGTCAAACATAAAGGTAAAGCAATCTAACTCAATCTAAAACCTTGAAGGGCTCTACAAATTATAATGATAAATCTCCTAAATCTTTACCCAAGATTGGGATCACTACTTTTTAAAAGTGATAAGTAGCTTCAACTTTATATGGGTTAAAGCACATGCTACATACCTGAAAAGATAATTTGGCTCATGATTTGAGTTTAACTGAACAACTCTCGTCAAGCCCAGTTGTACAAAAGGTACCCCACAACTTCAAATAAAAGTTCACTGTTCTATGTTAAATGCAGCATTTGGGGTATATTTACATGTCAACAATCACTTCTTGTTTAAGAGAGCAGCCAGGGTAGAAATCACATTATTTATAAAAATTACCTCTCAACTGCATAGCAGAAAAAATGAAAACTTCTAAATAGAGGTATATAACTAAGTCTAAGCAAAGACATTGTTAATGTAAACAAAATAAGCAGCAACATAAAACAAGTTACCATTTGCTATTAGGACTCAGACCACCAGTGAAAAATCTTAGTATTGCATAAGTAAATGAAGGGTCTTTTGATTACTTTTTGATTATTGTAACTTAATGTAGGGTGTTTGGGAGGGGTTTTTTGTGGGGCATGGTGGTGCTCTTGTCTTTAAGGAAGATAATTTAATAGAATAAGCATTCTGGTGCATCTTTGAATGAATCGGTAGTAGTAGTATAAGAACAATTATACACCACTGCTACTCAGCATCGGCTTTAACCTCTGAAAACAAATTTAATGAGTACATAGTATTTTAAAAAATCTCTGCTCTGGCTTTAAGAGCTGTCCATTTCTCATGTATTTTGTACAGGTTATTAGAAGCAATTTAAATACCTGCACTGTACCTGAGGATCCTCCAATGCCTTCATTAAGTGTTAGTAAATCTACACACCACATGCTTACCATCATCTCCTAGTAAGACTTTGAAACTAAAAAATAATCTGAATTTGTAGACAGTTTTAAATGCTTATCATCCTTGAAAGCTGCACATTACTTAAAAGTAACCTACATTAAAAATATCTGTGCAGGTGTAAAATTCATACAATTGTGTAACAAACAATTATTGAGATATTCCAGAACTTCTGTTGGGCTCAAAAGGAGTAAGCTCCTTGTTAATAATGGCAAGTTTTAGCTTTCTGTCACCAAGTTACACGGCTGTCCACCACCACCTAGAATTTACTTAAATAACTGAACTTCTATTAACACAAAGCTCACCCTGTAAGAACTCTTCTTGTTGATCAGCACCAGCACCCACTGTGGTCAATACCACTAAAAGACACTTAGCATTGAATCCCTCTCTCTTTGACCCTGATGAATAGCTCCCTCCGCACACTGAAGTGCTGTTTTTCCACAAAGATAGATGTGGTTCATTCAGGGATCCAGTTCCCTTGGCAGGAAAGACCCATGTGCTCTTTACAGCACAACGTTACACATCTGTAACAGACCAGCGCCTTGATGGCAAGGACAACCTGTGCAAGCTAATATACAATTCGGAAACTCATCTGAAAAAATATTTCAAAGTTAGTAACAATATTCCAAGACAGACAAATTTTTTTTTCCTAACCATTACCTACTTGAGGTTGCCACAAAATTTACACTAGAAAATCATTTAAAGCACATTTACCAGAATTTAAATTCACATTAGGAAAAAGACATAGTTTACAAGTGTAGTCTCATCTTGGATTAAACTACTACCTAATTCCTCAAGCATCCTATTGATAATGTTTTTCAAGTACCATCCTAAAGAGAGATCACTTTGAAATTTTTACTCTAGATGTAGGAGGAAGAATTGAACTATTCTTCCATGATAACCAGGAAGACACCATTACATAGAGGATCTCCCCTATGTGTATAAACCAAATAATCCACACTCTCACTGTAAATAAGTTTCTGGATGTTCTGTCCTGTAATTGTTTTTAAACTGTTTTTAAAAAATAGACTTTTGTATCTTTTGCCTTTGCTAGAGGATATATGCATTTTCCCTGTCAAAGCTAGAGCAGTTTTTCAAACTCAGTTTCCCAAGAGCCTCCCCGCAGCACGCTGGGGACTTCCTCTGAGGGCAGGGGAGAAGGGGCAGAGAGCACACAGGATCAGGCCCCAAGAAGAAAGCTGTGTGGAGCAATAGCATAGTAACACTCACTTGAAGAGTTGGGGTTTGTTTTGGTGTTTTTTTTTTCCACCCCCTCCTTCTCATAGATAGCCGTCCAGCCCTGCTTATTATTAGAAAATTTGAGTCCAGTCTTGATCCACGAATGCTAGATATTCAACAGATACTTTCAAATCCAAATGCAACAAGCTTCATTCCTAACCACTATTTAACATGAAGTATCAGTAAAATAAGTAATTATGAACCCAACTAATAAGATTTTTTTTTTTCCAACAGAAATTTTTGTTCACACAGACTAGAGTTCCCTCTATCTGGAATTTTGATTTCCGCACTACAATATTTAAGGCTCCATTAAACTGAAGTGATCTCCATTTTTGACAGAAAACCTACAGGACCTGTACATTTCACATTTAAAAATAAAATCAATTTACCAAAACAATAAAGCAGCGTTATTTTCACAAAGAGGAAAAACGTATTAGACACATGGTGTGGACTACGTATTTTAAAATAGCGTTCCTAAAGTTCAGCTGAGCATGAAAGTTAATCTTTCAAAAGTGAACATTCAGCTCCAGTTGTGTTCAAGTGTACTAGTACTACCAAAAAAACCCCAACATTACTATTTTTATAAATTCTCCAGATATTTTTAGCCGGTCTCCTAAACTACAAATAATTTTATGGTAATATAATCTTCTGAAATGTATGTATATATATATATATATATATACACACACACACACACACACACACACATACATATTCTCTTTGAAACACTTCTCTGCATTATTTCTCACCAATCAGACTACAGATGAAGATATAAAATTATCAAGATAAAAAAATATCAAAATGGAGTAAGGCCCTTCCCAGCTGAAGGCCTTTCATTTCAAGACAGATTCATTTTAATATTTAGTTCCATACCCAAGAAGAGTCAGATTCCTTTTTGACTCATTGTTATCTGTGCTCTTAACCCAAATTTTAACTTAAAAATACAGAATGCCTTATTTCACCTGTTAGCAGCAGCTTTCCATCCATCCAGATTTGAAAAAAGGATAGTTTTAGTTGATGCTGATTCCACTGCACCATGAAGAGACAGGCAATAGGGGAGGCACATTGCTAAGGTTAAACTGCACAGGAGACAGCTTTTACGCCACAGGTTTCTCTTGTGCCAGCTGCCATAATACACTTCAGCAAAATAACAATGTGATAATTTAATATAATTTTCTATTTTGAAGTTTCAATGTACTTACAGGGAAAAAAAAAAAAGTGGAAAACACCACCTCTTTTGGTCCCACTCATTGTCATTACACATACAGCATTTTAATATTTACCCTAATATTGACCCTAGGTAACACACTTTATTTGCTAAGTATCCAACTGCAAACATGAAGATTTTCTTTGTGGTTAAACATGTACATCTTTCAACACACACTCACAAACCTATATTGCAGATCTGGAAAGAAGCAAAACCAGGAGAGAAAACAATAATATATTTTTTGTTAGTTACCTGAAATATACTCAGACACATAGGAACTCTTGCTGCCATACATAAACTTTTCAAAGCCAAATGACTTAGTCCAGGTGATGAGAAGAAATAACTCACTGAAGTACTCACATGGATAAACATGCCCAGAGAGGATGGGTAGCACCAGTAAGCACTGGGCTTACCTCCTCAGCACATCCCAAACCTGGACACCCAGGGAGATTCTGGACCACACATTCAGCAAAATTTTCTTTATTTAGACAGCCAATGTAAGACTCATACAGCAAAGATACAGAATGAAATTGCATGGAAGTGTATACACTTGACATGCCCAGAAAAAAAAAAAAAAAAAAAAAAAAAAAAAAAAAAAAAAGAAAAAGAAAAAGAAAAAGAAAAAAGATAAGAACAGAAGCCTCAGACTAAAACTATAAAATAACACACAGATATTTCTGGTAACAATGTCACATTTCTAAACAAAATAAGGAAAAGGTATGGTTTTATCGCAGCTTTCAACCGTAATTAGTGTATAACATAATTCTATACTCTGCGTCATTCAAGGTAAAGAATGGACTGACATGCAGATAAAAGTTTTTGCATATGAAAACAAAATGAGAGAACACACAATGAAACAAAATGGTATTGAAGCATGCTGGAACTACATGCTAAGTGCATCAATCCAATACAAACTTTTTCATCTATCCCTCTGCCTCTATAAAACATGAAAAGTTATATTCCTTACTTAGATTTTTATAGCATTTGATTTTCACACCCATTCTCCATCTATTACTGATTCTGAATAATCAAATTCCAATAATAAATTTGACTCTTAAATTACAAGAAGAAAAAAAAATCCTACATCAATATTGCCCTGGGCCCATCTCATGGGGCTTGTGTAAGGATGAAATCACCAGAAAAGAGTCTCTAACTGTGGTCTATGGCACTATGTATTTGTTACCAAAATCCCAGGAGGATAAAATCCTAAAAGCTGAGATGACATTAAGGAGAGGAGCAGGCTTAAGGAGTGAAGAATCTCTTTTGTGAGGTTCCCTGAAGGGCTAGCCCTGTCCGTGGTTAAGTATTAGGTGTATTTTAATTCTGCCTGGGTCCCTCTCTCATGGCCATTATAGGAAGCTTCACATTTTCTGTTAAGTAGGTAAATCCCAGGCCATTTAAGAATTTTTCAGGTCAAAACTACACACTTGAAGTCCACCCAGTAGCTAACCAGAAGCCATAAAAGGACTCCAGCACTGTAGAGTCCTATGCTCTGCACTTAAAAGAGCAACCGAAATGAACACAACCCCATTTTACAAAAACACCACCTTTAAGGTCTCAGAAATGTGGAAAATGTTATTACCCCATGCTCGAGAAGGAAAAAAAGGGAGAAATAAAAAAATTTTAAACATTTCCTGATTATATTTTACTACCCTTGAATTACACTTCCAAAATGTTATTTCTTATTCCAACCCTTCAAAATTCACCGTATCTATGCACAATTTAAGGTTCACTACAAATATGTTCTCAGAGTACCTTCTATAAAGGTAAAAAAAAAGCAGGACCACCCTTTCAGGACATGCTTTTGAAGCTGTTTCATGTACTCCTGCTTATTTTTTTAAACTGCAACAAGAAACAATTTTTTTTTAAATGATCAAACAGTATGAGGAGTTATAAAAATTAAGCTTCCAACAACATAACAGTTAACATTAGCGAAGAATTATCTGTTCTTGCCATAACAATTCCTTGTCTACATAAGAATCACCACAACTATCCAGGTTTGTTTCCACTCTAATTGTAAGCTTTCAAAGATTTAAAAAAAATAATTTCCTGTTCACATCTGCAAAAATAAATGTGGAAACAGAGAATAAAAATCCCAAATCACTCCACATAGTTTTGGCCCTTCACTCTCAAAAACATTCTAGTTTGGACCGAGGCATGGTCCTCTGCCTTGTTCTGCAGAAAAGAGCACAAATACAACGAATAAATGACATTTTCTATCATGTCTTCTTACATTTAGCATGTTTCTTCCTACCTGATATTTACAGAAACCAAACTAAAAATCAATTCCACTGAATTTTTTTTTTTTTTAATAACTGTGACCACTGCAGCCACCATACATACTTCAGCCTCGCAAAGTCATTTCCCACCACCTTGCACACACAAGATACAAACCCTCATTATACTGAAAATCAGCAATAAAACCTGATGCTCATCCAACAGCACAATGATCACCCCAGAACATAGATGGTCTGCATGAGGGATTTTGGGCCTGTTTTCCTCAAATCAGCCTTCAGATACTTCAGTATTACTGATGAAGCACAGCTGGCAGGTCATTGCACTCCCCGTAGCATGGCACATTAAGAAGCTACATTACCTACAAGGGTGCACCTTTACTACCCTCTTCTCCTGCTCCTCTCCCAGAACACACACCCCACACCCCCACCCCCTGAAGAGATGTAGGGAATTTATTTTCTCAAAGAGCCCTCGGGGTGTGGGGAGGCAAATTAAACTTCTAATTGGAAAAAACACCTCATCATTGCCAGAGTTGAGGTGTTCTGAGCATTTTAGGCACCTGAAGGCCCCAGGAGCAGGCATGATGGACAAGGTCTCGGTGGGAACCCCACTTGGACATGGGAGTCAGGGCCAGGAAGCTGCACCAGGCACATGTCCAGGTGCCCACAGTTAGCACCTGCCCTCCCCCCATCACAAGTGACATCAGGGCCAGCTGAATAATCAGATTGCAGCATCCATCACCTTGTGAGATACCAGCTGCTCTTGGATTGCGGCAAGGTAGTATCCAAAGCCTTGCCCCACAAGTTTCATGGGCACAGGCTCACATACACTATGGGTTGTCACCATCCTCCCACATTTCTGCTTTGAGAGAAGAAAACCCCTCTAAGGAGCAATCATAACTAACAGTGCCCTGCCTTCCCTCACAGAGCATGACTACCAGTCAGAATTATTACAATACCTTCTCCAACTTTTGCTTAAAGTGACCTAAACCTTTAAATACTGCAATAGCCTTCCTCCACACCAAGGGGTCTGAATGCAGAAATGCTGCATTCCTTTGGCATTCCCTTGAGATTTCAATAGTAAGTCAGGAATCTACTCCGAGCTTATTAAATACTTTGCACCTCCCCCAGAATAATTCTCCACCCTTCCATCAAGGAAACCTTGACCAGGCCCCTTCTTTCAACCGCAGCTTATCCTCTTGTCTGTTTTTAAAAGCTTCCAGGGAGGACGTGGGGAGGAGACAAGGAGACATACATCAGCTCTCTCCTTCCTTCCACAGCAGGTAGGAAGGTAATTTTACAAACCTGGGTGTGCCCATTTCAAATCTGAAGATCCAGCAAGGGCTGGAATGCAGTGACTACTGGGTCCAAGAATTTTACCCTGAATAACAAGCCAGGCACACTCCACTGTCTTCTGGATTCAGCTCAACTTTATGGCAACCCTAGCTGACACCACCTCTTGACCTTCCTTTATGTGACAAGGATATGGATTACCAAACCCTTACCCTTTCCTCCCATGCACCTCAGCTGCCTCTGAAGAAAGATACCCACAAACTACCTTTGTGAGTGATAATACACACACTCTGCTAAAAAAAAAAAAAAAATAAATAATCTTATTTAAGGAGGTTGTAAGGAGGGGAGCTAGGACTCTGCATGAAGCAGCCTGACAGCAACAGAGGTCAATACAATGTATTGAATAATTTCAGTGCACTACAAAACAACTTTTGCTCTTATGAAGTAATCATTTGACCAACTATTAATTGTACACTCATGCTGAAAGGCAGACTTGACACATTCACTTTTTTTTTTTTTAATGGCATCACTTCTCTAACTATATCTCCCACACTGGATTGTACAGGGCTCTCTGGAAAGCACTCCCTGGCTCTGCAGCATGCAAACACACTGGGTGGGCCTAGTGAGCAACACCCCACCACCAGCCCAGCTGTGTCGACACCTTTCCCTAGTGTGGAAAGATACAAAGACTTCAAATAAGTTACTTTGAAAGCAACTTAGTAACCAGTTTCACCAAAATACTCAACATTTGAAAACTGTTTTTACAGTACCTAACAACTCTAAATACACACCCAGTAAACAATAGAGACATGGAAAAAGTCTCCAACTTTTTGACCCCCCCAAAAAGGGAAAAGTATTAGACATCTATAAGAGGAACGAGAGAGTCCCTTTTACATATGGAGGCCAGTGAATGAATTTTAAGTGGCTTTCTATATTTGATTTTGGGAGAGGGGGAGCGGAAACAAAGAGGAAGGAAGTGCAGTTATGAGAAATTCAATTTAATTTTCTGTTAAACAGCAGTATAAATCCGAACTATATCTAATACATTCCAAGATGATACTGCACAATGAAATAGTGTTTTAACAAATAAGGGCTTTGGGAGAAGCCAATACGGGTATGATGATACAATTACATTCCCAATTTTTTCAGTATGCCTATACATAGGCAACACATGCCTAGAAAAGTGCTTAAGTTCAGTGCAGAATTCTTTTCAACAAGTTAGACAGATGCATTTTTCTAATAATTGTTAATTCAAACAAATAGGGAGACATGCTACCCAATATAAAGAATAGACTTTTACACCATTTCAGCTGACAGCTGAAAGAACAATAAAATACTTTTAAACACATTAAACCGATTTTTTTTTTTAAGGGGGGGAGCACTAGTGATTTTAAATTTACCTTTATATGAGTGAAATGAATTTGTTTTCAACAGCATAAATAGAATACTACTTGTGCAAGTTTAAAATTAATAAGCATAATAATAAGTTTATTTATTAGAGACTAATAGGAAATTATCAATTTTTATACATCCCATGGAATTTTCTTCTTAAATCTAAAAATATATTCCACCTACAACAGAATTTTTATGTATAAAAGATCTGAAATACAGACTACTGTAAATCAAAGCCATATACCTTGCATATTAAATAAGAGCACATACAGCATATTAATTTCCAATGAAAAGTATCAAATAAATATAACCATAAAGATTAACATGCTACGAGTTGGTCCAGAGATGGGTTCCCCCCTCCTTAACTAGAGCAAAAATCCTCACACTTTCCCACATGAAGCTTTCCTCTAGCACTAAATAGTGATTAAACTTCTAATTCTCAAAATACCAAGATACAACACCCATCAAAACAGCTAATACACCTTTTCAAATCAACTATTTTAAAAAGACTGTGCTTTTAAAAATAACCCTGAAATAGTAGAAGCCCCTTCTAACAGAGTTACAGACAGACATACTTCCCAGATTGAATAATGGAGTACAGGAACAAGCACGTGGAAAGTTTGATCTATTTTGCTTTTAGTGTCTAGTGCACGCCAGGTTTTCTATAATCTAAGTATTTGTGAAAGAAGCAGGCTGAATTGCTATAGGCAGTATAAAAATACTACCCTGCTTTACTGTAAGTATTGCTTCTTTACATGAGGCCCAACAAAATTACTGCCTTGTAAAAATTAAACATACGTTTAGAAATTAAGGATGCATAAATCCTGTCCTTATTGGGAAGAAGTCATTCTTCCTTCTTCTTCTGTAGACCAGCCCAAAATAGTGATGAAAAATCCTCTCAAATACAGATGAGACTTCTAGTACGTGCCTATAAAATGCTGCAGACTCCAACATGGCAGGATCAAAAAAAAATATGTATACCAGTATATTTACAAGATGATTTTGCTGCTGGAGCACAGCTCATGTGCTTGCCCATTATGCAGTTCACAGCACCACATTTCATTTCCTGCTAACACCCAGATTTTAACTCTTCTCACGGAACTTTAAATTTTAAAATCTTTGCAATCATTTGCCATCAGACCATAATAACTTGCTTCTCCCACAAAAAGGGGGTTTTTATAAAAAAAAAATTATAATTAGATACTACCACTGCTGCCCGGCAAAGACGCTACATTAGAAATACAAGGGGTGATTCTAGAAAACCTCTAGGACAGCACAGAGTGCACGCCTGTGGGTTTAAGAAAGCGATCCATTTATCTACAGGGAAGAGAAACACAAACCTAAGCATTTTTCCAATCGCTTCTCACTGGGTAACTGAGGGCAAAGGGGAGGGAGGGGGGGATAAAAATAAATTACCTTTGTCTTTTAGGGACTGAATGTTCAACTTCTATGAGTTTCCCATGCAGCTCCACTTTACCTGCAGAGAGAAACAGAAAGGGAGAAATATCTGAGCGCGGCTGTGCGCCCCCCGCGCCCCCGTCTCCCGGAGGGGTTTGCAGGGGTGTAAAGCCGGGAACGGGAGCGCAACACGTTATCGCCCATTCATCGGCAACCGGGC
>NW_020799095.1:18236866-18238936 GCF_003259725.1 Athene cunicularia | reverse complement strand
CCCCCCCCCGCCCCCGGCCCGGTTTAAGGAACCATTCATAATTCCCCACATTCGTACAGATACAATGGTGGGCTTGTGGGGGAGGGGTTTGGGGGTGTGGAGCCTTTCCAGTGCAAACAAAATGTTGCCTGAAGATGAAGAAAGGATACGGAAATGAAAGCCAGCACTGTGTTTAATATAGCGATCTAGTAGGTTTTGTTTAATAATTCAACGCACTTTAGCCGAAGGTTTCATTTATTCCGTGGTAGGCTGCTTGCGGTACGTTTTATTAGGTATATCCATGGAAAATGGTTAAATACTTTTACTAGTGAGCGGTGAATGGATTTCCACATGTCCTGTAGTACGTCTGGGAATCCGTAGTAAACAGGGACGCTTCCTAGTTTTGTGGCTAACTTCTCCCAAGTATACAATTAAAGAGGGGTGATTTAAATCTCCTTGGAAGCCGTGCGGGGGGCCGGCTTTTGTTACCCGGGCTCGGCCGCAGCGGCTCGGCGGTGGTGGCGGCGGTGATGGTGGTGGCACACAGGGCTCGGAGGGGGCGCGGGGGAAGAAAGCAAGTCGTGAAGATTTCGCCTGTGGTGGTATGATGCAAGGAGACATGTCCCCTCCATGAGGGCTGGAGCCCCAGACCGCTGGGAATCATCAGGGGCCGGGGGAATGTTGCAGTCAGTTGGAAGCACGGCCCTTTTGTTGCGTGCATCCAAGCGCTTGGCTTACCGAAAAATCCTAATATTTGTGATTTCAACCCATTGTTTAATCTCAGTGTCGTTTTTTTCTGAACTTTTAATTGTCAGTTTGCGATTGAGGAAAGCGAGTGTTTTGTGCTCCACTCCTCAGAATTTAATCACAACTTCCATTTTGTAGAAAATTGGCAAATAATTATCTTGGGGATAGATTTTTTTTTTTTTCCTACGGTATTAACCTGTTATGACTTTTCGATGCTGGATGTGGCATTTTTCCTAAATGAATTTGTATTTCATAACCCCGTCCTGTGTAGTCTGGCTAAAATAAACAACTGCCTGTCCAAGTTAAAAACAGCCCCCTCCAAACTACTGAATTCTGAGTTAAACTTGTGAAAGGAATCAGTCACTGTTCTTGCAGAATAATGGCATTCTGTATAAATTTGATTTGTACTGAATCTACAAGGCAGTCTGCATGTGCTCATTTCTACATGGTTGGTCTATAGTGTTATCTGGTATTTCCTCTCAAAACTGCTAAAGAGGGTGCATATATTTAATTTAATATTCTAGTTTGATAATCTTTTTTGCTGGAAGATTTTTGCTATTATTATTAAGAAATGAAGATTGAGGGTTCATGATAACAATACGCATCAGTTGTCCAACACCACCATAAACCGCTTTGTAATCAGATGATTGGAAAAAAATACCCTTGCTTATTAGCAATCCTTTTTTTTTTTTTTTTTGATACTCTGAAAACATCTTGCTAATAAGCTGAAATATTTTCTGTAAACCTAAATAATGTATAGCTTTGTTTGTCAAGCAGTGTGGGTTAGTTAGTGGTTTCAAGAGTAAATCCAAATCCTGAATGCCAAAAAAAGGCAAATCAACAACAAAAACTTGCTCATGCTGCCTGACAAATCTCCGCTTCCCCGTACGGATGAACACAGTTCAGATCAACTGGGCGCTCCCAAACCTTAACGTTATTGAGAATATAGTTTTACAATTTCAGATGTAATTTATTTTGGCAGTCACAAACCAAATGCATGAGCGCACAGCAGAGCATTCTCTCAGTTAACGTATTGTTCGATCCACCTCTGTAAGAAAAGGCATTATAAAAATTTTAATTTTTTTTCTGTATTTCAAATGTTTATGTTTATCGCCCACACAATCCAAGAAGACATTAAAATACTTACATAAATATTCTACCCAGGGAAGCAAAGCCAATCTTTAATTAGCAAGGGCTTTTACGACAGCCTGCCACTTAGAATTAAAACTCAACCATGTGCTTCTTCCCACCTCCGGGGTGACACACCGAAAGCCTCCGCCGTGTCCGTCCACCCCCTCTGCCACGGTCACGGGCGAGCAGGGCACTCCCTCCCTCCTTCCCTCC
>NW_020799095.1:18230424-18236816 GCF_003259725.1 Athene cunicularia | reverse complement strand
GCTCTCGGGGCGGGGATCGGGCTCCGCTCGGCTCCTCCTCATCGCCCGCCCGCGGACCCGCTCCGCTCCCCTCCGGCCCCGGGGCTGGGACCGCGAAATACGGCAAAACCCGGGAATTGGGGACCGGGAGCGCGGCGGCCGGCTGTGCTGACGTGAAGTGAAACAAATAAATTACACGGTTGCATTGGAAGTTTTAGGGCTTGAGATTGATCTTGTAGCCAGCTCTGTTCGAGTCGGGTTTTTTCAATAAAAAAGCATTCTAAAGAGGTTAGCTGTCTGTGCTGTTTTGCTCACCGGAAAGTTACAGAAATTCATTATTTTGTAATGCAGTGTTATCACAGCATGATGGTATTAAAATACTACAAACAATTTCTAAATAAGTATTCTGGTATATAAAGCATCGTGACTGTGGCTTAGAATGCTTCTCTGCATGCTGATTTGGAAGTAAGTATTCTTGTTTTTTCCATTTTGTCCAGGGATCTCTTTATTCAAACACTGATTGCTCATTTACCTTATTTTCAGCTTTCAAACATTTGCAAACATATCTTGCAAAACAAAAATCTGATCATGTTCTTTAAATTACATGAAATAGCTTACAGTCTTTTTTGAATACATATGTACATGAACTTTTCATCAGTGTTCACTTTGCTTGGCACAGCTGGATTTAAAATGGGACTTTCAAAACAGAACTTATCATATTTCGGTTTGATATCTGAAACCTGAGACCTTTGCAATTGTGGTGGAAAGAGAATGTAGGGAAAAGATAAATATATCATGTATAATGCAGCCAGACAAATTCAGAAGTTTATTTGATCAAGTGACAGGAAGAATTGCCAATATGGCTTCCTCTAGCTACAAAATATTTTGTGGGGCTTTTACAAGGAGTGGAGAACTGAAAATGAAGACGTTATTTAAGAAGTAAACGTGTTTCTCGCTAGCTAAGGGCATTTTAACTCAATTCAGATAGGGTTTTGTTCTGTTTTTGTTTTGGTTTATTTTCTTACATTTTGGAGAAATCAGAATATATTTCTTGTTTGCTCCTCCTTTGATCAAGGAGATCTTTTGCAAAGGGGGAAAAAAAAAAATTCAAGTAAGGGAGTAAAATGGGGCAGCAACCCAAGCATGAAATCCCTTTGGCGAGAACAATGAGACCCTCCTCCCCAGAATCTGTTTTGCCTTACTAGTACGATAGTGGTGTTTTCAGCTAGCAGTATCATAGATCTATGGTGAATTGAGCCCCTGGACCTTCCATACCTTAAAGCTATAGGGAAAGAATGTTACATTTGTTTTGCAATACCTGGTAGTGGTTAGATTTTGATGCATAGAGTTCCTTCCAAGTAGCCATTATTTATTAATAAGAAAAAATCTCCACCTCTTTTTCTCTAAAAATTCTGGTGCAATGCTGGCCTTTGAGAGAGACTCTGCAACGTTTTGGTTTTAGTATTAAAACAAATAGTTTTAAATATATAAATTAGTTATTTTGTTGCATTAAAACAAAGTTGGAGATGCTAGCTGATGAAGTTTTATAGTTTATTATTTTTTTTGTTTTAATTTGATTGAATATCTTAAAATATATTTATTCTGTTGCCTGAGGTTGATAAGAATTCATTGCCTTCCAGTTCAGGCAATAGTTTGGTTTAGATTTTGGTTATGCCTTTTACAAAATTTCATCAGCAATAAGTGTTCCAATTTCAATGTAACATTCATGAAAATAGCTGTTTAAATTGGCCATCAATATGTGTATCCTTTGAAGAACTGGTCAGGAATGTTTGTATTTAAAATGTGTTTTCCCAACACAGTATATATTTTATCATTTCCTGCTTATTATTTTTCTCAAGATCAGAAAACAACCTAATGTTAAACACAGTCAAATTTTTGTTTCTGCTCTGTTTCTTAATCAGACTGAATAGTTGAGTCTGTGAATTATAGAGTATATGGTAATTTTAAACTACCTATGAGCCTGAAGGTTGAGCTGCAGGATTGTTGGCTCCTCCTGCAGACATTAGTGCTTATATCTGAAAAATTTCATTAGTTTGTTTCAGTTATTTTTTTATCTGGCTAAAATAAATTAGGCTTAGTCCTTTGTGTTTCTCATGAAAGCCATACAATATAACTGTTTCCTTTGCAACGGGTTACCTTAGTATAGTGTACATATTTTTAGGTATAAAATGTTAGGGAACTTTTATTACAAGAGATCTATTTGGGTAGGTATTGTCAGTGTAAAATGGCTGGCACAATCTTTTATATAAGGAAATACTTATAAATATATATATATATTTTTTTTACCCCGTTACGTTTCTCTCACAGTTAACTAGTCAATGAAGTTTGACCTTATTTTAAAAAAAAACATTTTATGTACAGCCTAGTTATTGCCAAAAGTAGCTAAGTAACTAAAACTTCTACAAAAGTAAGTATTTAAGTAGAAGAGAGATCTGTAAAACAGAAATCCGCTGCACCCCCATAAGGCATAGCCTGTGAAAATAAATACAAGTCTTAGTCTGACAAAATTGAAGTGCATACATATAGCGTTACTTTCATGCTAATTAATTCCTGTTTTAAAGCTCAATTTACATCTCAATTGAGCAATCCTTGATACAACTGGAGGCACACAAATATATCTTAGACTAAGTAGTAGTTTCTACAAATTTCAGATTCAAGTTTTTCTTCAAGAAATGTTTGTGGTTTCTGTAAAGTTTTGCCACAGTAAACAGTTTATCTGAGCTTTTAAATGCTTTTTAAAGTACTACTTAAACCAAAGTTAGAGAATCAAGTAGGGAAACATGAAACAAATTATATATTTAAGTAAACTTAGGTCTGCAAGTCTAGTTTGAAGCTATTTTCTGCAAGTCTGTTTTGAGTCCATTGTTTGAACGTATAGTTGTGCTGTAGGAGTGAGGCTGAGCTCACAGAATGCACACTAACAAGTACCATAATGGGGTCACAGAGGCCAGAGAAAAAATTCAGCTTTCTTGCATCAGAGACCTGTGATAAAGCCCCAGCCTATATGTAAACAGTCAGTGAAACATTCTCATAGGCAACGGCTAGAGGCAAGGCTAATACCTACCTTATTTGCCATCAGCTAACAATGTAAAAATATAGCCAAGGTTGTGTTAGCAAAGAAATGCCAAGATTTGTTTGTTTTCGTTCTTTGGGGGGGAAAAAAATATGTTAATTGCATGCTCCAATCTACTTTCTTACGTTAAACGATGGATCCAGAAAAACTCAGAAGTGTTTTGTACCCTTTTGTTTTAGCTTTGTGCGGGTTCCTAATATTAATGCTCAGTGCTGAAATTCTAATTTTGAACTGAAATATGGACCTAGTAAAAAAAAAAAGATCTTATTTTTTTTCAAAACAAACAAAAAAAATCCAAATATCAGTTCTGATGTCAATGAAACACAGACATAAAGTAACCTATTTGAATTGAGTGTTCAAGTTGCTTAGTTAAACCCTGAAATTCAGGAAATTCTAATTAAATTTCCTGCAGTGCTGGCAAGTTAGTAAAAATAGAGTTTTCTCTCAGAGTTAAAAAAAAAAAAAATCAAAATAATTAATTCTCTATTTCTAAGATGATAAGAATAAATGGGGATGTTTCATATCAGTACTATAGTCTAATTATTTGATTGAATAACTTTTTTATATCCTGACCTTTTAATTTTAATGGCACACTTTTAATGCTGTCTTAAGCTTTAGAAAGCTAAAGCTAGCTCAAATACTGCTAGTTTTGAATATATGTATGTTTTCAGCAAGTTGTGGTTATTTACTTTGAGAAAGAAAAAAAGTGTGGGCAGAGGGAGTTAAGCAGTGGAAAGAATAAGACAAAAGTGTTTCCTGGCTCTGCTAAGTCAAAGGCCAACAGGTGCCCACTCAGTTTCTTAGGAAATCGCTCCCTGGCTTGGCTAAAAGGTTATGCTTGAGAACTGCAAATGGGATTTTTCAAATGCTGGCTTTTGAAGAAACAGAACAAACCAGATCAGTTTTCTGGATGCAAATGCTGTCAACCTAATTTATGGTTTTTGCCATGTCCTGTTAGGAGCTTGCAGAGGTTCAAAACTAACTTTGAAGAGGTTCATGGGTGTATTCTAACGAGAAGCAGCAAAATGTCAAGTTTCAAAGTTCAGTTGTCTTAATAATTAGGAAAGAGGTAACAACCCTTTCTTTTCCAGTAAGAAAAACAATTTTTTCCCCCCATATACAGCTTAGAAACTGTTTTGAGCAGGAAGAAAAAAAAAAAAAAAAAAAAAACTTGACAAACTGTAGCCTAAGGGAAGATTTTGTTTTCTCTATAAATTATGAGTGAAAAAAGGAGTGAAAAAGATATGAGGTTTTATACCTGAAATCCCCACAAGAACCCTATTGTACAGACACTCACTGTTTCCATATGCTGCAAATAAAGTTGCAATTGATTAGTTTTATTCTTGTGCAAAATGTTGAGGTCTGTTTCTTTTTTTTTTCTTTTTTTTTTTTTTAAATACTGGACACATTGTTGGAAACCTATAGCCTTAGACATTGTATCTGTGCACGCATGGTCTCATCTTAAAACTTATGCAGAGCCTGGTGAAGAGGCAAAACAAGCCAGGACTTGCTTTGCAGTTCTTAAGTTGTAGGTCAAGCGGTGGAAAGCTCTGTACACCTTTGAGATCTGGTTATCAAATTACTATTTCTAGTTGTAAACATCATACATGTAGAACCCATACTCAAAATTTAAGAATATATACCAAATCTAGGATTTATTTTTAAAACTGTTGAATTTATAAACCAATAAAGCTAATATTTACTTTGAGATCTACATTATACTTTGTAAGTGTATAGTTTTTCTCCTGTATTAATTTGTTCTTGCTAAAGTGTTAATTTACCATATTTTTTACTAACACATTTTCTGATAAGTTTTTTTTTAGTTTCTCACAACTGACTTCATAGATTATTTCTTTATTATTATTCTTCATGTTCTTTTCATACACTTTAAGAATACAGACTTTCTTAAATCCTGAACAAGTACATCTAAAATTAAGAAATTAACTAAAAAAATCAAGAAATAGCAACAACGGAGTAAAATAAAAGGAGTGTGTTATTTTGCGTGAGAGGTGAAGCATTTCTTGCAGTTAAACACTGAATACAGCACTTAGTCTTTCTAGGAAATCCATTATTTCTCACAACTCTTTTTACATGATCCCTGAAATAAATTGAGAATAAGTTTTAGATATGGCAAAATACTGTGCTTCTGACTGCATTAGAAATCCCCATCAATGACTAATCAAGTGACAGATAAAAACCTTTTCTTGCCTTGGAGTGAGAACCTGCATTAAGGTTAGCTGCTGTTTTAAACTCTGATCTACATGTAACTAAATTAACCAGCAAACAGCACCGAGAGAGAATATATTAACACAAAATCTTACACGCCTTTCAGCTGTAGCAAATAATCTCTCTTAACAGTAAAGAATTGTCCTAAAAGAGGAAGGGGTACCCTTCTGGCAAATTTCTTCTTTGAAGAAGTTCAACAATTCACAGGAAAAGAGCTCAACAGTGTAATGTTGTAAGGAATATCCTGGATAGAGGTGGTGGGGCTGCCTTTGACTGGAGACACCAAGTCGTAGAGGAAAAATAGAGCAATAGTGGCCAGTGCAGCTCATTAGCATCACAGATGAAATGCTGCCTTTTCTTTGAGACATCCCAAAACACCTGCCTGTGGGCACAGAGAACTGCCCCTTGGGAATGGGGGAAATTGTCCCTTTTCCATGCATCATGTAGTATTTTTCCCAAAAGAACAGTCATTCCCCACTGATGGAGTCAAATCTACGCTGGTACTGTGGGTAGTAGGTGGCTCCAGATAGACCATTTTAACTCCAAAATGTAAATTTTCTGTATTCCTGTTTTACTATGGAAGTCCCTGAGTCGAGGCTGGATAGAAATGTGCACTACCTGCTAAAACTCAACAGATTTAATGGCGTTTACAAGCCCATAAAACAGGTTCTGCAGACACATGGCCAATCTAACAGATAATTTAAGGGCAGTAGTGGAACTTGGTTTTACATTGGCCCCATTCCCCTGCAGCGGGGAGTTTGGATAGAAAACTCTCTGGGGTGAATTGGGTTCACCCATGTCCCGTTGAGTAGGTGGGGCGTCGACTGCAAGGACCCTACAATGTATACCCAAAACCTGAGTGGGGAGGCTTTAAAAATGGCTAGATGACGCTTCCCCCTCTCTTTTTCCCCTCTGAGATCAACAGTTGCCTCCTAAGGATCAAGTAGCAACGTGCCAAAGGGTCAGGGGAGGCAGGGGACCGGCTTGCTGGGGCAAGTTGGGCAGGGAAGACATCTTCTGTCCGGGGCAGGGAGGGCAGGGCTGGGCTGGGCGAGGCAGAGCTGCACCGGCGGTGCCCGGGGTTGGCGTCGCT
>NW_020799095.1:18189952-18230374 GCF_003259725.1 Athene cunicularia | reverse complement strand
GCCCGGGCCGGCTGCCCCCGCCGGGGCCGGGGAGGGCTGGCAGATTGCGGCGGGGGGCCCCCGGCTGGAAAAGGGCCGGGAGGGCAGCAGCCACTGGGGAACAAGCACACGGTGCCTTCTGGACGATGCTCCTTTGCAGTAGTCACAAAAGACCGGGAATAAAAACAACAGAGATCCCGGTTTCAAAGCAGCGGGAGAAGGGAAGACACCAATATTTTCCTTTGCATTGACCTCGTGGAAGGTGCTCTAACCTCGCCGCCAAGGGAAAGCCAAGCCACCCCAAAATGTTTTAGCCTGTTCGTGCTTTACATTAACAATTCACAATTGGCTCTATACATATTTAAATAGGGACATTATTAAGCTTGTGCCTATTCAGACATATGCCCCTAGCAGGGGTGCTGGCTTCTCTTATTTTCTTTGGCTGTGGTCTTGCAGAGAAGATAGTGGAGCCAGAGGAAGAGTGTGTACATGTGTGGTTCCCAAGAAGGTGGATTTTACATCCCTGCATAGATAAAACACACCATCCTTCCCAAGTGCTATACGTAAAGCTCATCTTAGAAAGACTGATGTCCTAGGAGATGATTTTCAGAGTGTTTCCTTTTCTTCCAGCAGAAGCCAAAGGGAAGGGAGTAGTGAGAGCTAAAACAGAGAGCAAGTCACCTTGTGGGAACCGTACCCCACAAACAGGCTGGATTCAACACACCAGAGGTACTGGCACAGTCACTGCAGACCTGGTCAGCATCTCTTCTCATAAAATACAGTCCTATCCTCTCTGATGCCTTTGCATTCGTGTTTTCAGGGCAACGGGATCTTTGCTGTTCAACACAGGCAGCTAGTCATGAAGTTTGACAAGTATTTACACAGAAGAAGCATGAGAAACCTCTGGTGCTGCTTATTTTCATACCCAGTCTACTTTCCTTTGCCCAGCTCGTAGCCATGTCTTTCCTGTTTCATCTGTTTTACTTCCACCCCGCTTCCCTTTTCAACTACTGACCTTAAGCTCCCACCCAATTTTCTTTCCCCAGCTGTTACCCCCTGTCTCTCCATCTCTGTCCCTGCCTCCCTCCCCTCTTCTCCTTACTGAACAGTATCTTGTGCCTCCATCCCTCTGCTCCTTAAGGGAAGTTTGCTTCAGTCCTGTTGTGCATCGGTACCCAGGACCCCTGGTAAGAGTTTTATCTTGTCACCATCCTGATCCATGCCAGAAGGCTGAAGTCAGAAAGTGAAATCTTTTGTCAGGATTTCTATGCACCACTCATGCCCAGGGAGCCCTGTGCAGAGCACTGCCTTCTACCTGTACACCACTTTTAGACTTGCCTGCACAGCAGCTGGTGCAACACTTGTTCCCATCAGCACAAATATGATGGTGCGTTAGGCAATGAACTATGGGGAAAAGCAATCCTCATGCCTGTGTAGGTTTCCTCATTTGCAGGGCTCCCACTTGCTCTGAGAAAGATTTGGTGAAAGTCAGGGTTTGCTTGAGCCTTACTGCTGCCCTAGGAAAACCCTGTGTGTTCACATCGCGTTTTGAGGAGGGCAGAGAAGCAGCAGCACTGAGGGGTGACGAGAGACCGGTTCGATGTAAAGTGCTTGAACAGTCCCTCCAGGGGATTGTTCTTCAAAAGCAGCGCTTGGATATTCTAGCTCTGTTTTGATGACTTATCTCCTGTGAGTAGGACTCCAGTGCTGGTAACGTCTCACCAGAGGTTTGGGTGGAGCAGCTGTGGGCTCGGGAAGCTGCCACCGACGGAAAAGCTGGGGTCAGCAGGCTCTCAAGCTCAGGCAGATGCTAACTACAGCAGAGCTGGTTTCTGGCAAGAAATTGGCACTACGCTGGAGAAGAAGCAGTGCAGACCCTGAGCCGAGAAGAGGAAGTTAAAAGCAGATGAGATCTTTGTGGGTTTGCACTAACTGATGTCTGACAGGAAGAGCAAATTCATGCCAGCATAAAGTAAAGGAAAAAAAGGAGGAGGGCATTAGTGAAAAATCCATATTGTTCACTCAGTAAAAAGTTGTCTGACTCCAGAAGAAAAACAAGGTCTTAGTTGCAAGAAGAAAAATAAAGAGTATTTCTGTAGCTCTCCCTGAAACCGAAGTTTTGCTAACCCTTTAGGACTGTAAAAATCACCTTCTCCTTTCTGCCGTTTTGCAGTTTTACAAGTTCCATGGTTATTGATTCAAATGTTAATAGTTTGTACTCAGCAAAATACCATACAAATGGATTCAACATAAAACAACTTTCTGTAATAAGAAACTTCACTGGAGCTGGAGGCAAGGAGGTGACTTAGTTCTCAGTGCTGCAGAGAGACAAGGGGACACTGAGAGGGCTTGGCAGGTAGGGAAAGTCTTAGCACTGGTTACGGACAGTGGATCAAGCGGAAAGCTCCAGGTAGTGTCATCCACTGCCAGAGGTGACTTCTTGGACAAGCATAATATCTTCTGCATCTTCATCCTGCTCAGTCCCACTCTCCTCCATAGGCAGTGGTCACAAAATTTCCACAGCCACCTGCTCTCATCTCAATGTGATTGTCCCCTGGTGTGTCCCAGAATTTCCTCTCTCCACAAACCATTGCTCTCTAATTTCTTCTGTTCCCTGTCCCCCACATACCTTTCCTTTCCTTTTTCCTTCCTGCTTCTTCAGTCACTTCCTGAGCTACTTCTGAATTTTCCATTTTGCACTGCTGTCTTCAGCCTTGCAACATGTTTTCCCATCTCCTTGTCTATGTTACAGTATGGTTTAGCAAAGCAACAAGAAATACCTCCCTTACACCTCGTTTCTCTCTTTACTTCTGGTGCATTCGCTATTCTTCCCATCACTGAAGCTCATGAATGCCATTCAGCTTTTGCCACACACCCAGACAATCAGCAAATCCTGACTAACTCAAATCTCTTCTACATGACACTTTTTCTTTTCCATCTTTATGAAGGAGATGAGTATAAAGGTGATGCTGATTTAGATAACTCTCTCTCTTGTCAGAGAGGAAGAACACCTTCCCAGCTAAGGAAGGGAAACAAAGCTGAGCCTTCCCTCCTTAAGCCTGATCTAATGCACCTGGTGACATTTTGGAAATCCTTGGGTAGCCCTTCAGAGTCCCACCCACATTGCTCCTGATTAGTAGAAGATGAGGGGAAGTTTTTGCGTGGATATCACCGTCAAGCAAGTAAGCTGGCAGCATCTCTCAATGAGCAATTGTCATGCTCATATTTAAGAAGACAACTCATAAAATTGTCACTATAGCCATGGAAGGCTCCTCTTTCTTACCAGAAGAAGTTAGAGAAGAGACTGTGACAGAAAGATCTTGGTCGCATTTGGAGCCTTCAGAGTTTCAGGGCTGCCTTCTCTCTAGGACTGTTGTTCAGCAGGGACTTGACACTGGTCTGTGCTGCTTTTCAGCAGCAAACGGGTCAAACAGCTGCTCGGGTGCATTTAGTTGCCTCTGACGTGCCTTCAGTAAAAGGCAGCGAGACATCACAGTGTAGTTGTGGTGGAACTAATGAGCTAAAAGTAGAAAACAGGAGGAGACAACAGCAGGTGGCTTTAGCAGGCGGGAAAATGAAGGTTTATATTTCCACATGCTGCAGAGGATGATTTTAGCTATTCAGATAGCTATTTGAATAGAAATCCTCTCTGCTGCTCACCAGGCTCAGCGAACACTGAGCAGAGACGTTGCTCTTAGACCCTGGTTACCTCCCCATATCCATTTTACCAGTCCCGATGGGGTAGTTGGGTGGTGAAGCCCAGAGGTGGATCCATCGGCAGCTGCTCTCGGTTCAACCAGAGACAGTAACAGTACTCTCCCTCGGTTCTGCTAAGCTTCCCCGTGAGACGTGCTGTGACAGAAGCAGCAGCCAGGAGTTACTTTTTCCTCCAGAAGCTGTAGAAGGGAGTGGGTTTCATCCCTGGGACACAGACTTTGCCAGAGACAGACATCATTTTATCACCCACGGGGTGACACGTGGAGGTGGCTCACAAGCTTGTGCTGGCAGGGAGCGCAGCTCCTCCCTCGGCACTGTGCGGCCAGACAAGCTGGGAGGGCAGGGGACAGAAGCCAGATGCTCCTCCCGAGAGGGACAGGGATTGCTACGACACAGACAACAGGCGTTGGAGGGTTTGCAACTGTAGGTCTGTGCCAGGAGAGCAGGAAGCCCGGCTGGGCAGAGGGAACGAGCTATCTATCCGTGGTGCTTCCAGGGACACTCCCTGAGCTCCCTCCCTCTGTGTGCTTTACAGGACAAGGAGAGAGGGGTAAGAAAACAGAAGGTGTTGCAGGAAAATTCACCCAGACCAATCCCCAAAAGGGAGCAAGCTCTTACAGAAGGTGGAGAGGTTTATTTTATAGCGTCCTTCTCATATGCCTCATTTTCCTGTCCATCAAACACCCGAATAACTTTGTGCTCGTAAGCCATCCCAGTTACACCTCTGGAACCACACTGTTCCTGTAAGAGTGCAAACTTTGCCATGATGTTACTAAAGGGGAACACCTGTACTCAAATCACTTGGAAGCAACAAATATGTTTCCAAACTCGTGAAGGTAGCAATGACACCTTCACAGCACTCAGACAACGTGCAGAGCACTCCTGAGACACTTCTCCACTTCCTCATCCTCCTGCCAAAAAAAATCAGCATAAGGGTTTTATTCATGTAAAAATACATTCCTTACAAAGAGGCTATCTTACATGGTTGGAGTGTCAGCAGTTTTGCTTAACATCATATACCACACTGGCTGAACTCTGTGTAGAAGCCATGGACCAAAACAGTGTCTTAATTCCAGACCCAAAGCGCAGAGGTGGGAAGCCATCAGACCTGTCCTGCTCATCCTCTGCGAACCAAGCCCAGCTCATCATCAGGGTAACACAGACTATCTGCATGGAGAGACAGTGACACTGTCTCAAAAAGGGTATTTGGTAATGTGGACTGCTTTTTTAAAGGGGGCAACACCACGACACCTTGGTTTAAAAATACTGTTCAGTGCTTTTTTTCAGGGCAGGGGAGGGACAGGCAGAGATGAGATGACTCTCTAAGAGTTATTACTTCAGGCAATGTGGACTTGGAACTGAGCATTGTCATTCAGATGGTTACTATTCTTCATATAAATAAAAACACTCTGCTGAGGATGGCTGAACTTCACCAGTTTTGTTTAAAAATAGGAACATAAATAAATACTACACTCTGTTTTACCACACCTCTCAGTCTACTGCTCTAGTGAGCCAGAAGAAGCTGCAGCTGTCTCCAGGAAGCGAGTGGTGGGATACATTCCCACTCCCATCCTCCTCCTCCTCCCTTCTCTTTGTACCTCTGTTTTGGCAGACTAACAGATATTTACAGAAACTGCACCTATTCCAGGAGAAAGGGAGTCACCACTAACATTTCCTTAAAAACCAGGTATCACCAGATGTTCTGGTCAAGAAAAAGACAAAGATGTGTTTTAAAAGAGATTGAATCCAGGCTGGAGTAGAGTTTGGTCCTACTCGGACAGGCAAAAGCTGGGGTCCTGCCCCCAGCGACACATGGGGTGTCAGGCAACCCTTCAGAACACAGCTGTCCTCCCCGACTCACTCTTGCTGTCTCCTGCTATGGACAGTCAGCACATTTCTGACCACAAGGTAGGGGAAAGAAGCCTCTGTTTTGCTCCCCATGTCACAGTGGAGCAATAAGAAACGTGTTTGAGTGACATATGTCACTAAGAGCAGGACATGACTGTTCCAATTTGTCATTAACCTAACCTTCATCTCTAGCCTTACTGCAGGAGTCCTCTCCGTGACAATGCCTGAAGGATGCCTGAAGATCTGCCTCCTCCAGATCTCTGTGGTGCCCATCTCTTTAAAAAACCTTCTCTCACATTGTCTTTCTTGTCCTGCTAAGCTCCAAAGCAGATGTTAATGCTCTCCAGCTCCTCAAAGGTAAAATTGTGCGTGGAAATCCCCATGTTCTGAGGCAGGTTAGTGCAAAACCATCAGCTCTTCTGCTCATTCCTCCATGGGATTTGGGCTCAGGATCCCTAGCAGAGGGATAGGTCCACAGTTAGAAAACAAAGCATTTGCTTTTAGATAAGTTTTGGCCTGCCCATTTTGCAGCAAACTTTAGCTAAGTCTTCGTTTAGCTGGTTCTCCCACAGTTTCCCCACCCTGGATAGTCCAGCCCCATTATCTACTTAATTCTCATTATTTTTGCTTACTTACTCCTCCTGCGCATTAGAGATGCCTTGCCCACTTTCCCGTTTCCTACACAGTTTACAATGCCCCAGAAAGTGGGACACTAGTGACTGCAGCAAGGACCGTAACAAGGGAGAACTGTACAATGCCCACAGTGGAAAATATTTTGAAGAAGTTAAAGGAGGAAATAATTAAGCAAGGATCTATCCACCGTGGGGGCTTCATTTAAAAAACAGGCATGTCCTTCATAGGTCTAGCAATTTCCTGGCTACCTGCCTCCATTAGTTAATTAAATTGATTAATTATATTTTTAGTCAAAGAAGACTTGCAGCAGTCACAAAGAAAAAGATGAAGAAGCAGGGGGTTGCTAGCCTTTGCATCCCTTGTGCTGTTCTAACAGGTGATGAAGATTTCATTTCAGTGAGTAGCTGGAAATCCACTATTACCGGGAGAAGTTGTTTCTTTTTGCAGTTATTTCATCCAAAGTTTTTCCAGTTTGGTTTTGATACATCCTAGTTGGGTATCAGCCTCCTGGTTTCACTGTTCTCATCTCTTCCCCAGCCAGGGCTCAGGATTTCATGTGTCCACTCTGAGCGGGGTTTGATTGTGACTGTTTCACCACACCAGGCTCTGAGCAAAACCCTCCACTTCTCTGCTTTTGGAGACAGCTGAGATGCAGGCGGGCATGGAAAGCCAGTGACAGCATGTTTATCCCTTGCTCATCTGGGGGTATACATAGCAGATGCTAAACCATCACTTGGTGTTTTACCTGGACACAGCCCAGAAGGGCTGGCAGCAAAGCCTGGGGAGTGCCTGGGTGTGGGGTCCGAGCCCTCCGAGCTTGCCCTCCATGCCAGGTGGTTACTGTGCAGGCTTGCCTGGAGCCAGCGCTGTGCTGCAGCATGCTTGTGCCTTGGATGAAGACTTCGCTGACTCTTTCCCACGGGTGCAATACAGAAATACCTTTCTCAAACTGTAAAGAAAAGAAAGAGGTAGCAGACTGGAAGGCATGGATAGGTGGGGGTTAAGCACAGAGGGAAGGGGGCTGGCTGTCGGGAGGCAGAAGCAGACATAGGTGCTGGGGTGGCTCTCCCTCTGTGCTCCCCTCTCAGAGGTGGGCACCAGGGACCCTCAAAAGAAATATATTTAGTTCTTTGTTCATTTACTTCTGGACTCCTCTGGCCATTTAAAAAGAAATAAAAATCGGGAGCACAAGTAACACCTTCCCACAGGACTGAAACAACTAAATTCAATGGCCACAATCCAAGTCGTCCAAACACTTCCCCTCCCCACAACCCAAACAGGATACCATTTACTCCCAGTCCTACCTACCCAGGCAGCCACTGGAGCAGCTGGACTCACAACATGGCTGGGTTGGTGGATTTGGGAGCTGCCCCAGAGCAGGGGAAGAAGCTGCTAAGTCCCCAGCAGGCTCAGGGCTGCAGGTCTCACTCCCCCTCCCCCTGCTAACGGTGGAGCAGAGGGTGGGGGTCCCTCGGGTGCTCCCAGCTGGCTCGCTCAGTGCTCAGATACATGAACACTTCAAGCTTAGAAATGCTTGAGCCCTGTTTTTGGCTGTGGGAGCAGAGAAATGGGAGAGTGCTCTGTCTTTCCCAGGGATGGGTGCGGGAGAGGATCCCCCAGGCCTTGCCCTCAGCAGCGGCAGCAGCCCCCCAGCTTGGGAGGAGGGGATGGTTGCAGCCCAGGGATCTCTGGTTCGCAGTGGGCAGCTGTGCTGGGGGGTTGGCCAGGAGAGAGCGAGCCTGAGCTTACTTGAGTGCTACTGGTGGGAAGTTTGTGGGTTAGATTGTATGGTCAGCTCTGGACTGGGTTGAACAACTGCTTTTTGATTAACCCAGGGATAACACCGTCCTGAGTGAGCCTGATTTCTGTAGCAAAGACCCCAGGTTTCTCTGGCTTTGGAGAGCTGAACTGTGTGGTATGATCAAAGATGCACTAAAATACAGAAGTAATGTTTTTAAAAAGTGTTGGCATTTGAGCATGCATTTCCAACTGCTCTGCATCGTGTGGCTTGCAGGCACCGCACAGGCGCTCACCACCAGCCACAGGTCCTGCCCACCAGCACTAGGGTGGGGACATCAGATGGGGGGGGATAAGCATGGGCTGAGAAATGGGGCTCAGCCCCTTCCCTAGACTGAAGATGTCTGTTCCTTCATCAACTTTGTCCATGTGAGAAAGAAACCTCTTGGTGTTTTATTTCCAGAAGTGGATTCTCTGAAAACATGTCCTCTGCTCCAATGTCTGCTTGGGACCAGATAGACTAGTCCTTAAGGATATCACTGTGCACATGTGGCCACTCTTAAACGTTCTGCATCTGTCAGTACTGGTATAGACTTTATAAACTTATTTATAGATGTATATAAAGTTGTTTAATCATCTTTCACAGATCCTCTCGCAAATCGCCCACTGTCTTCCAAAGCTGGAACAGACCAAATTAAAAAAATGATGGAAGAAGAGTATTTATTAACCTCATCTTCATACATGGAAAACTGAGATTAAATATTCTGTCCAAGGTTACACACGCAGGCTGAGGAAGGAACAGAATCCAGACCTCCTACATTCCCACCACATCAGGTGACTGTCCCAGCATGAACTTCCTTTTCCGAGGAGCATTCTCAGCTATATCAATATCTAGTCCAGTTGTTAACTTCCATAAGGTTTTGTCTTTTGATATTTTGAAGACGTACTGTTCTTGTGCCCTTTCTATGAAGTCCTCAGATGTGATGCTGCATCGGATCCTTTCTGGCCTCTAATAGATGGAATTTAAACACACTGTCTATAAGACTGTTTGAAACCTAGACTTTGAAAAGATGTTTTATTTTAGAGCAAGAAAAAAAATCCCTACACTTCATGTTCCACTGTGAACATGAACCCAGCACTAGATTTTTGTTTTTTAGTGAAGCTCTTGATACCTTTTCCCTCAAGCATTAGCAGCTAATGTAATGGCATCAAACACTCCTTGGGAGAGCCAGCTGCACCGGAGAGACAGTCGGGGCCACTCAGAGGCAGCCATGGTTACTCATGCTGCCATCGCTCCTCAAGCAGATTTGGCATCAGCCACCTTATTTATATTTGTTGTAAACTTATGAAGGACACCTTGACACAAGCAAGAAGATAGTCTTCAGCTTGGCAAATAACTCTTACCTGCTCTGAAGAGACAGAGCAGGCCTGCTAGATGTTCCTTCGGACATGATCCATCAGGACGAGGCTGGAATCTTCAGTGTTCTAATGCCCACCAATATATTAGGAGGAAACGCTTTGGAACATGAAATGCAGGTTGACTTGTTATCGCTGTTTTTTTCCTCTATTCTGGCCAAGGAGAACAGAGCACTCAGTGCATTATCCTGCATACAACACCATGCAGTGGGGGATAGAGAAAGATGGTAAGAACAACAGGTGCCTAGCAGCAATCCCGTACCTGGCTAAGGGCAGCAGCCAGGAAATTCAGTGTTCCACTACTGGGAAGCTTGACTACCTTTAATTAACCTTCCTTTAAAGTGAATAAATTGCTTTGAAGGAAGAAAAACTGTTAAAGTTGTTCATGTCCTGTGAAATTATACAAATAATTCAATCATACTGGTTGTATTTGATGCACTGTTAAAAACTTCAGGGGCTTGGGGGTTTTGTTGTTGTTCAAGTTTTTGTTTTGTTTTGAAGAAACCAGCTTCTAAGCATTTACTACACAATATTGTTAAAGCCACAACCTAGAAATCCAAATTGGCAGCTCCTTATGGAAGAGAGCATCCTCAGCCAGGAGGAATTCAGCTGTAAAGTAACCATGGGATTTGGCATCTGGGATTTTTTAGTGTGAAACAGATCACCTTTTGTGTGCCCTAGGTGTTGCTCCTCTCTGCTCAATCCTGCACTGAAACCAGTAGCTTGGAGAAAGGGAAAAAACCATCTAGAGCGAGGAGCAGAAGAGAAATAGGAGCATTAGGAAAGCATGTTAAGACTGTGGAAGTTGACAAGCAGGAGACAGCAGCTGCTGCTAAAGCCCTCCATTCTGTTGCCCCCCTGCCACAGTCCAGATCATGCCAAAATATCCCAGCAGTGCATGTGAGAGCCATCAACCAGTTGAATGTTCCCCGATGAAGGCATTTTGTGTGTTTGCTGTGAGACCTAAACACTATTTGTAAAGATCTGTGCTGCCAGGGTAGTGGAATCACATATCATCAAGAGTGATATAGTTATCAACATTCAGTGGTTTTTCTTTCCTGCACTGCTGCAAGAATTGGGTGTCTGCTTCCACAGAAGCTATAAAAGATAACGGAGCCACAGCAAATTACTAAAGCCTCACATCATATAGGGTATAAACACTGGTTACCTTTAGCCATCCTTCAGGTTCTCTTTATCTCTGGGAGTTCACAAGGTTCCTTCCAAGAGTCAGAGGACCAGCTATTGAAGTAGTACTGTAAATAAGCATCTCTCATAACCTTGTAGCCACAAACCAAACCAGTAAAAGACTGGCTAGTTATCAAGCTGACAACAGGAGCAAAAATGGAGCCATGAAAGAGGGGGTCCAAACAGTTCCTCCATCTAGAGATTTGCAAGACCAGTCTCTACACAGTACTGATCCATTTTTTTACATTGAGTTTATATGTGGGGTTTTGCTTCTTTTTTTTTTTTTTTCATTTAAAGCAAATATAAAGACCTTTGCAAGCTCCTGTGATACATCGGAATATAACTTAAGCAGTTCTCCATCAGTACTTTCCTTTGGAGTAAAGCCTGAAAGGCAAAGATACTGAAGCATCTTAGAGAGCTATCTTGTGCCTGGAAGTTTTGGCAGGTCAGAAGTTACTGCACTTGAGATGTTGTGCAGTCTATGCATCCTGGTCCTAATGCAGTGCTGGGAGGAGGATGAGGGTGGAATCACACATCAGGCTGGTGGAAGAGTTATACCAGTATTGGTTCTTGGTGGCCACAGTTCTCCGCTCTTGTTCCCTAATGTATGACATCTTCACAGCTGGAAAGCTCCACCAATTTTTTTTATTTTTTTATTTTTTTTAAAGGGGAAACAACATAGAAATAACTGATTTTTAAACTTAGAAGCATTGCTAGACTTTTTCACAGTGGGAAACTTATTTTCACTATAGCTGCTTGTTCTTCAAGAACTGATTTAAACAAACTTTTGCAGATCTTTGTTAACAAAGATCTTCTCTAGTGTTTTGACAAATACATTTGTGAATTTGCATGTGAGAGGTATCTGCTATTAGGTACCAATGATGTAACCATCAGTTGCGACCACAAAAGTTAAGAAATCATCCTGTGTAAGGTGGTCTCTCACTTCCTCATGGAATTCAACAAGACCCACTGAGTTGGCTCATAGCCTTTTTTAGGCAAGTGTAACTGCCTGGTTTTTAAATTAATGTCTCATCTTGTGTATCTAAAGCAGTAGAAGTATTAAGGCTTATGCATTCCAGTTTACTAACAAGTTCAACCCAAACTGAGGCAGTGTGATAATGGTATTTCTAGCACTGTCTGGACATACTACTGACCTAAGGGAAAATCTGCTTTTTACCTAAACTTTATCAAGTGTTGCATTTACAGCTCTGTAGAAGATACAGGAAAACATCCCTCTGCTGAACCTAACAGTGCTTAGCTCTTTGTAGGCAGGGGCAGTCCTACCTGAAACATTTTATGCAGAATGCAAGAAATAAGGTCTACAGGTACTGCAGATGGTGTGGCTAGAGTCTGCATTTCATGTTCTCCTTTACACTGCTGTTTAAAAGACAAGGGTGCTGACTGCACATGAGAATTTGTTCACACCATTTGCCCAACCAAATAAGTTACTTCTGCAGGAAGCAATAGAAAATGTTTATCACAGATCGTCTTCCTTCTCTGGTCCAGAGAATTCTCATTAGTTCTAGAGGACTGAAGCAGCTAAAGAGAGCCGACTGCTAGTAAGGGGCAGCAGTGGTGTAAGCACACCTGTTCTCCCTCGGTGAAGCCATGCAACAGAAGGTGCTTTTCCAAAAGGCATTTCTCAGCTGGCTGGGTCACACCGCAACACAGTCAAACGCTTTGGTCAGTACCACAAGACTGAAGGCTGAATGTCGCTACAGCTTTGAAGTACAGTTATACAGGACAAATGACAAAATGATAGCCTTAATAAACTTCACCCTATGCACATCATCTTTATACACACACACTCATTCTCAGAAGCTATTTTGACCCAACACATAAATCAGTATGTCTCCAACTGTTGTCATGGGGTGCACATTTTCCATCACACAGCCTGCCGCTAGCCTGTCTGGCAGCTGTTGTGAATTTCTTGCGGCCACTTCTTTGAAGCATTTGGGAACACAGTATGTTTAAGAGCAAGTATTACCTTGCATTCTACATCCTAAGCCTAGAATTCAGGCTATAGAAAAACCTAGATGAATGGTCACGTTTGTCTAAAGTCAGTCTTTAAATATTGCCTGCAATTCAGTTGCAAACTTAACCTCATATACTAGCACAAAGTAACACTAGATTT
Organism: Athene cunicularia; assembly: GCF_003259725.1. Classification (NCBI taxonomy): domain Eukaryota; kingdom Metazoa; phylum Chordata; class Aves; order Strigiformes; family Strigidae; genus Athene; species Athene cunicularia. Next base: position 18,217,725 of record NW_020799095.1, on the reverse strand, counting down.
TGTTACTTAAATTGACTTTTTCACTTTGTTGCAAAACTTTAGTGTATGATCAGAGATGACTATGCTTTCCTTATCTAGAACTAAAGAAAATATAAAAATGATTAGAGAATGTTTGTATCTGTTTAACTAGCTGTGTTCAGACACAGCATATGGGTTACCTGGGCTGTTTTATTTCATAAACAGAATCAGAAGATTATCTAAATGGTGTTCCTAAATCCATTCACAATGAAGCAGAGAGGAGGCTCCCATCCTCGGGAAGATACAAGCCACACAAGTTACAGAAAATGGCTAACACCAAGATCTCTGCCCAACTGATCTCAGTTAAAAAAAACACCCAAACCAAAACAACCCCCCCAAAACCTGCATGAATGAGGAAACAGCTACAAGTTACCTTTCCCATTTCAGGATTGCTTAAGTTTTACAAATGGTCATTTAAGTCTAACAACTATTCGTACATTACATACAAGTATGTCCAATACAGTAAGAATTACCATTTTCAGCTGTTCAAATGGACCGTATCTCGCCAGTCAACATGAAGCACAGAACACACCAGGTAATACAATGCTGTTGCCACTTACAAAGTTATATGGACTTGTGACAAATAAGATTGACATGTTTAGGTGTAGCTGTTGGAAGAAACAATTTTCAAGCTAAGGACTGAGACACTCCTTTCTTGCTTTAGCTTCCAAGCAACTGATCTGTTGATCTGTTCCCTAGCTAATACACCTTTGAACCCTTGATGATTACAGGCCACAAATACCATACCCTGGCAAGAAATAACCACTTCTCTCGCTTCCTGAGCCTAAATGCTCCCCCAACCAGCCCTGCAGCAGCTTCCCCAGCTGCCTATTTCTGCACACTACTCTCCTTAATTTTGAAAAAACAAAACCAAAATTAAAAATGACAACAGTTCTCCATGTTGAGATTCTGGACTTTGGTTTACAGAGGACGTTTGTCTGGATCACCAACAAACACCAATAAAAATCTGAGTTGGAATGTTACTTCAGTGTTCCAGATTCTTTTTCATTTTATTTTCAACTGCAATTTACGGGTAAAACATAATGGATAAAAAGTACTGAGCAATAACCAGTAAATTAGAACTCGTTACAATGTACCAGGAGAAATTGGTGACAAGCTTTTAAAATAGTTGGATGTGTGTTAGCTTTTCTTTTGATTACCTGTTAATAGATCCTGGCACTGACATTCAGAAACAGTTAAAACTACATTTCATACACTCACCCTCCTAAAATGACGACACACTCTTCTGGTGGCATTCCCTGACAATCAGGATTAAATAATTTTGCTGCGAGGGCTTTGTAGTCCTATTACTTTTGTTGTGCCAACATTGATGTTCAACCAGCCGCATGGCAAATTATTTCAGAGGGCAAAACTTGCCAGAAATCTAAACAAAGTCAACAGTGTTTCTTCCCTTAAACCATCTCACCATGACTCCAGCAAGTGCCAAAGATGGCAAAAGAGAAAGCTGGACTACCCGCTCTGCTTAGCCATCCCACAGAACCACATGCTGATTCTCAGGGAAGACACGGCTCCAGAAGACAGATAAATGCTGACTTTATTAGCCATGCCACAATATCAAGTCTTGTTTAACCTGTATTCCAGGGTGACACAAAATGAAGAACAAAAGACAAGAACTCAATATCTCAGTGGAATTAACTTTTATTGAGGGGAAAAAAAGTTTACATGTAGTTGTAGTTTTTTCCATCCATACTTTCAAAACTCCAAAAACAACTGGAAACAAAACTTGCTTAATAATTATTGTAATACCAAAAAGTTGGCAGGTTTTGTTGTTTGGGTTTTTTTTTGTGTGTGTGTGTTAAATTAACAGCAAATTATGTGACTAATTGCTATGTTCAATAAATACTTTTTCTCTTGCACGGATTAAGGGGAAATATTCGAAGTACAATAAAAAACCCCAGGATTTTTACAGTTTTAACTTCAAATGTTATCCACTGTGTAGCAATCCAGAAACTTTTATCTATAAAACACAGCCTTAACTTTGAGTGTACAAGGATCTGTTCTCCCAGTCAAATACCAAATTCTGCTCTAGCTCAAATAGTCTACACTCAAAGCAGCTACTTGACAAAAAAAAACCAACCAAAAAACATAAAACAATCAACCCAACCCTCTGGTTCATGACTATCTAAGTAAATTTGTCATTACAGAAAAGGCTCAAAGTCATTACTTGTTTATCAAAGTAACAGGTAAACATTTTAACAGAAAGATTAACGAGTTACTTGGAAATGCAGGTTTATATTAAAGTATCTGAGTGTATACTACATATGACATGCAAGCTTTAAAAATATCAATGCTTTCTTCTGATTAGTCAGGAGTCCAATTGTCTTAAAAACAAAATAGGAATGACATCCAAAATGTATCAGCACTTTGGGTTCTCCATTTCATTTTGCTTAAGATGTTTTACTACACAAAAACTACAACAATTACAATATTTAAGAGTATTACAATAAGAAGGGATGAAAAACAGGAATACTTCAACTGAAAATATGTATATTCTAAATGAACCAAAGATTTGTAGACAACCTGGATGGAGGACAAGGGAGGGAGGATGGGAGGGAGAGCAGTATGGAAGCTAAGGTCTGAACTTTGTATTTAAAAATCGCGTCCTCAACTGTAACTCTTCCCCCCTCTTCAGTAGCGCCCTGGGGAAAAAAAAAAAAAAGGCACAATTACTATAAACTAACTGTACACATATCATCTCAGCTTTAATATGCCCAACATTTTGCTTTCACATTCAGAATTTCCATTGATTGATTAATACTAGTAACAACAAGGTTTAAGCCAGCCAGATTCTATTTATTCACTTGTATTTACTTACTTGGACTATAGGACCGGGATCTTGATCGTGATCGGTATCGACTATAATAAGGCGATGGTGATCGTCTCCTTTAAAGGAAATTAAAAGAGAAACCCAACAACATCCATTATGAAAGAAGCCTTATTCACATCACTTCTACAGAACAGAACCATTTCCTTAGCTCTGAAAGACTTGGCCTGCATGAATGATTTCAGCTTTATTTGGCTGTGGCTTACAGTTATTTAACAAATGCTTTTATATTTCTCTATTTGATGTGTTTAAAAGTGTAAGATATTCCCAGACAAAGAATTTCATAAACTTCCACTAGCCTTGCAAACACATGAAGTGCTTTCCCAGATGCCTACAATTCTTGTTGAACATTCTCTGAAACGAGATAACTTTCAAAACGCTGAGATGGTTATGAAATGTCAAGCATTAAACATCCCATCTACAAATAACCCCTTTTTAAACAGCACTGTATCAGCTGTCCCTGGTTCTATATACAGCATGGAAAAATGAGCTCCCTTCTATCTGTCCACTAGATCCGTAGGACACATGCTTTTACCTCCTTCAGGTAGCAAAATTAACCCCTTGCCCAACTGTTTCTGGATAACCAAATTACATAAACACTGATGATTATGACTTTAATCCCACCAAACTTAAAGTAATAAGGTTCTAAGACACAGCAAGCATGTAAACTGATATTCTTTGCTGAGTAACCTTTTTTGTCACCTAACTTTTCAGTTTTTCCAATAAATCCACCGTTCCTACAGAAATAAGATAAAAATTAGGTACCTGTATCTGTAGTCATATTCTTCATATCTGTCATATCCTCTGTCATACCCTCTATCATAATATGAGTCACGGCGACGACCTGCTCCACCGCCACCACCTCCTCCACTGCTATTAGGGGGAAAGCAAAAAAAAAACCAACCTACTTTAGATACCTACTCTTCATCTTGATTTAAATTACTTAAAAGCTTTTTTTAAGTGTTCTTGTAAATCAGACACTTAAGACTATGCCATGAAACAATCTAACAATGAAACATTTAAAAGAAAAACACCTTCAAAAAAAACCCCAGAAAACCCAGGAGGGATTTGAGCCTAATTTGCATCAAAATCAAAGGCAAATGGGCACCTTAGCATTTCAGTAAGCTAAGGGTACATTAACTGACCATGTTGGATATGTATTTTTTTTAAAACTCCTCCTTCAGTATTTTTTTAGAAAGATGCAATAAACTACAGTAGGATTTAATAGTATACGTGGGTCACAGTAACACGTTCTTTATATTACTGTGATAAAATACAATTGGTGTAACTCAAGTTTAAAAAAAAGCATCTGTAGCTTTATTTCTTCCATCAGACTCCAAGCATTCAGTTTAAATCCATTCTAGTCCCATTACAGGAAATGAGTGAACTCCTTACTGTGTTGGCCTGCCCATGTAGATGCCTGGGGTGGGTGTATGTGCTCTCTTGGTGATTGAGTAATCCACCCGAATCCTCCTGCCATCCAGCTCCATACCGTTTGCATGCTCCATTGCCTGCAGGAGAGACAAGGAACAGGGATGTCAAACCTGCAACCTACTGGTACCTATGGAAGGCTATGCAAAGAATACTTTATTTTCCATCAGAAAAAACAAGCCCTGAACTTGTTTTATTTAGACTGGTTACTAGTGCCCCACTGTGGCGAATGGCTCATCTCTGTCCCCTGGCCCGTTTGCCGGCACTGTTACAGGGCTGCACTGGGGTGCTGGAGTAACGTGACATGCAGTCCCTTCGTAAGAGAGCACGGTGCTAACCACTAACATAGTCACTCTCCCTAGACTTTGTCTTCCACCCATAAGAAAAGTAAACTGAAAGTCAAAACAGCTTTTTCTTAAAACTGCATCTTTCCCACTGCCGTCTGACCCAGAGGGGACGGGCGGATTCAAAAGCTGTGCAAAACAGTGGCTTCCTGTAGGGTGCATATGGCCGGATTACTGCTAGTCGGCTGCCATTTCGTGCTCTCCCAGCCTCCTGCCATCTCCCTTACAAGGACCTACTCCAGCAGAGCTTAGTAAAATGGCGGGTTCAGCCTACATGGATACCTAATTACAACCTTCCTCCCCACTCACTCTCACAATAGCAGCTCAGCTACAGCGATACACATAAGGGTCTGCGCTTTGAGAAGCCTGTGCCTTCAGACCCGCTTGCAGCCGTGCACACTCTCGCTGGGTGTTCTAGCCCCTGCTTGTCTAGTCTTTGAGAATCAATACAATGGCCTTTCACAAACTCAAAATCAGGAAAATAGTTTTTCAAAAGGAGCACACTGTACTCCTAAGAATTATATTCATGCAACATTAACTTAAAAAACCCCCAAGCAAACCCAAAACCCAATCCCACAACCATAAAGAATTTAACAAACAGTTAATGCTGGATTTAAAAGCTATTAAAATTTGCAATGCTGCTTTTTTTTTTTTATAATACTTTCATCAGTTGCTCTAGGATCTCTGAAATACTCTACACATCACTTAATTCATGACACTAAGCACAGCACTTAGCCCACTATATATTATTTTTATTTTTCATGTGTAGAGAATGGACATTGTTGCAATCTTGAGTTAAAGAACACAAACCACTTTGGTATTATTTAACTGTGAGAAATAATACACAACCTTAAAACATAAAGGTGCCTTTAAACAAAGCTTTTTTTTTTTTTTTTTAAAAATAATGAATCAAACAACTATCCAGAAATACAACTTTTCGCAGCTCTGTAACAAGAACCTTACTGAATTAACATACAAGTTATAGAAGAGGAAACAAAAACTTGACACCCACATGATTTTAACTGTGATGTCCCCAAACTGGAAGTGACTGAATCATAGCTAACCCATTTAACTACACTTAGGTTGTGTTTTAATAATGCTGTTTATATCTATACTATATCGCCACCTAGTGAGCTCTGTTCCCATACAAAAATATAGCATTTATCTGACTGCAAGGCAGAGCCAAAGAGCATTTGAAGTCTTTCAACATATACTAAAGTAAGTTTTGTGACTAAAACAAGATCCTTATCTTTGGTTTCCCAGCCTTGATACTTTTTTTTTTTTTTAAATACTGTTCCACAAGGATGATCTAAAAAATAAATCTGTGCACACATCCTAGGAATGTGCATAGCCTAAAATGTACACGAACCTAAAAACAAGGCTGCAAATAGATGGCTGAAAAATTAGCTTCATGACTAAAAGCAACCTTCTGGAAACGCAAATTATCTTGAAAGGTAAGGAATTTTCTGCTTCATGGCATTTTTATTTCCAAACAACAACTTGCAGAGTAATAAGCTTAGATGACAAGAAACCATTTCAAACCCAGAACATCTGGCACATGTGTCTTAGAAGAACAAACACGTCTTTAAGGGGAAGAGTGCTTTGACACAGGGAGCAGCATAGAGAAGAGCAACATACCAGCAAGACAGATGAAGAGTTAATTTTGAGACTTGATTGTTTTGGAAGTACCAAGAAATGTGTTACATTTCAGTGGATGGAGATTATTTCATAGTTACCTGTCTGCATTAACCTTGGTCACACTGTCTAGTAACCTACGCAATATGAAAACTTAAATTTTCTTAGCTTTCAACAGCTGTTAACAATAACTGCCAACTAAAAAACTTAAAATAATAAAAATCTTTAATAGATATACAAACATAATAAAGCCTTTTACTGTTCTGACTACATCCCCTGAAGGCAGAAAAGTCAAAATCTACAATAAGCTGTTATGACCCCAACAATAACTGCTAGTCTGTATCACTCATATTCAGTCATTAGCAACTGGAAATTCCTCCCAAAGTTGTTTTCAAAATCTCTGCATCATTCTTAATGTGCATGTCAAGTCTTTGAAACAAAGTACTTAAGTTGACATTATTAGATAACTGCTTCAATATGACCAAAACCCCTATTTGAAAATCTGGTTTCAGACAAATGAAACAACAGTATTTATTTTGTACAAAGGCCGTAAAAACATATTTGTGATTCTAATTACTGACATTTTTGTGTCTTCCAAGTTAAAATAGTTTATAATCAAATTTTGGATTTTACCATTTTATTAGACTGGCTAGCATGTCATACTCAAACCACATTTCAGTTTGCATTTCTTGCTAGTTTTGGGTATGTATGAATTCTGTCTTAAGACCATTCAAATGTCAAAGGGAAAAAAATTGCACATTCACTCTAACAATGCAGAACATTATCAAATACTGTTTAAGAGATAGAAGTGTATCTTCCAGACCATCAAATGAAACATTTTGACGAGAAAAATCAAATTATATGGGGTTTAAGACACACAATACCCTCTTAGGAGCCTTTAACTGACAACAGTCCATTTTTATTTCTGGATTTTATTCCAAATAAGACTTGCATGGCTTTTACAACACGGTAGTAAGCAAGCAAGCAAACAAGACTCCTAATAACATGTACTACTAGTTTTGGCAAGTTCTAAGGAAAAAATGACTGTAGGCCAGAAGACACATCTGTACATTTGCAGTCAGAAAACAGAGAATGAGGATTGGGAATGCCACAGATAATGATTCCATCTTGCATTGTAGCTTTAAACCTACAGCAGTCTATCCATAACAACAAACATCCTTCAAATTACTATCTGTAAGGTGTTACTTTGACAAAATGACCAGTTCCCAAACTACAGGATGACAGCATCCAGTGGCTCAAAACGGTTTGAAAGAAAGCATTAAATTTAAGAGATCTCAACTTCATTTGGTATTTATTACAGTATGTGGTGTTTTCTACATGTATTAGCATTTAGTCAAACAAGTCTGGAAACACCAAACTTTTATTTATATACACAAACTTACACAGGTGACTGGTATTAGTTAAGCAATCAAGAATTCATTGAGAATAATTATTCTTTCAGTCTGGATGATGCCACAAAGAACAGCTTGGACAAAGAAACAATGTGGGAAATTTCTGCAACCTGTGCTGTGGTCACTGAGAGAAGGGTGCGGCGAGGAAGCAGGGAGAAAGGAGGGAGAGAACTTGACTTGGCAGAGCTGACATCACAGTCACTTTACAATTATGCTACAGAGTTCAAGATACCATTTGTATTATACAAGAGATCATCAAGCCTTTGTTACAACTGTGTCTAACTTCTTTGAATTATTTTAGTAATGTGACATCACTACAAAGTTAAATGACATGCAAACTGAATACACTTGAATAGTCACACACAAGCAATTTATGTTGGGACTCATTTTGAAAACTTATTTCATGATTTCAAAAGAACTATGTAAGACACTGTCTTTTTTTGCTCACTGCATTTTTTAGATGTTTGTTTGTTTTTTACCTGAAACACCATGAAAACCTTAGTGTTTGATTTCTACCTTAACACCATGAAAACATCATCTCCGCTGTGTATCACAGGTACAGAACAGACATAATAGATTTGTTTTTCTCCCCCACTACACTGGTATCACTAGTTCAGGTCTGGATTTTACAAGGACATCTGAAAGGACATTCTGAAAAAACAAAAAAGGAGGGGATGAAAAAGAAAAATTAAGAAACCCCGCTTTTAGCACTTACTGCAGTCCGCCAAGTTGAATTCAAGTGTCCATTTCACCTTTGAACAAGTGTCAATTTATACTCAGTCAGAGGTTTTGTTTTTAAAAAATTAGAATACTGTCAATTTTATTTTTTAATATATAATTTTATCATCTTAAACATCTATTGATTAAATGGATACTTTAAAGGCATTAAAGGATTAAAAGCATACTTTAAAGGAGTTTCAGAGTTGAGAAATACAGGATTTTAAAGAACCAGAATGAGTAACTGGGTATGTTTCTGCAAGAATTAGAATTTCATGGTATTTCAGTCTCCAGAAGTCTGTAACTTTTAATTCCAAGCATCTGAGACCTTCTTGTGTTCTTTTCTGGTATATCAAGGATGCCTTCTGATACCACAAGCAATGGTTAAAGCACTTCTTCAACAAGCTATGGGAGAAGCTTTGGTCAATAATAATGCTTCTAAACTGGTCTGCTTGCACCACAGAATAAATGTCTTGCAAATTAAAATTATAAATCCTGTTATTATTCCAGTCTTTGGCAAGTGAATTACGTTAATAGTTCAGTTTATATAAAGTTTGTCTTGATTGCTAATGAACACTACTTCAGAAAACTTTTCTGAAAGATGGTCAGAACTGTAAAGAGCATATAACTAGCATTAGAAAATGGAAAATTCTGTATTGCCAACTGCTGCTGTAGCTAATCTCAAATGAGTTCCTGCTACAGACACAATATATTCAGAGTAGCCTCGGTTTAAACAACTAATACTTCATATTCTGAGTTACTGAAAAGCTGGATAGTGGTATATGAAATCCCTGGTAACTGTAGTAAGAATCGTCCCTAGAACAGCCAGTACTTTTTACTCATAATCCTCTCAATTTATTGTTAACCCTGAAATCAACCCCCCCTCCACTTTCTTTTTCCCCTCATCCTAGTACATGAAATTTTGTGTTCCTCCAAACAGGAAAATCCTAATGTGATGGGCAGGTGAATATCCTCTATAATTTAGCAAGAATATTGCAAAATTGCAATATTACAACACTGGCTCAGTGCCAGAGTTACCAATACTAAGAACTATATAAGAAACAATGCCAATTTTGAGAAACATGTCTTCAGCAGAGCTTCACAGTTCTTGCCCTTTGCCTAATGTTGCACATGTGGCTCTGAAGACTTAACAGAATGGCCAACATAAGACACTGCCACACAAGACAAAAAAGTAAAACAAAAAACCACTTTTCTGAGTAATATTTGGTATTAAGAAAACATAACTGCACAAAAAATGAAAACCACTACACCAGTGAGAATATCCCTTCTTCTAGAAAAAGGTAAATAACATAAGCTTTACAAATAGGCCTTGAACAAGCACACCAAAAAGAAGATTAGCACAGCAAAATCTCAGGTTTTCTGGACAACCAACCATCAGTCCTCAACATTTATTGCTTACTATCATGTCTCCAACTAAAGACAGTGTCTGCAAGCATCTTCAATATAGGTCAGAATGTAACAATCTAGTCACATGCTACCTTACAAACACTAGATCATTGCAATAAAAGACATCTGATGGAAAAGGAACCTTCTGTCAGACCACAAAATTTCATCTCAATCTCAGTGGAGTTTCAGAGAAGAGATTCTGTAAGAAATCTCCTCTAGAATGGATACATGAATCCAACAGTTCTTTTCCAGTCCTGTTAAGGTGGAATGACTGAAGCTACTGTGATGCTGACAGCTGCTCTACCTAGTAGTTATCAAAAGCTAGATCTCTGTTCTTCTTTATAACCAAAATGATCATAAACACCTAATGACAAGGGTTCTATGGTGTCATAATCAATCTGAAGTTCTGAAAGGCCAGAAGACCATAAGAAAAAATAAAATCTACTGATGCCCTGTTGATATTTTTAGGACACACTGTAAAGTATCACCTTTAAGAAATGCTATTTTACATTGTCTATGGACTTCCACAACATCAAGTTAGTTGATAGTTCAAGATGTCTTTACCACCATATGGAACTAGAAACACTGCATTGCTCAGTTTCAGAATCTTGACACATAGCAACACTAACTAGCTCAAAAACTGACCCAATTTTTAAGAATGGTAACTGGTGCTGACGAAGATCCTGAGGAATTTCAGCTGCAACAGAACCCACATAATATTGATACTGACCAATCTTAACCCAATTTATGAAAGCTTAAACACAACTACTCACAAGTCATTTAGTGTCAAGTTTTAATATTCACATTGTTTGAGAGCATGTCAGCTGAGAGGCTTCCCTGTGTTACCTCTCTTAGAAGGACAATAGTGAAGATGATGGGAAACCTGTTTTCCTGCAGAGTTCTACAGTTATTTAATTCATCTACAAGTACTTTAAAAGGGCTGGAATTTAGGTCAACATCTCACCTAGAGTTTTATATTCTCTTTACTTGGATGCTTAGGGTGTTGGAGCTTTGGGGTTTTTAGTTGGGGCTTTAAGAGGAAAGGTATTTACTCAGAACAAAAATTTCAAGTGTCACTGCTGTTAGGTATACTCAACTTCTCAGATGCGATCTATCTTCCACACAGAGAATTACTTCATCTCCTTCAGTGTTCTCTGACAGGGTCTACCAGTTTCACACTATGCTACACACCCTTTTTCTAGACAAGCCACTATTTGTTGCCATTTTCAAATCTGCCCTCAAGGCCCATGAAATAAGTCAAATTAACAAGTTTCTCCTGTCCTTTATGACAAAGTATTTCAGTTATGTAAATTCCAAGTGTTGGGAGATGTTGCATTCTTTCCCCCTCTTCATACACTAGCCCACTGGGGAGAAAAAAAAAAAAGCGTTTGTTTACATTCCTAGTTATTTCAGTTTCTGCTTAAGGTGTTCTGTATTTATTTATGACTAAGCAATATCCCATTTTCTTCTTCTTTGCATTCCACCTTTGTAGTATTAGTCAAAACAGCTTTATACTGAACAAATTACTTCATGCTATTTACACGGAACATTTTAAGAAAGGTATGGCATCATGCATGACTATTGCCCATGGCAACTAGTAAAAAACCCTACTTCTAAGGATATATGAAGTTATAAAACAGACAAGGCTAGCATATGAATGTGACAAGAAGCAGTATGCAAGTATTTTGGATATTAAATGTTCTACAAAACGGATGCATTTTCAAAATCCACTAAATTCAGAATTAAAGTTAGAAGAGAGCAGGCCAAATAAGATGGATATACAGCTATCCACCCCATTAACTTATTTCTCAACTTAAGTGATAGTGGAAAAATACAGAAGGGGACACTAAAGGAAATTTTGTATCTTTTTACTTACTCCCATAACCTGCAACAACCACACATATACACATCTACAAACTTAACTCTTCCCATAAACTGACTTTCTCAGATCACACCAGAAATGAGTCCAAGATAGAAGCAAATCTAGTTCAATCATCCACAAAAGAGGGGTTTTTTGGTTGGTTGTTTGGGTTTTTTTAAAAATTAAAATCAAGTGTCATCAGTTTCCATCTTTCAGCTACTGATAGTAGGTTCTACAGCTGTCACCCTCCCTTCAATGCTGAGATGATTATATCCAAGCATATGAATATACTTATCAAACAAATTGCATACCTCACCTGCCCAAGACTATTAATCTGTGAACAAGATACTTGAAGTCTGTGACTCAGTTTACCCCAAAGAGATAATCTCACAGTGAAGGCTTAAAGAAAGAACACTCTTTTTTTTTCCTAAAAAAGGATGTCTTTACCTTTAAGAGCAATTTTATCTAGATGTCAGTAAATGTAGTAAAGCTAACAGTATCCTTACACAGTTTTAAAAAAAGTACTGCTTAATGTGGTGAACCATACAGGCTGCTGTTCATATATACATACACATACATACATATATATATACACACACACACACACACAAACAAACAACTCAGTCCAGCCTGTAAACAGCTATTCATGTAACAAGCAAAGCTACTGACCAAGGCACAAGACAAACCCCAGTTTTTCAAATGCATGACATGCTTTTAGAGAAGAAAATGGTAAGCAAAGATAATCTGCAGAATTTAGATATAGATAACTACTCTGAAAAGTTCATTTCCAAAATATTTCAGAATCACTAGCTTCTACACCTGTCTGAAGATTTACTTTCATTTTGAAGGAACAGACTAAAATCAAAGCACAATACTCATTAATGATTCAATACAGAGAGCTCATGCTCAAAATTTGCCCAAACCTCTGAACACTGAACTAAAATGCTTCATCTGTTTAGACATGTCATGTTGTCTGAACAAAATATTTTAATTTCACTGTGAGAGCCTGCCAGTGAATATACTCTCAAAAACATGGGGTGTTTTTTTTTTTTTAACAGATATATTCATGAAGACAATGCATAAAAAGCACACCTGTTAAGTAGTAGTAAAGCATAAATTTACCTCTTTAGAATCATCAATTCGCTCAAAATAAACAAATGCAAATCCTCTTGATCGTCCAGTCCGTTGATCATAAACCACATTGACACCAGTCAAGGGTCCATAACGGGAGAAGACCTCACGCAAATCTCTCTCAGTAGTATACAAACTGAGACCAAACACTCCAAGACATGTATTAGGATCTGGATTAGCCTGGTAAGACAAACATTCAACTCCAATTAAGTTTATAAAAAGCAAGCTACACATTCTCATATCAAAATTTCTCAATTATTAACAATTTTTAATACGAACTAAACATACCTTATTTAAAAGCTTAACACTTCAACAGTTACCATTCCAATTTTAATATCTTTTCAAAAAGTGGCTGTCATGATTTTTATTTAAGAAAAAATACAAAGATGAACTAACTACTCATGTTGGTGAAAAATTCACATTGATAAAAATTAAACATACTGATTACAGAAAAGCCACAGAGTAACAGGTACCTATTTTATTAATATTTGACACTCAAATCACCAGCAAGCTGCAGACATGACAAGCCTGCGCTAAGAACAGGTCTGCCAGCCGGAACTCCCACCTTCAGCCTTCCTGCATGGTCCCCACTGGCACTCAAGAGTGCACACTGTCTCCAGCTGCACACACTAAATGCATTTGAGCTCCTTGAAAGTTTGTATCTTTCCACTTGTAAACTGGATGAAAATCACCGCTTGTTTTCATCTAGATAGTATCAAGTGCTGAAGGCCAGTTCTGTGAAACTGTAATCCAAAAGCATACATGCTTTTATGGAGCAAGACTCTTGATTCTTTAATGTGATACAAGATACAGATCTACTTAATATATTTACTTCAACTAAAGGAAGTTAAATATGAAATTGTACAACGCACAACTTCTCTTTTAGGTTCAAAGTTTCTCTACATGCCAGAGTTCATCTAATGCCGACTCCACTGTAAGAATTATTTTGATCAAAATTAACATTTTTTCACCTAAGCTTCTGCCATCTGTTATACTAGATGCAGCAATTTAAAATGGCAGCAACAGGCATAGAGATTTCATGTTTCTGCTAAAATAGTAACTGGAAGTTGACACAGTCAAAATTTGTGTTTCAGTTTCATCAAAATCGCTGATGCACAGTAATTTATGCCTCAGAGCTGTTCAAAGAATGAACAGGTTCAGATCTTTTGTCATGTTCTTTTCAGAGCTTATGTTCAGGAACCCATTGTGAAAATAAGATGGTCAAACTACTTAGATATTTGAAGCTTCTTTCATTTTGTTAAAATAGAAGTTTGATCTTTAAGACATGAATCTTCTACAGTTCCTTATTACATCTGAAGAGCAGAGCAGAAACTAGTAACTGGCAGTGTCATTTAGAAGTTTTAATTATACAGGTTTAGGTTTCTTTTTTACTTCATATTTCAGTCTTTCTGATAATTCAGTGCATTAACAGCTATACTCTTATTGCTGAAACTCTGGTGGGTCTAATGAAATGTCTCAAGTCTTTTGAATCATTGTTTGGACAAGTCCCTCCACACAATACCTCTCAGTATTGTCCTTTTTTCACATCCCCTTACCCTTAAACCCTATTACCTTTTCTGAGGTAAAATAGTACTGAGAATCAGTCTCTGCACCTTAAGTGCCAAGTAGATCACCACTGGAGGACTAAAACCCAGCTTTTATATTGGGTCTTTGTACTGCCTCTCATCAGCACAGTATGCAAGCTCTCTCTACAAGGTCAGAAGTAGCAAAATTGCTACCAATTTTCCTGGTTGATTTGAATTTCATTTTGACACTACTAGAAATACTCCTTAGAATTAATGTGAAATTCACTGTGAAAACAAGTTTTGTGTTTTATAGAGTAATTTCCAAGGCAAAAAAAATTCTTCACAGAGCAAAAATATTCTAGTATTTTCTCAAGTATTAAAGTGGATTCATTCATCTTTCACCAGGAAGTCTGCTAACCCTTTTGAAGTTCAGTTATTCCTACCAACTCTTCAAGACACTAGATGCGTATTTACTACATCATGATTACACACTGGCAACAATCCACAAAGTAACTATGCATGTTGCTTCACAACAGCTTAAGCCACTGTACACTAGCACTGCTGTAGGTCTCGCCCTTTTCCACACACTCTTGTCTTCTCCCCCACATTGGTATTACCTAGTCCTAGTGAGCTGCTTCACCAAGGTAAGCCTGCAAAAAAACTATACTCTTTTTGACACGATTAGTAAAAAATTCAGAGAAACTAAACCAAACTAAAACTGAAAGGACTGGAAAAAATGTAATGACCCTCACCAAGGAAGAGGCAGACTGAAGTCATGTGGAACCAGAAGTTAAAGCACTGAAACAGATTATAAAAGTGCCCTGGTTTCAGCTGGGATAGAGTTAGTTTTCTTCCTAGTAGCTGGTACAGTGCTGCATTCTGGATCCAGTGTGGGAATAACGTTGATTACACACTAATGTTTTAGTTGTTGCTTAGTAGTGCTTATCTAAAGTTAAGGATTTTTCAGTCTCCCATGCTCCATCAGCAAGCAAGTGCACAAGAAACAGAGGGAGCACAGCCAGGCCAGCTGTCCTGAACCAGGCCAAGGGATGTTCCATACCACAGGATGTCATGTTCAGTATATAAACTGGGGGGAGTTGTCAGGGAGGGGCGGACCACTGCTCCGACATCAGTCAGTGGGTGGTGAGCAACCACATTGTGCATCACTTGTCTTTTCTTGGGTTGTATTTCACTCTGTTATATTCCTTTACTATTATTATATTTTAGTTATTAAACCTGTTCTTATCTCAACCCACAAGTTGGTGGGTTTTTTCCTGATTCTCCTCCCCATCCCACGGGAAGGGTGGAGAAGTGAACCAGCAGCTGCATGGTGCTTAATTGCTGGTGGTAATGGCTGGTGTACATCTACTTCCTCCTGTTCATATTTCTCATTTACATTTTGAGAGGCTGACTGATCCTTTTCATAACTGTAAATTTTTCTGGTCTGTTAAGACTTACACATTAGCTAATAACACATAGGCTTATTTCTTCAAGTTAAAGCAAATTTATACTCAGAGGTATAAAGTCACAAACAACCTTCAACATAATATGCTGTATAAGCAAATAAAACACTTGAAAATTTACTACTTTGGCTCCTCTAGTCAATCTTATCAATACTGTCAGGTTGCAAACATGCACAGAAAATGCCTCGTTTTTGTGAAGGGTAGATATACTTGGAACTATAACAAAGAAGTAATCAGAAGGCTTCAATTTCTAGAGCTGACAAAAACTGATGTCAGCCTCTCTGCACACACTGACATGCAACAGCATGGTTTTCAAGTAATTTCTTTCTACAACTGCCCTGTCAGTGGCAGGCCCAAGAAAAAAGGACCCAGCTGTAAGGGCAGAGATTGCTCCCCAACCCCAAATTCCCATATATCCTCCAGTGACAAGACAGCAAGTCAGATTCAGCCTGCAGGTAACATGGACTACACTGCTGTGAGCAGCAACTGGTTTGCTGGTACTCAGCCTTGATAAGCATGACATACTCTGCTGCCAGTGTGCCTTCTCCTGTTTGACATTGGAGAATGACTACGGCTCCTTCGACGACGGTATTCTGGCGTGTACGATCTGCTTCGAGAACGTCTCCTATGGGAATGAGAATGGGAATGGGATCTGGAACGAGTGTAACGTCTGTGCGAGTGTCTTCTGGACCTGGATCTTCAACAAAGAGAAAGCTTTTAGTTAGGTCATATGCACATAATTATTGAATTGTAAGCCTGACATTTCCTAAAGAAAAATATGTATTTTTTAAAAGTCTCTCTACAAATAGTTTCTTCTACTTTGCATGGATCTCTAACAACATAATCAGCAGCACCATTTTTATCTTTGCAAGAGCAGTTCTGGCAAACAACCAGGATTACATTCACAGTAGTTTTGGGGAAATTCAAAGTTTAAACTTGTATCAGCTTGGCTGCATATGTAACTAACACTTGCACAATGATACAGAAAGCATACACCAAACTAAAATACTCTCTTGGCTGGAAAGATCTACCAGCACTACAGTGCTGCAGATTCTACAAATGAAGTCCACCTGGACTTGAAAATTATTAAAGGCAAAGACAAAACCCAAAACTGCTTAACTCCTCAAGCATTTCCTTGCAGACATGTAGCCAATGATAAGCTCAGTTTTAAAGAGACATCATCCCATCCCATCCAGGCATTATATCCTAACAACAAGTAGTTAGTTAATCTGGCTAAACACTACAAGAAGAGAAGCTATAACATTAGGCTGAACTTTGGGAATTCAGAGCACAGTAACTCTTTTTTTTGGCTGCCCTGGTATGAAGTGTATGAATAGGGAAGATAGATTATTGATCTCTCCCAAGAACTGGTGAGGAACAACAACATAATACTACACAATTTCTCTTCCCCCTCCAGAGCTACAAATGCTGTTTTCAGGTTTCTCTCTCATTGGTGAAAGAAGGATTCAGTAGCTCTCCCCATTTTCACCAATATGATGGTACAATGGAAGAGAAAAGATTGGTAGTGTAAGCCAGGTAACATTTATGACATATTTAGAGGAAAAAAGACAAGACATTCCTCCTCTGTTCTGAGCAACCTCTCTCAGAACTGAGAACTATAAAACTTTGTCTCTGCACATACAGAGTTGGTGTAAGGGACAGAAGGACATATGCAGCATCAAAAAATTAATTTAAAACTTAAAACTCCCATAAATCAAGAAGCTATCCACACTCCATTTAAGCTGTAGTTTTCAGATTTTGTTTTTAAAGCCTCTAATGAAAGAATGTCAAGAACTTCCCCAAGTAGCATCTTCCAACATTTCTTAACAGTTACAGAGCTTACTCATTTTGTCTAATCCAGACTATCTTTGCTGCAGTTCTCACTTGATTTTTTGTTTTTTCCTAAAGGAGAAGTCCACACAAGAGTTCCCCACCAAAAGATTTTGGTGGAAAGAGACAGAAGATTTTACAGAATTGAAATGCAATCCCTTCTTTCTCTTCTGGAAGAGATAAACCTACAAATTTTAGTTATGAATTCTACATTACTTCTATTTATATTACCTGCTCTATTCATACCCATGCTTTATTACTCATGGAATCTTTCTCCAACTTTTTCAACAATCAACTGACATGCAAATTAATATCACCCTGTTAAAACACCACAGAAGGTTTATATATTTTACAAGTGGAGAAGAAATCTCATCTAGGTACCAAAACAGGCATATGCAGTAACACTAGATTAACATGACTAACTTCCTGGACATACCTTGATTTTGATCTTGACCTAGAATGCGATTCAGAGTGTTTGGAAGCCCTCGATGGACTGCGAGATCCTGACCTGCTCTCCGATTTTACACGAGCAGGACTCCCAGCTGGAGATTTTGACTGGGAGCGAGACTCCTAACAAAAAAGACAGTATTAAAAATGGTATTGGTTGTATAAATGCCTAACTCCTAACATTTAAAGTACAGTAATTCTATTATATTGATTGCTCCTGAAAAACAAATGGTTAGGCAATACCCTCCAAAACAAATTTCATTTTGCTAACCCACTGTTAATATTGTATGCTTTCCTCAAATAGGTCCCTGCTTGAACCAGATCACCAATTCTCTATTAACTAAGTAATCATGCAAATTCATCTACAACTTGATCATACAGACACTGGAACATAAACCATACATTTACTTAACCTAGGACCCATTCATTCTTCCAGATTCTTTTAATTCTACTTCACTCTTGCTTTCTACTTTTCTTCATTCTTCATTGAGTTTTTCATTTTTCATACTTCGTGTATTCTTCCCCAATTCAAACAATTCCTTATAGCCTTAAAAAAATATTCAAGTGCTTCTATCTGACCAATCTTCTGTTCAATTTTTTCCCCCATTCAATTTTAATTTTCTGATCTTTAATACTTTTCATTAGCCTTCTTTTATCTTGATTTATCTTCCACATTCTTGGAAAAAACTCTTCAATTTCTTCACGAACATTAACCTTAATGGAAAAAGAACATTTAGTATATTTAAGCACGTGGGGATTATAAAACTCTGCTGGAGTTCAGATGTTATCTACCAAATTGAAAAGCCAGCAGGTAAAGTGCAAGAAACTATTTTATAAAACAACTTTAAAAAAAAAAATCTTTAAAACTGTATAAGTGTCTACGTTCTAACAATGAGCTTACTGAGTTCTCAGTGTTTTACTGTATTTTCAGAACTACCCTCCTCCCCTTTCAGATTTTAAGATACACAGATACACTAAAAACTAATTAGCACAAATATATTAAAGTACTGATATAAATAACTGTGACCTCCCCCTAAAATAGTAACTATGTACTTCTCAGTACCAAATATCCCAATTTCTACTCCTGAACATTTTTACTAAGACACTCTCAGTTGAACAGAATGGCCAAAGATTTCCAGTCAAAACCTATCTATGCACATACTTACTCGCATAATACATGCACAGATATATGCAACAAGTTACTTTTCTTCCTACTTTTTCGTCCTCATTGTTACCCTCTTTTCCTTGCATACAACTTAATCCACATAAAACAAGAAGTATAATAGTACAGTTCAAAGCAATCCAATAAGAGACAAGACAGGAGGGGTTTTTTCTTGCATGGTAACACACACAAGAGAAAAACTAGGAAAACAAAGCAAACAAAGAGCAGGTTAGGATTTCCCCACATTCTTATATTGGTACAGTATTTCTAGGGAGCTCAGCTATAAAACCCCCCTACAGAATATTATATTCTACACATATGTAACGTAACAAAAAAAATGTGCAAAATTATTAAAGAAAAATGCATAGAAACCTCCCCTCCCATAAGTGTTACATTTCATGTTTATTTGCATCATGTGAGAACAGGCAGGAGGACAAATGTTTTTCTCAATTTATTTCTTAGTCTATGTTCAGATTTGCATTTTCTTTTACTGTTAAAATTCTTCAGTACTTTGCACTGAAGTTCTTTTCAAAGGATGATGTCCTCAGATTTCAAGACAATAAATCCACCAGAAACAAAACCCGAAGGCCTCCTTACCAACAGATATTACAGCTACACTACCTTTCTGCTTTACCTCAAAAAAAGGGGCAAGGGACACATGGAGAATGTCACCTACTGGGATAAAAGGCCTGCCAAACTTATCAGTGAAGGCCAATTTTGAAGCTTGGCTGCGATTCATGGACCATAATCAGGTCTGCATTACAGGTTACTCTTATCAAAAAGCGGGCTATCTGCTGATCTAGCTACATGACTTTCATTGAAATAAAAGGATATACGTGCACTTAACTATTAGCAAATGTTATTTGGTGTTTTTATTTTTACATTTGAAATCCACTGTTCACTATAAAAAATACCTTTTATAACCACTAACATGCCTTTTAATCTATTTTTGTACTCTTCATTGTTTGATAGCCTCCTTAATTCTTCTTTTTACACTTCCTCTGCAACAATTGCCAATTTCTCTGGGAATTATTGCCACTTGCCTGCCTAGTAAGTGATCAGCAATACAAGAAAACATTTAATGTGGTATCATTCAGATTTAGAAAACATCCTTCAATAAAGACACCCTCCTCAGTCACTCCTTAATGAGGATACTGTGTTGTCCCTATTTTTTTACATTTGAAATATCAGTTCTTGAACAACAAGAACTTTGGAAACTTGAACAAAAGAAACATAAAAACCCCAAATACCGCTCAATCAAAAAGTTTTTGGAGGTGCCAAAAATATCAAGGACCCAATCACTCCCATACAACACAAAAATTAGCTTAGTGTCCTTATATATTCAACTGAAGCATCTTATGACACCATCCACAGAGTTTCTAATAGTATCAGTTATGACAACAAACCTCTATTAAGTTGCCAAGAGCAAAAGTTACATTATTTCACATAGGTCAAGTCCTTTTGGAAATACCTGTTTAAAAGCTTTAGGAGCCGCACTCACAAACATACAACTTTAAAACTGGAGTAACAGAGGTAACAGCATAAATTCTTACACATTTCAAACTTCCTTAAACAAAGTAAGTGTAGATGTAAACTGCAGCTAAAGAGAGATTACCTGGTAGCAGTTGCATACTGTGTCTGTCATTGGCAGGCAATTACATCTCATCTTCTGATGCAACATAGATCACCTAGTTATATCTCCTACAGTGCTTCAAAAGGAGAGACTAAGGGAATCACAATAATCTGCAAGAGTTTAAGGACTTAAGGCTGATGCTGAAAAAGTACCTAATAAGATTTATATCAGCAAGACTACAGTCAGGGATTAAGAGATTCAGAGTTTCAAGGAGTCACAAAGGGATGTTTTAAATAATTCTCCTCCTCTACTTCCTACTGTAAGGAAATAATTAGGAAGCTATATCTTAGTCTATATCGCAGACCAACCCAATTGTTCTGCATATACAATTCATATCCATTCTACAATATGAGAAAATTAAATAATTAATATTATTTCTTAGTACACCATCTTTAATGAGAGAAAACAGACACCTATTATCCAAAGCATTAAAAATCTCTCAATTCTGTAGTAGTCTAAGTAATCTATGCATTCTGATCTTAGTTCCATTGTTAGCATAGAAATTACATACTGCCTAAGAGAGAAAAGCCTAAAATTTTGCTCTGGATCCTCAACATTTTCTTATCTGCCTGTTCTAAGGATTCTCAGTCATTTAAGGGCCACAGATTAAGACTGCATTTCTTAAATTCAGCTTCTCATCCCACAACTATCTTACAAAACAGCATTTTAATGCCTTCAGCTTTATTATGCAATTGTCTAATCACTGCTTTCTACCTTATAAACTTATAGGCAGATACTCACTGTGACCATGTCAAACTATGTACATCCGCTGTCACTACAGCCTGTAGGAAGAGTCAGTCTTCCTAATACTTGCCAGTATTTTCAGATCAGACTTCCCTTTCAAAACAAATGCTTTATCTGTCAGTAACACTTTTCCCAGGACAAAACTAAAATAATAAAAAAACCCCGCATAACACTCACGAACAAAAACCACACTGAAACCTCACCTAAAATAATAGTAATTTAAAAATCTCAATCATAACGGCATGCTTCCTCACAATAAGATGTGACAGCTTCCTCAAGTGCATACCAGGAAAGGAGATTAATGATTCACCAAGTAGTAGAACTCAGAGCCAAAGAAATTATTGTAGGTAAACGCAAAATCTAAAGACTGCAGCTTCAGTTACTGATTCACTGGATAAGAAGATGCACAGCTAAAAGCATTTAAAGAGAGCATTGAAAGCTATTTTTTATCCTTTCTACCTTTGCTCTTCCCAGAAAGAACACAAAACGAAGTGGTATGGAAAGGACATTCCCCTCCTCATGGTCACATAAACCCAGTCATTGAACAGCTGTCAGCAACTTTAGATGATCCAGCTGAACAAGACGTCAGTCATGTCAACGAACTTCATTCATACTAGTACAACTGTTTAAAACACGTAATTGATTCAAGTTATATCTGCCTTGCATCCTTCGAAAGATGCTACTTTCTGATATAATTACTATTTTAAAAGCATTCAAAGCACTTTTATGCAAAGTAGAATTGCAAAAGTCTGTAAGAAGTATCCTTTCAGTCTTCCACCTATCATGAGAGGGTATGATAAAGACCATGAGGGGAGGAAAAAGAAAAAAAAAAAGAAAATTGTCCTCTTTTACACCATCCTGTCATGCCTTACCTCACACCTTATCAATTCGGAGTATGACAGAAAGGCTACAAAAATTTAAAGTGAGACAATAAATAAGAACTGAATAAGCCTAAATGAGGCGTTCTATAGCAAAGCATGGGAAGGGAAATGGGAGGGAAGAAAAAAAAAAATCATTAAATCACATAGAAATTGCAGTTGAAATTCATTTAACCTTGTTAAGAAACACACACAGGGTGAAAAAAGGACAGGACAAGTAGCACAGCAATACCATTAAGCCAGCAAAATAAGAGCTTAGACTTTACAAAAATCCTGCTAAAATCTCCTGCCCAAACTCAAAAATTAAATGAAGTCCAACTTTGTAAGGGGACAGAAAAATATAAATAATCCAAAAAGAAACAGAAATTTAGCAGCAGCCTACATTCACCAGATAAAACGGTCAATTTAGTTACATCTCATTTATGAGAAAGAACAAGATTACATTTTAACCACTTTTTGACAAGTATCTACCAACTTTCCCTGAAACTCACTGGAGAAATAATTTTTTGCTTCATCCTATGTTCTATCACTCTATACTAAAGATAAAACTGATTCCTTAATTAGCTGTTCTTCTATAAATATTTCAGTAGTATATGTAATAAGCTTCTGTATAAAAAGAAACTCCCAAGTTGTGCTATCTTGAAGACATGTATATTTTTAAAAGCTACCAACATCAGCAAACTTTATATATTTCTCAACAATATTGATACTGATTAAAAGGAAAAAAAAAAAAGAAAAAAGAGGAAGTTTCAGCAATAAACTTTTTCAATTTACAAAATCTTCTCACTGAAGCTGGAAAATATGCCTCTACAGAGAAGGTTTTGTAGTCACTTAATCACATAGAAAATGGGATTTGTTTTTAAAAAGAGCAGTCTTCTCAGTTGACCTGGTCCAAAACCATCTAGAATTTACTAAACTCAAAAAAAAATTTGCTTCCAGAAAAAGTCTCATTTCCCACACTAGTCATTAGAAACCACAGGGTGATCACAGCACTCTCCGAGCAAATGCAAACTCCTGAGGATAAGCAGACCATCATGCCTGTATTTCAGAAGGTACAGAAAGCAACGTGCCTTCCTTTCCACGGAGAGAACAGCCAGCCACTACAGGAGAGGTTGAATACAATAGCTAAACAGACTTCCCCCTCCCCCCTTTTTTTTTTTGGCCAAAGAAACGATCTCAAAGGTGATGAGCTTTAGGTAACAAACATTAGAACACATGAAAAGAAGTATTTTGCATACAAACTTCATGAAGCAAATACAAGACACATTCACAGTTAAGCTAATCCAAAAGCTGCTTGCATACATATGAACTATGCATACTTCCTTCAACAAAATGACTCACATGCAAACCATGTATTTCTTCAAGTGCTTTGCTAGACTAAGATCATTGTGAGATTGTGCAGAGCATGAAGAGGCATCTCATCAGAATTAAGACAACCAAACTGGAGCTCTATCTTTGTTCTGCTAAAAAGCTTTATCTATTTAGACAAGCAGCATATTAATATTGGTATAAAACTGCTAAACTTCTACATTTACAGAAACCAAACATCAGAAACTAAAAAAAAAATATTAAAAAAATCAAAGTTTCAAGTGGAGCTTCTGAAGTGTAGGTTTGTTCAGACTCCGACTTATTCACTGTTCCAGGGAACAAAGTTGCATCACAAAATGTGCATCCAATGAATGTGTTATTAAATATAACGAGGAGTATGAAAGCAAGTAAGAGTTGCTTGTCATCTGACAGCAATAAAAGATAAAAAAGCCTAATTTGCCTAAGATGCTCACAAAGAACATTCAATGGTGATAAAATCCCATGACTTTTCCAAAAGTCAAATCACCAGTAAGAAGCAGGACTTAAAATCTTTTTTCTTCTTAAACGTCCAAACTTAGCTCTAGCACATCCACTATATTTCTAATTCTTCTGCCTATTTCTTTCCATCAAATCATCGTGCTTGCTTAGGGGGTGTGTGTGTGGGTGTATGATTTCTGCTGTTCAACCAGCAACATTCTTAATACTGAACTTGCTGAAGTTGAAACAATGATACAAAAACAGAGCAAATGTTAATCAAATATGTTCAGACTAATAAAGTTTGCTTTAAAATGTCAAAGAAATGAGTGAGCTCAATAAAAATATCTACAGTGATTACAATGATTTTACCCAACTATTTAGAAATGCAAGTTTTTAAATAGTGCAAATTACACATTCTCATTGAAGTTATTTCCATGATCATTCTAAATTTCGTGTTCAGTTTATGATTTTAAAATCATGAATTAAGGCAAAGCATATACATGGAGAGTATCTTAATACTGCTATAAATAAGGTGGGGGGTTTTGTTTTGTTTTTTAAAGTAGAATTCCTGATAATATTGTGGGAAAATTTAAAAAAAATTTACTGATTTATATATGAACATTTTTTCTTCACGAAGTAGCAAAACAGGAAAACACTTTCTAATTAATCTCTAAAACAAAACTTCCCACATATCAATAAGCACCTTTACCTTGGTATCAGTTTCATCACTATTTGCCAGAACGTTCACTGAAGTGTTTTTGGGACATAATGCATCTACACGGACAGAATATAAAAGGACTCAAAACTCCCTTACTGCTTTGGCATTTAATTTTTTTAAAAGCACATCACACTATTTAGTATTTAAACTCAAGGGGAGGAACTGAAAGAGTACTCAAAATTATTTTTTCGTAGCGGTTTCTAGGAAAGCAGGTCCTTTACAAACTTATTTCCAGTTTCTGCAGTTTCCTCCCATTAAAAACTTATGCCGCACTGTCTCAGTTCGACTTGCCTTCATACAGCAAACTGAAGCACTAGGACAACGTTCAGTGTGTAAGAGTTCTATCCCACTGGGAACAGCAGACTAAACACTAAAGCCCAAAAGTTACACAGGCTTAATTTCCTGCCTGTGAGCACTTTCAGTGCAAATAAAGTATGAAATGCCATAGCCTCAAATACAATTTCTTATTTCAAGTATTTTAGTAGCATCAACAATAATAAAGCATTACTGAAGAAAAAAAAAAGAACTGCCTAGAAACGTTCTTCCTTAGTAGAAAAAAGAAACAGAACTATAAACACATCAAGTATCTGCCATTATGGTCAGTTATAAAAAGATACCAGTAGACAAGACACTGCCACATGCCAGACTGATTGAGAAATTCCAGTGTTAGGGAAAGAATGAAAGTTTTCCAAATGAAGACCCAACATGGTGAGCAGCTCTTTCCAACAGGTACATTTTCCACCAAAAAAAAAACCAAACAAACAAACAAACAAAAAACAAGCCAACTAAGAAGTAGCAGGCACAGGAACTCCTACATTGGATTCCTCAAACCTCACCTCCTCTCAAAACATTATTTTACTTCTACATTTCGCAGAAGGCATGCAGAAATACTGAAAACACACAGCTATATCAGCTTCGTAACATGGAACAACAGATCCATCAAGGAACCTAATACAGAAGTTCTGTGGATGAACCTAACAAGTATCTCCTAACAATAAACCGCAGTGGGAATACGGACAAGAAAATAATTTTAAAAAATATAAATCGTACTGTAAAGTGGGAGACCGAAGTAAAAATCTTGAAAAGTTAACAACAAAGCATACTTGGTTTTCAACTTCCTCAGACTTAGGTAGTTACCCCTTCGGAGATTAGTTTATTTAGCTGAAAAGAGCTTAGCTGTATAGCCATCTTTATGCAGGCAATCAACAGAAGAAGAGATTCGGTTTACCCCACCTGAGGAAACAGCAGCAGTCACTGCATAGCCAGGTACAGGCACACTCAGCCGAAGGAATGTTTTGTTTGGGTTTTTTTTTTGTGGTGGGATTTTTTTTTTTTACTAACACTACCAAAAGGTAACAACATTAGGGTAAAATGGGACACTGCTCTTCCAAAATTTCATTGCTTGTTTCCCCAGGCAGTAAACCTATAAAACTGCAAAGCTGCTGTCCCTGGTTCATCAGAGAAAGTCACCAAAAGGATGCTCAGGTGTTCCTCTAAAGAATCTCTTAGAGAGAAAAAAAATCTCTGAAAAATCTAAGAAAGGAAATATTGATGAATTGAGGACAAAGCACATATTTCATTCCTGTTTCCTGCAGCTTCTAATTCCTGCTTGCCTTGATCATCACTAAGAAAAAACTCCATTGAAAATGGAAAGAACCAGTCATACGTGTACATAAACCGCCGCAATCAGAGGGAAGAGAGAAGAAACAGGCCTAACCAGGTTACAGAGCCACAGCAGCTTGTTGAGACAAGAGTCTTCAGCCGCGTTATCAATGAGTTCCAACGGTTTAACAACGAAGGCCATACCCCCCCGATGGCTTCAGGAAGCCTGGCCCGAGAAAGATCCAGTTTGCAGGCCAGCAGCCAGGAGAGGCAGCGCACCTCTCACAAAAGGACCCGGTCCCTCCTCTTTTATGCTGGCGGAGGCCTCGGCTCCACCGCGCTCTCCCAGCCACGACCGGGAGGCCGGCACTGCCCGCGGGCACGACGGGGAGGGGCAGCCACCCCGAAGCCGAGACAGGCAGACAACAAGAGGGCCGGGACAACCGGCGGGAAGAAAAGAAAATAAAGAGCGAAGCGGGATGAAACACCGGGCTACACCAGCGCTCTAAGCCCTGTTCTTAACGCCAAAACCTGCGCTAGCAGGGTAGACGCGAACCCGCAGCACCAGAGCTCAGGGCCCGCACCTCGACGGAGGGGGATGGGGACGGAGACGTTGTGGGAGAAGGAAGCGGGATGAGGGTTAAGGCAGCGGAGCTCAGCTCCGCGATGGGCCAGCTCCTCAGCGCCGGGAAGGCAAAATGAAAAAAAAAAACCCAACACAACAACACAACCAAAACACACCGAAAAAAGGAGATAGGAGGAGGAGAGGGAAGCCAGTCGCCCACGGCCCAGTCAAAACTCGAGCGCCTGAAGAAGCCATTTTAGAAACAAGCTGCGTTACCCCCACCCCTACTGGGCCGGAGGGAGAAGAGCGCCCCCCGCCACCTTCCCCGGGTCCGGTAACCCCCTCTCAGCACGGCCCGGGTAGGGACGGCCACTCACCCTCCCCTCGAAGTTGTTCTCCTCCACGTCGCTCATGTCGGCAGAGTCCTGGCCACGGGGCTGGGCGAACGGGAACGCTAGTCCCGAGCTGCAACTGTACCCGCTACCGCTATTATTGTTATTGTGATTGCTACCAGTATCGCCGCCACCTCCCTCCCGCTAGAGCCTCCCAAACCGTCTCCCGCAGCACCGCAAAATGGCGCCGCCGCTCCGTCTGCGCCCGACACCGCGCGGGGGGCGGG
>NW_020799095.1:18184040-18189902 GCF_003259725.1 Athene cunicularia | reverse complement strand
TAACTTTAAAAATTCTTTGCAGGTGTGTGTGAGGGGCTGCCCCTTCTCGCCATCTAACCCCCGCCCCCCTTCTCTGGGGTTCTGCTTCTGCACCCCAGCAAAGAATTTTTAAAGTTAATACCTTTGGGTCCCCGTTACCAGGTGGCGTTTTGTTATGGCAAATAGTTATTCAACATTTGTTGCTTTTATTATGCAAATTTTAAAATGAAGCCGTGTGATTCTGTCTTGAATACTTCTAGGAAACAAAGGCCTAAATTTTCACTTTGCAGTCTTGAGAATTTCCTTTTAACCAGCGTTTTACTGAAAAGCTTATCTTTTTCTGCTCAGTCACATGACAAGGGCTTCCCTGTTTCTCCATACCCTGTATGGTTTTGGCACTTCTTCCTCCAGCACAGAGCAACAACTAGAGCAGCTCATACCTTGCAGGCAGCTCGGCACCGAGGCCAAATAGGTGGTTCCTTAGGTCAGAAAATTTCCAGATGATGAAACAGTCAGGCTTGCTCTGCCTGTACTGGAAACCCAGGAGAGCAGGTGAAGATGGGTGACGAGCAGCTGCAGCTTGCCCTCTCCAGGAGCAGCAGCCTCCCCACTTTCCCACCCTCTTGCTGGTAGTGGCAGGAAAAAGCTCAGCCACTTGTGCCTTCCCCGTGATTCTTCAGGGGCAGAAGCTTCTCTTTGTGGCTGAGAAGTTGTTTTGCTCCAATTCCTGTGCTGGCTGAGGCTGGTTACCCTCAGTTTGCCATGGTTGTCACCAAGGAATGACCTGCCTAACAGAGTGCTCATGGCAGTGAGCAATCCCAGAAAGGAATGAGGTGCCCAGGGGGTGATTCATAGGCAGGAGATGGTTCCCTAGAAATCAAATCCCTTTGCTACCTGAAGCACGCTCCTGGGGCTTTAGACAACAGCCGTGTCCGCAGCGCTGGTTGATTCTTCCACAGCCTGTGACGTTGGGTCACAGGCAGCTGCTGTGGCAGCACAGCCCCGTTGGCAAGGTGTCCCGGCAGAGAAGCCGTGTTCACGCTGCTCATCCACAGACAACTTGAGGTTCTAACAAACCGTCAACATACGCTCGTTTTTACAGAGATGGTTCATGTTGCTTCCTACCTCGACCATAAATCTGGATTATTTCTTGCTTCTGTTGTAAATGGAAGGCTGGAACTGTACATGCCAGCCCTTTCCTCTTTTTGCCTGCTGAATCAGAAGTAAATAATCAATTGAAGAGTAAAGTAGCTCACAGTGGTAAAGAAAGCAGTTTTGGGGAAAAAGCTTTCTTGTCCTCTAAGCTTGCAAAATATTTCATTTTGGCTGAAAGTTTCTTGCATGTCACTTACTTCTAAAGTTTTAGTCAAGCCCTTAGCCAGTTCTTGTTTAATTACAATTAAATTCTCATTCAGGTTGGCCTGAGTTTTAGCCTCTGCTGATGTCTCACTTTCCAAAAGCGATTCTGAATCCATGTCATCATCTGTTTTTTATGCCAGCTCTACTCCATTCAGCTCCAGTGGATTTGCTCATCTCCCTTTTCAAGTGTAACTTTATTAATAAAGCACTTATTCTACTGCAAGATCACACACTGTTCTGCTGTCATCTGATTCTGATCCTGGCTGATGTTGCCTATAATCTAACTCCAGGAACAAAAGGGAACAATTATGAAGGGCATATTTAAATTCTGAGATGAAAATGCTTGTCAGTCTTCTATCATAAGGTGGATCACTGAAAAAATGCATTATGAAGAACCAAGTGAAAATACATAATGGTTACGCTAAAAACAAACAGGAGAGAGAGGGAAAAGTTCAGATTATAGGACAGGAATATGCTTTTTGTTAACATGTATGTATATAAGATTTAGCTATAGCCCACATTGTGATTCCAGCTCCTGAGACTTACACTAATAGTAATGCACAAAACGTTTGCATTATTCTAGAAGGATTTTTTCATTACTGTGATCCTAAAATGTTCTGGCAATGTGCTGGGTTTGTGTGACGTGGGTTTTTGGTACCGGGAATGGGGCTACAGTGGTGGCCCTTGTGAGAAGCTGTTCGAAGCTCCCCTGGCTCCAATTTGGACCCACCTCTGGCCAAGGCAATTAGCAATGGTGGCTGCACCTCTGCGATAACGTATTTAAGAAGGGGAACCTGAGAAGAGTGGTAGGAGTTGTGAGGAGGATGGCCGTGCGAACACTGAGGCCAGTGGAAGGAAGGAGAAGGGAGGGAGATGCGCTGGGAGATACAGGTACCCTGTATCCCGTGGTGAGACAGCAGGCCCCCCCCGCCACCCATGGGGGTCACCGCTGGAGCAGACGCCGACCTGCGGAGGACTCAAACACGCAGGGGTAACTCACGCTGAAGCAACATGGGATTGGCTGCAGCCTGTGGAAAGGACTCATGCCAGAGAAAGTTCATGGAGGACTGTCTCCAGTGAGAGGGACCCCACGCTGCAGCAGGGGACAATGCCAGGAATCCTCTCCCTGAGGAGGAAGGAGTGGCAGGACTGACCGCACCCCCCATTCCCTGCCCCCTGTGCTGCTAGAGGGAGGAGGTAGAGATATGGGGAACAAAACTGAACCGGGAAGAAGGGAGGGGTGGGAAAAGGTGTTTTTAAGATGTGGTAATGCTTTTCACTGTCCCATTCTGTCTGTTTAGTAGTAGTGTTGTTAAGAGTTTGAATTAAAGTGATCTTTTATTTCTTCCCCTAATGAGGAGTCTGTCTTTTGCTTGTGACCATAATGCATGGGACATCCCTCTCTGTCCTTATCTCGATTCCTTGAGCCTTTTGCTTTATTTTCTCTTTCCCAACCTTGAAGGGGAAAGGGGTGAGTGAATGGCTGTGTGGTGCTCAGCTGCCCTCTGGGCTCAAACCATGACAGGCAATTACACTCCAAATAAAAATGGCAATCACTGATACAAATACCTATTTTTAAAAAGTCTAATCAAGTTTACATTTTAAATGGAAAACTACAAGCTCTCTTCACCATTTCCCCCCCATAATTCTTAGGCCTTCATTGTCCTCTACAATAACTTTATGGTAGCTTCCTGAAGTACAATTATTATTTGACAGTACATTTCAGCTGTCACTGTTTATGAGTTAGACTACAAAGTTGATTTGCATCTTTGGGAGCCTCTCTACTAAATGGATGATGGTTCACACACAGAAAACAGCTAGAGATGGCCTAAAGGATACACTAACATGACATAATTATATGTACTTCAAGGATGACTTATGGAGTTTTTTTGAGAAATATTAATATAGTGTTACCTTTAATGCAGTAGTGAGTATACAGGATTCACAATTTGGGGAAAAAATGTACCTTGGGGGGAAAAATGGGCCCAGATCAGGCCCATTTCCTAAAGTGAAAGGTTATAAACAGCTGGTTAAGGGATCAGGAAGAGAGAGAAAAAGGAGTGGCAGTAAGGCAAGTATAAGGTTGCATCTATTCTTATCTATGTACACAGATTAGAGGGTTCATCCATTAAGTAAGAAGGCAGCAGGCACACTGATCACAAAGTATATTGATTCTCTAGACATTACTATTAAATAGTTTAAACATACTACAAGAGAAGAAATTCTTAACACATATTTGAAACAGACAGAACAACAGCTATGCGAATTAATGTCAGGACAGTCTAGAGATAGTGAAGGGTGTGGGAAAGGAATAAAGACAACACTGCAGCAGCAATCTAGTTTTGCTTTTTTGGATTTTGAAAAATAATACAGAATACGGTCAGTTTTTACTCCTGCAATCCTATGCTTTTATCTATCCCTTGAAATGATGCTGAGAATATTATTGCCCACAAATATAAGGCCCATGTAAACACTAAGGTTTGATTTTCATATGTCACTGAGGAGAAACAAGATATTACATTCTGGTACAGTTTTTACCACACATCTTGGATAAGGGGAAAAAAAAAAATCACATAATATTGTGAGACACATGTTCATGAAAGATGACCAAATACACGAGGCCTTCAGGCAATAGGAACTAAGAACGTTATTAATAGTTGAGAGTTCCTGTCAACAGAGGGTATGTTTATAATGGAGACAGATTTCTTAATAAAATTTTGTGACCTCCACAAGCAAATCTTCCTGTGATTATACCATTGACAGATTTCCCTTTCTCTCCCTATAAGCTCTAAATACCATATAAATTATATTTGCAAAGACATTACAGCTGTTCACTGCACATCTGTGAAAATAAAGGATTAATCACTGAGCAAATAGTACAGTAATAAATGGCAGCAAATAGCTGCAGTATGTTTGTTATGTGAAGTCCATTTCAGACCATCTGCTTTTGATCCTTGCAAGAGGAAATCTTGATGAGAAAATACCCACAGAAACAGATGAGGTGATTCTGCTTTAGAAAACACTTCTAGCAACAGTATTATTGATGCTGCACAATATACAGTCAATCTGTTCACTCAAAAGCTTACTTACCAAGTATTTCAGGTTTGGTTGGTTTTTTTTTTTGCCTGTCTTCATTCAATATTGTATAATATAGCAAGACTTTTGTCCATGGGATGGATTGCATAATTAAATAAATGCATCATTCATTTAATGCAGCCTCTTCTGAATTCTCTGTGGGGATACAGCCTTCTATCCACTTCAACAGTTGCCTAATATTCTCAAATTTAAATTAACTCTCAGCTGAACACCAATATTTTCCAGACCAATAAGAAAAGAAAAAATATTTCCAAAGTATGTTTTACAAGACTCTGAAATAAGGGACTGCAAACTAGTCAACATTAGAAAAGTTTTTTATATGCAACTGATTCACTGGCTGACATGATGCCACCTGCAAAAAGTTTTGTCTACCTACATAGGTCTAGACCACTAACCCTCTGATGTATCAGTATCCTTTTTTCTGTTAGAGCAACAGATTTAAATGTCGAATTTTCCTCCACGTAATCCATAGAGAAAAAAAGTTTGAAAACCAGAGAGAAGCCAGGTAGCCTCCAACACACATTGGAAGGGAGAGAAAGCTGCAGCTCAATGCAGGTGTGGGGGTACCGATGGGAGGTGGAGTGGTGATGGGATCAGCAAGCTGCCAGGACAACGCTTGCCGTGCCTGCGTTTATTTTACAGAGGATGCAATGCTGCAAACAGAACGTTCCCCTACACCCAACTGCAACATCTGATGTGCAACTGTTACCTCAGCTTGTCTAAGTAGGGACAATCCCGAAGGAACTGAGCTAGGGTGAAGAACAGGTACTCCAGAGCCTTAGCAACATTGAAGCTGTTCAACGTGCCCTTATGTTCACCTTTAGTTAACTGATACCAACTTCCCTCAAGTATCACCTTGCAGGAAGGGCCTGAGCACAGTCCTACACCCACAGAGGATTTTACTGACGTGATTATCAGGGTGGGAGTTTATAGACTGTCCCAGCCACGAACAGTACAGCTGGCGCAGCTGCTGGTTGCAAGAACGAGTGTACGGATGAGGACAAACTGCCCCTGCACCAGACCTGAGTGCCAGCACTCGTTCCCGAGGCCAGTCACAATTCACTTACGCCGTTAGAGGGCAGAAGCGACACCATTCCCGGTTTGTGCTTCTGGCCGCAACCTTAGGGACGTCAGTGGGAATTAACAGCCACGGCCAAGCTGCCTTCCAGCTTCCCGGGGGGTTCCTCTTTGGAGCCCGGCGGTGGACGTTTCCGGGAAGAACTACTAGGCCTGCAGTTACGTATCGCCCTCCCGGCCCCCACACCGCCTGCCTCGCTCCCCCAAAAACGCATACCGGCGGGCGTGCGGGTAAAGGCCTCGTGACCGGGCTTCTGGCCCCGAGCCAAGCCCCACGCCCGCAAGAGCAGGAGCGCCCACGGTTACCGGCCGCCGCCCCTCAGCGCCGAGGAGGCGGGAGAAGGGGGGGGG
>NW_020799095.1:18161898-18183990 GCF_003259725.1 Athene cunicularia | reverse complement strand
GGAGGCCCGGCGGTCCGTGTGGGGAGACGGGGCGGGGGAAAGCGCCAGGCTTGGCCGCGGGTGGCGAGGCGGGGAACCGGGTGGCCGCAGCATGGCTACGGCGGCCGGGGGAGCCCAGGTTTTCATTTCGCCTGGGCGCCCCGCTGTGTTTTCCTCCTCTGGGTCGCCCCCTGCTTCGGGGCAGGTTTATTTTCCCTCTGGCTTCGGCCGTGCTTCTGCCCCCTCCCCGCCGGTGTTTGTGCAGCCGTCAGCTTTGCCCCCGCCTTCCTTCCCTCCGCTTGTCCTTCCGCAGCGGGTCGTGCTGCCCGCGGGTCGGTCTCCTTCCTCCTCTGCGAGCTGTGGTCGTTGGTAGCAGCGCGGGTACTTGTGGTGGGTTGTGGCGGAGTTACCGCAGGCCCCTCTTACGGGTGGGGGTGTTCTGCTGCCCGCCGTGGCTAAGTGTGCCCTCCGGCTGGATAACCGCGTTCCAGGGCTGTGGTGCCATGGCCTCGGATGGCGAGGAAGCAGCGAAGGAAACAAGGGGTTTCTGGTTTTCCTCAGTGGCAGTGGCCTTCCTGTCATAAACTATGACTGCAGTGACTCTGCAAGATTGACGTCTTGTACAGTAAGGTCCTTAACTTTCAGAGAGGCGAAGCATGCTTACAGTGATGTGATGTGATGGAACTTGGAAGAAAAAAGTGTTTGTTTAATCCATATTCAAGCAAAGGCAGGATCCTTAATAATGTTAGATTGAGTCATCTTCTGATACTGACAGGTTTGCATAAAAAAATAACGGGCAAAACGTTTGTTTTAATTTTAGGAGACTGTAAAAGTTCCTGACAAGAGTTGAGGAATAATGCTTCCTTCTTACAATAGAATAAAATTCCTTTTATCTGTAACCTCTGATATTTTAACTACACGTTTAATCTTCCATTAAATTTATTTCTGTGAGTATTTCTAACCTACTATTGTCTACCTTATTTCTGTAGCTGTTAATCATTCATTATTAATAAACTTTCTCTTCAGTTTCATAATCTAACATAGCAGCATCCTGTAAATTCTCTTTTATGTATTTTGTCATCTAAAAGATACTGACACCTAAAATGGAGTTTAGTTTCTCTGTGTGTGTGCACAAAGCAAAGCAGAGAGAATTTTTGTTATGTCTTACAACATGATGTGGAGTTTCCCTAGTGAGGTTTAACCTCCTTCAGTGAGGTTAAAACTGTGGGTTTGGTTTTGTTTTGTTTTGTTTTTGTTGTTGTTTTGTTCCCTTGTGAAGGGGGGGACAGCTTTTCATTTTGAAAAGTGGGCTCTGCAGGAACTGTGACTTTAGTTTTAACAGAACCTTCAGAATATGAACGTGGTGATCATAATAGCTAAGCATGCATGTGATTTGTTCTAATTGTAATGTAGTGTTTGTTTTGGAGCAGATGTCATGAATTGTTTCACTCATGAGAATATCAAAGAAAGGAGGCGATATAAACATGTTAATATATTGTAAGTAGCATTTTGTTCTAGTGTCAGAAGAGGAGCAATTGCAATTTTAGATCAAATGTGGAAATTTATTGCTAGCTTTGTTCCAGTTTTGACTGCTGGAGATACCCATGTGCACAAAGCCTAAATTATTCTGGCCTCTTTTTGTTATTATATGTGTAACAATATATAATTGTTTAATAATTCATTCCAGGTACCTGAGAATGCCAGAGGATTAAGCAATTGTGCTGGAATTCCTTTGGTCTGGTAAACGTGTCTTTTTCCTAAAGCTTTTATAGTTGTAAATCAAGCTACTTCCTTTTTTTTAAAAAAAGCGCGCTTTTGTCTGATTTTAGAGACTCCTTTTGGCTTTTAGTTTCTTGAAAGAGGCATTGGTACTAGCTAATCATGTATTGTGATTTAGCTTGAGGATTGGATGTAATTTAGCTGCTAAAAGTAAAATATTTCCCCTGGAGTTCATGATCACTTGTACCTCTTCCAAGAATAGTTAAGGGCACTAGTTCTTGTATCTTGCCCAAACTGTAAGTAGGATAAATGCATGCTGTCAGCTTAAATTGTCAGCTGTGTAGTCAACATATTTGAAGACTAGTGTCAAAAATAGCCATTAAATTGTTTCCAGTAGCTGTCAAAAATCCGTGGAGCTCAGTCATTAAAATGAAAGTGTTTTGTGCTGGTACAGGTTTACTGCTAAAATGTATTTTAGATGGTATTTGTTTTTTGACAAGCTCTTTCACCTGTGACTGAAAGCTTGTACTATTAGGTGGGCTGAGTTTCCTCAACTGAGCATTATTAATGGCCTCCTTAATTTTCTTTTATGATTGTCAGATTTACAAGAAATTATTTATATTACCATTTGCCTTTAAATTAAAAGATTAATTTTGGATTGCTCAGAACTAAATGGGTTCTGTGCCTATGTAAAACAGGTCCCAGGCTAGAGGCCTAGACAAGAAGACTTAAAACTTATTCCACTGAAATTAGTCTCTTCAGTAATAACAAATAAATAAGAGGCTACTGTGGTATAAATAATCCAGTTAAATTTCTGGATACCTTCTACTTTAACAATAAAATATTTTGCAGTGCACACCACTGTGGTGATGTGGTTAACTACTGCCTGTTATAACTGCTGCTATGCTAAGATAAACCAACAAGTCAATATAGAAATAATAAAAGATGTAGAAGAACTTACTTGTCTTTGACATTGCCTCCAGTGTTATTTTTCTGAAATCTTTGTCTGGAATAGCCTCCCAGGAGGGAGTGTGAATCTGAAGCCCAGTCTGTATTGTAGCTTTACTGCTGAAGTGTACTTTAGGTGGACACCTTGCACACATCCATACTCAGTTTGAATTCTGCAGGTTTCTTGAAATAAAACCAGGCAAGTTAAATTCTTCTTCTCTCCCCAGTGGTACAAGCCCTTTTTTGTCACTGTTCTACAGGAGTAGCGTCTGTGTGGATGCTTCACTGTGTGTACATGAATGGCCAGGTCTGCGGTGGCAATCTCTCCACTACTGCAGTCACCACTTTGTTCGTTGACTCCCTATTCCTCCCTCCCTTTTTAGTTCTCTTTAATGGCACCTCCCCCTTGCTTTTAGTTTTCTTTAAAATGTTCAATGAAAATCCCTCTCTTCTCAGTAGCTTACATTCAAATGATCTTGCAGGTAAGGCTCTCTGTAAATCTAACTAAAATTAGTTAATCATTATCGTATCAGAAGGAAGTTTTCGAGTCACGGGGGCTTTGGAAGGAGTGATGCAAATACAGCTGTGAAATTTCACAAGGGAGTAAAGGTACTAGTTAGGTCTTTGCAAGGTGAGTACTTGACATAGTCTCATGTTTAACTGCAGTGAAAAAATTGTGGCAAACATCAGGAAACAAGAAGCTAAGAAAGTACCTCATGCTGTGTCATAACTGTGGTTCTTATCACCAAGGGTCCTACTGTGACCTGAAAGGCAGCAAAAAAAGTCTCAAGAAAAAATGAAAAGTGTCCCAGATGGAATGGAGCTGAGATGATTTTAATTTTTTTTTTTTTAAGAAGCTGATACAGAGATGTAGAAATGGTTTGAGGCCCAGATGGACCCAGTGGGAGGAGGGGAGCTTCAGCAAGTATAATATACTGTCCCCATTGGTATCTGCTTTCTTTAATTTTCTTCACAACCCCTGCCAAGTCATTTCCCCTCTCAGAATCTTGAATCTTGGCTGACTGCCACAGGCAAGGAACAAAGAATTTCTGTTTTTAAATAGTTGGTTTATTTTAAATGCATTCACTGACAGTAGTAGGCAAAATAAAAGGGGGGGAGGGAGCTGAAAAACAGCCAGGATGCTTTAAGGTACCAAAAAAGTACTTCAACAGACTCCTTTAACTTAATGCAAAATAAAAATAATTGTTGGCAGAAAGTGTAACATAAAACCAATGCAAATAGGACTAAATGTATTCAAAATAGAAGCTGATCACCATTATTTCTAAAAGACTGAAATAGAAAAGGTGATCTAGTATTTGGGCACTCAGATGATTTTATGCCAGTGCCACTGTAAACAAGATGTGTGGGTTTTCAAGTCTCAAGTGATATGTTTTTGTTTTCAGCTCAAAGTCCAGCTACAAAACCCATTTGATTGTGTGCTGTTCTTAGAAGCCTCTAGGACATAGAACTGTTACTGGTTTAAGATGTGTTTGAGGTAGTCCGAGCAGCTTGGCAGCAGTGACAGTATCTGTCCACTTGGTGAGCTGTGACTTTTGTTGACCCTGATATCCTTTGGATGCATTGAGACAGGGACTGGTGGGAGCACACAAGGAGATTTTGTTCCTTCTTCATTGTAGCACTGTAGAAGAATAGGTATTCTTGATAGTTAACTGTCTTTGCTATTCCATTAAACCTCTTATCTTTCTATGATTTCACTTAGAATACCATTAAAGGTATTCCACAAAAGGTAGGTACTCATAAGGCAAAGGGATAATTTTTTTTTTTTTCAGCATTCCTTGGTAATTGTGAGTCTAGGGCATGCATAGGCAGGGAATGAAGGAACATATGCTGTGGGAGAAGGTACAAAGATAGATGTCCTGGAAAAGACACCAAGCACTAGGCAGACTCCTTTGGCAGTGCATTCCAAAAGTGGTACAGAACTGCTAAAACCTGCAGTCCAGCAGCTGTCATACTGATGGCAGTCTTTTTTTTTTTTTTTTTTTTTTTTTTTTTTTTTCCCCAGAAATATGCATTCTTACCTATTCTTAAGATGGTGGTGTGTTATGTAGTGCTGTTCTTTTCTCTTGAGTCTAACAGGTATTAATATAAATTCTTTCTTCTATTAACTGATCTATGATGCAGTCTCGAAAGGCCCTCAAGTCTCTTCAGCACATAGGCATCACGTTTTGTCAGTAAGGTATCCTCTTTTCCATCTCTGCTGGTGACCTTTCTCTGTTAACCAAACTTACAGCAACAATAATAGGAATTTTTAACATGCTGAAAACTGATCTCTTTAAAAGACAGCTCAAACATGGTTTCACTTGTCTGGGGACATGCATTTCTCTTAATTGTTTGTTTATGAGTAGAATATTGTGCTCTTTTATGGCATTGTGCAGCTGTCTGAGTGAACCTGATTGATGAACCTGGGAACCAAAGGGCAGTGTTGGTTTGCAGAAGTCACCAGTACAGGAGAATGGTTTTATTGGCATCTTTTCAAGAACTCATGGGCTCTTAAAAATACGAGGAGTGTGATTCTTCCTTGGGCACCAATTTAAAGTATGAATGATGTAGGTAAGATGTCTTATTAAAGGGAATTGGTGTTACGTGTAGGAACAGAGAGCTGAAGTTTCTGTGTATTGCCAGGAATTGTGGTCCTGTGTAGCAGGATACTTAACTTCTTTGGGCACCTGTTTGTCAGCTGCATGTTATACAGATTGTTCTCCTACTGCCAAATGGATAGCCACCTAAGACTGCAAATTACCAGAATGCAAACATAATTTCTGGTGTTCCAAAAAAGTCCAAGCCTGTAGCTTCTGGGCTTGTAGGTGCTTATTTCATTGTCCCTGTCTTCAAAGGTTAATTGGTCAGTGAGTATGCTCTATGCTTTTTTTTTGTCAGTCATTCTTTAGACTTACCATTTTCATTGCTGCACAGCAACTGTGCCAGGAGGTTTCCAAATAGCATAGAACTAGCCTGTCTGCTCTCAGAATGGTGAGCACAATGGCTGTCGGCTGAGTGACCGCGATGCTCAAAAGTTTTCTGTTGAAAGATCAGAAAACAAAAGATTTTTGGAGGTCACAGGTGAATGGGCTGGGGGAGCGAGCGAAAAAGAAAACTAATGCGAAAACATTTACACATGCAAAAAAGAAAACTAATAGGATAGAGCTGATAGAACTGTGGAAATACTGCTGGGTATTCTGTAATGCCCTGTAATTTCTGTCATCCTGAAATGTTTGTTGGCTATTGCAGTGAGGTATTCTCATGCCTGTTTACAGCACAGCTTATTGTTTACTAATACAGTATCCTCACTGTACTGAGAGATATTTGCTGCCATGAATTTATTAGAAATTTTTCAGAGATACAATTTCAAATCCGTAATAATTTCATAAACTTGTTAAGCTCCCACTGAGATTGTAATAAATTCTAATTTTGTACTGTACAATTATTTTACAGCAATTATTAATGTCAGTTTTTATTTGTACTGTCCTAATTTCTGTCTCCCACCTTCTGTTACAAGGCTTTTTTTTTTCCCCTTCATCTGTCCGTAGTTAAATGAAGTCTCCCATGACTATATCTGGCTTTTTTTTTTTTTTTTTTTAAATCTTTGTCTTGATAAATCACTTCTTGTGCTTATACTGTTAATAATTGGTTGCAAAGCTGGACTTGCTTTTGAATTCACTGTGTCACGCTTTCGTTGATCATAATTTGGCAGTGAGGAGCAGGTAAGAATTATGGTGATAAGTAATAGATTGAGTAAAGCTGTCATTTATCAAAGCTACTTTCTTAATATATTAGTTCATTAGAGACCGATATAGGTCTCTAGGGTATCACTGAGGAGCTACTGCCTCAGTATTTGGCATTCTACCTTTCAAAAGATAAAACCAAAGAGGTGGCTTTATTGTTAACAACCCTATTTTCAGTTCATTTTTCTTGGCTTTATCTTTAAAGTCTTTTTGATCCTGGAATGGAATGGGGTTCTCAGGTTTCAGTTTTCTCTATTCTTCACCTCTTGTTGACTCTGTTTTGTTAGTTTTTTTGCTAAAGCTGCTCACTAATTACCAAGAATACCTGATGGGCCTGCTGCTTTCTTTTTATTTTATAAATAATCATCTTAATCTGTCCTGTACTTTTCTCCAAACTAGAAGGTACACACCATCTCAGCAGCACATCACAGTTTTAAATTTGCCCTGCTGATGTCAATAAATACTTCTAGTGGTCTAGGAAGGCTGAGATCTCTCAGACAGACTAGAAAAACAATGACAAATATGTCGTTGTTTTCCATGAGCTGACTGACTAGCAGAACTGACGGTGCTGTAAGGTGTGTTGTTACTTTTTAAGGGTTTGAGTACGCCTTTTTTTTTGTGATACCCTGATAATTGTTTCAGAGGATGTGTGAGGCATTCCTTTGCCTTATAGACTGTTGCATTTTGTGTAGTACATGAATATAATCTCTGGGTTTTGCTGGGGACAAGTAAAGTAGAATTGGAGAAAGACTGTGCAACAAAATTCAAGTATAATGTTTAGTAAGTATGAGCTGGTTTCCATGAAGGGTCAGTATTCAAACTGAAGTTGGATGCTACTGTTGAAGTAGCATCAGAGATACTAGAACTTTGCTTTATTATGAACCATAATGGATTCTCTATTGCTTTGTCTTTGGCACTTGTTCCTTTCCTTTCATGTACTCAGTAATATAATTTATATATGACTGATATTGGAATACCACTCAGAGGCTAGAGATTATTTTATTTTGGAGAGGATGAGTGCCTTAGTTCATGGCTTTCATTGCCAGATGTATGTCAGTGTTCTGTGGTACTGCTGGACAATGTTAAATCCACATTGGCAAGCTTTGCAATATATTTCTTGGATAACCAGCAGTGGCAGCAGTGAAGAAAACCAAACTCTTTGTATGTCTGTGAAAGGCAAACCTTGTCTCAGATGCTCTGTTCAGGAATTCCATGTTGTTCCAAGTTCTCATGTTGACCCTGGCTTGGGCTTGTAATTTTCAGAATAATTTAGACATGCATGTTGATTTTAAAGAACTTTGAAAAATTGCCACTTGAATTAGTCACTTCAGGTTGCCAATTGAAAGGATTACCTGGAAGATACTCTCCATGAATTCTTGGATTTCCATTTTGCTGTCGCAGTCAAGTCAGGGGTTTTATTTGAGTTTGTTTGGGTTTTTTCTTTGTTTTGGGGTTTTGTTTGTTTGCTCGGATTGTAGTTTTTGGGTTTTTCCCTTTCACTCTTCAGATTTTCAGATTTTATCCTGGCAGGACTCCTTTATCTTCATGGTCATCTTCCTTTTGTCTCAGTCCCTATGATGAGAGATGGTACGAATTCCAACAGGGTGTAGCTCTGATGTGCCCTTTTTTCCTGTTGCTCTCTGCAGTGCTTTGACTTCCTTTGCCAAAAAAAGCCCTTCAGCTGCGGTTGGGAGAGTGGTAACCCTGGGTTCACACCCCGACTAAGTCAGCATAAGGAAGGAAGTCTTGGCTTCCTTTTTCCCCTAGTCAGGAAGCAGTGGGTAAGGAGGAGTTGAGGGAATGAGGGAGAAGAAAGATTAGAAGAGACTGTTCCTTCTTACAGCTGTTATGTGACAGGATACTACTTCTGGATTACTGAAAACAAAGATCCATTCTGAGGACAAGTTTTGTTTAAACTCTAATGTTCACGTACAGTAGTGTTGACTCTTCAGGGCAACAAGCAGTAAAAGAATATTCCCATCCATCCATCCATCTTACTGTGCTGTTTTTCTTCCTAATATGTATACCTGCTGCTCCAATAACCTTTTCCTACTTGCAAATCATGTGGGTATAAGCTTGCTTCTTTTTGTTTGGTTTGGTTTGGTGGGTTTTTTTTTGTTACTCTACTCTGAAATCTTGGAAGGGTCTCGCAGGGAGCATGTTACGGGTTGCTAGAAGTGCATGCTTCAGGAAGAAAGAGGAGACCAAATCCCCAGAATTTTTGCAATTACAGTGGAATGCATTAAGGGGGAATGGCCTCTAAAAATGCGTAGGGAAAGTGACAAGTAGAAATAGTTGTCTTTTTGATACATCTTACTCCCAGTTCCTTTGCCTGGTGTCAGTATTTGGGTGTTACGCCATTTGCCCAGCAGGTTAAGTCCTTGATTTCCATTAGTTTCAGTAGTCAGCGTGTGCACTGTGAATCAAATGTACATGGTAAACAACTAGTCTGCAATTCCTACTGCTCCTTGGCGGGAGCTTATTCAATCTGTTCCTCTTGGCTAGGACTCTTATCCTGGCTTGTGGTCTTATTTACAGCGTGATGGCAGAGTTATTTCCACTCCAAAGCTCTGTAGTGATATTGTCTAAATGCTTCAGGATGAGATATGGCTGGGGATCTGTGGAGAGCTGAACTTAATTTAAATTTCTGCAAGAGCTATCTGTTTATTTTCAGACAACTTTTAAAATAATATAAATTGTAGACTTCTGGGAACGGGGATTGAAACTTGTCTCTCCTTGAGAGATGCTGTTTGGTCTTCTGAGCCATTATGGGAATACCCTACTCCTGGACCTCATAGGTAAATGTTTTCCATCATATTTGATACTACTCAGGGAATATGTAGATGCATAATGATGTGCAGTGTATGCTTTAAAGGGTGAGTGCAGAGCCATGGATTTGGCAAAGAGCTAGGGAAAAGAAGTTTTGGTTAGTTTATGTTTAATGGAGGATCTGTTTCAGGAAATCTGTAACCACACAATTCCAAATATTTGTGCTGATACTGTAGAATATAAGTTTTTATTGTTTTCTCTCTTGCGTACTTATGACAAATTTGTGTCTTAAAATCAGTTTTTGGGGGGATAAACACATTATTTGAACAAAGTACATCCTGCTGAATTTACAGTGGGATTTCAAGTTTGCATGTTGGCTGTCTCTCCATGTGCATGGTCATATCCCACAGTGAAGGTGAAGTAAGCTCTTCCTCATTCAGTGATTTGTGATTGCCACTTACATTAGTACACCCAACAGTAGAAGTAAGATTTTGTGTACTGGCAGTTACTGTAGGTCACTTTATACACAATAACTTGTTACTTTACAGCTGCTTCAGTGTCCATGCCCTAATATTGTTCCTGCCTTGGGCTAATCATATTCAGAATAATTTAGGTATGCATGTTTTTTTTAGAGCACTTAGAAAATTTGCCTCTTGAATCAGTCATGTTGGACTGCCTATTGAGAGGATTATTTGAAGAGTGAAGGTGAAGGGTGACAAAGACAGCTTAGAACGCTGCTGGCAGCGACACTTGTGTTTGCAGCAGACCATGGTGTGTTGGCGTAAGGCTGCTTGAACTGGTCAGCAGAGGCAGTGAAAAATACCCTGGAGACAGCGTTACGTTTAAATGAGTGCTAAGCAGGATAAAAAATTCAGTCTCAATATTCTAATAAAACCGGAGACCTAAGTACCACTGTAGAAAGTCCAGTGGGAAACTCTATTAAATGTGTAACTTGAGTCTGAAAAGCACTCATGTCAGATAGTATGTGGGGAATAACAGGGGAAACATAATTATTATGTAAAATCAATACCTTTATCCAGACTACATTAAATAATAGAAACTCCCTCTCAAAAAAGTATTGACTAATTGGAGAAGTTTGAAGGAGCTGTAAAATGAGAAATAAGAGGTATACACATGTAAAGAGACTGAAAAGACTGGATTTGAGGGGGAAAAATGGAGAGAATGATACATATGTAAATATGTATGTATAGACATACATGATGAATTTGGAACATCTGCTGTCACTGTCTTGTAACACAAGAAATGGGACACATTTCAGTGAGATTCTCACCAAGTTTTTTTAAAAAGTATGTTGAAATCGGTTATTGGGCATTCAAATGTATGCATTTGTAATAAAATGGAAATGGATTCTATTTTTTTTCCCCTAACAATTGCTTCAAGTTAAGTTTAAGAATCTATTTATGTTTTAAAAGCATGTGGCTTGAAGGCCTGAACTTCAAACACTCTATGTGAAAATGAAGGTCTCTAGTCCTGCACCTTGTTTTATCTATTCCCTCCCCGCCTTCCCCCAACACAGAGCTCCCTGAAGATGCCTGACTCATACTGCTTCAAACTGCCTGGACATTTGCTGTTTAACTGCTGAAGCTTTCATACCATTTGCTTTTCTT
This sequence comes from Athene cunicularia, assembly GCF_003259725.1. Classification (NCBI taxonomy): domain Eukaryota; kingdom Metazoa; phylum Chordata; class Aves; order Strigiformes; family Strigidae; genus Athene; species Athene cunicularia. The sequence continues at coordinate 18,173,204 of NW_020799095.1, read as the reverse complement.
CTGAAGCCTTAATCTACTGAGGGATCAGAATTGGCTGCTATGGTAAGACTTTTTAAAAATGGTAGTAAAATGCTAAAAGTGGTTGCAGTGTGCTGGTTCATTTTGGTTTTGTTTCATTATTTACTAGCAAGAAACTTTGTTCTTCATTTTATCTGTTTATACTTGCCAAATGCTTCTGAGGAATAAGAATGAAGTGAATAATTTCACAAGATCTTTTCCTTGTGTGTAGATACATGTGTATAACTCATTAAAATGTTGCATGTAAGTGTTTTACAAGTCTCTTCTAGATACTGCATTTTGTTTTAAATGCATTTGAGCTTAATGTCAGTTCAAATTATGGTATTTACAATAAAGTGATTTGTAGAAGCATAGAAGTTTTGATTTGTGGAGAATAAAAATTAGTAACAATAAGAAGGGGAAACCTTGTAAATAAAAGGTGAGATAAAGATGGCTGCACCTCTAAGCAGTTACAAATCCACAACTATTTGCTAGATTTTGCAGTAATGCTGCTTTTGGAAACTTATACTTGTCCTTGATCTCAAGAACTGTAGCAGTTTTGAATAACCATGTGATGTTTTACAAATTTCAGGAATCAAGACCAACTAAAACATGAGATGTATTCAAGATGATCCAGCCAGAAGACTTTTCACTTCATAGAAATCTTACTTCTGGTTAATATGTAACATAATTTGACAGAGCCAAGTTCAATTACTTATCTTGAAATTAAGACACGCCTGTGGCCTTTATCAGAAATGTTTCTAACATTTTCAAGAAAAAATATGTCCCAGAGACTGAGTATGTTTTTACTAGTTTTTGGGATCATTTGGGGTTTGATGTTGCTACGCTACACTTTCCAGTATCCAAGACGCCAAAGCAGTGCCGAGTTGCGTGGACAAATACTAGATCTAAGTAAAAGATATGTCAAAGCACTGGCAGAAGAAAATAAAAATTTAATGAATGGTGGTGCTGGAGCCTCTATGGCAGGATATGGTAAGAGGAAAAAAAATAAACTAGCTGTTCAAATATCTTATTTTCCTAAAAACTGTAAAGTTACACCTTTTTTTTTCCTTTTTAAAGTAATATATACTGCTCTTTAAGAGGAAAAAAAAAGTGTGTTAATTGATTTGATTTTAGTTTATTCACTGAAACTGACGATTTAAGATGTGATGCAAAATCAGGATTGAGACATGAGACTTCTGTTTTCCAGGAATTTTTTAGATCTCCAGGTATATGACTACTGTTACTTACAGGATTAACAGTACCATTGTGCTTTTTCTGAACCTTAAGCTATTAAGGAATAAACACATGCGTGATATGAGGATGAAGTTTTAGATTGTCTTCAGTATTCTTGTGCCTCGTTGCTAACTTTCTGCTTGTATTTCTTTAATTTTTGTCCCAAAATAATGAAAAAGAAACAGAAAGCAACATACGAGTTGAGTTTGCAGTCTTAAGACTGCAAGGCAATTATGAATTTAGCAGAATCTCCCCTTGCTTCAGAAGTAGCCATTAGAGATAAGGTTCTTTGTCTCTAGAGCTTTGATACTTACTGCATCATATCTCTCCAGTTTACCTGTTAACTTGATGAGTATGTTTCCAGTATTCACTAGTAATATGTTACTGGAGCCTGTGCCTGTCTTCTGAAATACAGAAAAGATAGTTTTGAGATGATACTTCTGAGATCTTTTTAGAAAAACTATAGAAATGTCTTAACAATTTGAACTCTTTGGTCCCTTGTAACTTCTCCTGAGGGGAGGCTGTAATGAGCTCTACTTAATCACTTAGGGATTAGGCTTGGAGAAAGTACCTGTGTTCTCTCATAAAGGAAAAAAAAAAAATATCTCTGGAAATAAGGGTGGTACAAGTCTTAAAAAGGAAATACTTTTTAAAAAACAAATATATGTGAAGATTTACAGTAATGTACTTTGATCCCCGTCTTAAGGAATCCTTAAAAGGCTGAGCTCTACCAGTAGTAAGATGTGCTCTGGTAAGAGTTCAAAGAGCAAAAATGTGTCTGAACTCTTTTTGCTGCTGCTCAGTAACAGGGAGGCAAGTCTGTGATGGCAAGATGAGCAGGAAGCAACCCAAGAGGAGAAGCAACTGTATCAAAATGTCTTAGCCTTTAATTCTTTTCATTCATTAACATTTTACCACAGTAAGAGACTACTTCTTTTCCTTCCCCCTTTTCTCCCCATGCACCCTTTTTCTTGTCTTCATGGATTTCCTGCCCCTACTGCGTAATTTTCTGTGTAATTTGTTTTAAAAACCCCTTGTGTACTGCAGCTTTCTACTGCTGTAGAAGTCTTACAACGTATTTCCAAATGAGATTTACCTTCACAGGTTTTGTCTGAGGGTAATAAAAATTAAGTCAACTCTTGATCTACATGCTGATTATCAGACTTGCAGCTTGAGTAGACAGTTCCTTCCCTCAGACTGTTGAACACAGAATGATATTCCTGGGTACATGACCCACAGTGTGTCATTGACAGCAGACCCTGCTCTACTCGAATTCTAAAGCAATTTAGAAAAAATTATTTTATTCAAAGATGACATTACTAAACAGGAACTAGTTAATTTTAGAGGGAGGGACTGACTTGAGGTGTGGCTCTTTTTTAATATACAACCAGTGTTTTAATTTTATCTGGGTTACTCATTGTTTTTCACTTACATACATGTGTTTTTTCTCCCCAGTTTTTCTGGTTAGTTAAGAACTGATTGGGAGGGGAGTGGAAAAGAGAGAGTGTGTTTGTGTGTCTGTATCTGTGTGTGTTGGTGTCTTAACATCTTGTAAAATCTGGTAAGTTTGTTCACTTTTTCCCAGTCTGAGAGAAGATGGTGATATGAACATTGACAACAGTGTAATTAGCTTTTGTTGAAAGGTCTGTTACTATTTTTGTTTTCCAGAATATGGGGATTTTTTTACTGTCCCTTCTCTTGTCTTTCAATCAATATAGGCCTAAATCTATGGAGTTTGGTTTTTTTCCTGATTTATAGCTTGTGTAAGAAGTGGTAAGATACTTTCTCATAGCAATTCTTGTATGGGATAGATCGGTTATTTAGAGTAAAGCTATTAAGAACTACCTCTTTCATTTCGGAAAGTTTTTTAATATATTCTGTTGCTGTCCAAGGCTGAAAGGTGTCTAGCTGGGTATTCTAGTGGTGTTCTCTGGATGATTTGAAATACTGACTTTGGATAGTCACTAGTCTAATGCTCCAGCTAGTGGTTTTGTTCTTATAAATGAGTATTTAATTGTCTTCATTCACAGTTCACTATTATGGCGATATCCTCCTTGCCTAAAATAACAGATGAATGGTATTAAAGAAAAATTAAGCAGCTGTTTAATTCTATACTTATATACTAATCTGTACTCTTTCCCAGAAAGTACAGTGGGAAGGCTAGATAGCAAGTCTTAAGATGTGAGTATGTTGAAATAGTGGTTCTTTTCCACATACAGTAAATAATATCTAATTTGTTTTTTCTATTATCTTCAGCTGATCTTAAGAGAACAATTGCTGTTCTTCTGGATGATATCTTACAACGCCTCGTGAAATTGGAAAACAAAGTTGATTACATCGTTGTGAATGGCTCTGCAACAAATACCACTAACGGAACTAGCAATCAGGTGTCAGTAACTTCAAATAAACGTGCAAAACCAGCAAGCAACATTAGATAGCAAACAGGGCTGTTTTGTGTTGCCACATCTCTGATAGGTAATATTTAAGATAAGCTTTTGATCTCTGGCTAGGGCAAAGCAGTAGTTGACTTTCTAAAAGTGTAAACTATTCTGTTATGCAATGTGCTGGATCTATGTAGGCCTAACTTATGTGCACAGGCTCTCAAAGCATTATTTCATTGCCTTTGAGCAGTACTTCTGAAGTGATCTTTGTTGTCTTTCAAGATATTTTGATATTATGATTTGATGTAGTATGCCATTGGATAATAACAATAAATGGAAAGCAATGGGCAACTTATTGATAGGTTTATAAATATATTTATTTAAGTATAAATATAACATATCTTTTGGATAGGTGAGCAGTATTGTAGCTTATTCATTTTTTGTGATCTGCGTTAAGCTGAGGTAACTGAGAAAAACACATTGTTAAACAAATGTTAGAAAATGTGTATACCTATAATATTTTGTTACTCATTTACTAAAATAATATTGAGGATAGCATTGGCAGTAATATTTTAAAATTGTGACCCAAAGAATGTCTTTATTTGCACTATCTGTCAGAATAGCTAGAGAGAATTTACTGTATATTTAAGAAAACTATAGTAGGAAAACATCCTAGGTAGTAACACTGTCCAAGTATATCTTTATGCCAGAGTTAGGGCAGTTAGATTATCAAAAGCAAATCATAATCTGTGATATCTTAGATGATTATTTCTTACAAAGATATTTAAGTGTATGTATTTTGTAATTGCAGATAAAATTATTTAAGTGATGGAAATAAGTATTGGATATGTGAATACTGTTCATTGCTGTTTCTTTTTAACTACTTAGTACCTTGCTATTTGTGATGAGTATAGCACACCATCACTCTGAATTGCTTTTTTTGATCAGGAGGAAAAGCAATGAAGGGAAACAAGGCATCTCTGCATTTAACAGAGATGTATGTACTAAGGGTATCTTACAGAATGTTTGAGAGCTAAGGTGATGTTTGCCTTATGTCTAAGTTAGCCTTACAGCAAAGTGAATTGCAGTGTTGATGCACTGTATTTCAAAACATTACTGAAGTCATATTAAAGAGAAAGTGCCACTGAGCCTCTTTTTTAAAATGTACTGAATGTCTGGGGGGGAGGGCAGGTATATTCAGGGACTTCTGCCAAAAGTGTGCTGTGAGTGGGTTTTTGGGGTGGGTGGGGGTGGTCTAAGCCTATATTAAGGAAAAAAAGCCCACCAGGAAAACCAGAGGTGCTGGATAATATACCATCCACAGTTATGTGTTTCTTCTTTTTTCTATTTCCCTGCTGATATTCTGAACTGTTACAAAGGAAAAATAAACTTAACCTTAGTTGTGACAGGAAAAAAATCATCTGATACTGTCATGTGTAAAAATGTACTCACTTCAATGCAGAAGGAGAAAAATAAATTTTTAATTGTACTTGTAAAGGCTCCTGTTTGTGGGTTTGTTTGGTTTTTTTTTAACAGTGGTATCATTCTTGCTGCATGTGCTCTACGTGGTTCTGGTTGGAAAATTGTACGTCTCTGAAGTTTAGTAGTAGTCTGTGTGGTATTGTTCTTGCTCAATCACTGGGTTCTTTTGCTCTTGAAATTTGAATGCCCTGAAACTTTCCTCAGGTTAGAGGTGAGAGGGGAAAGAAATTAAATGACTGTTTCATCTTTAATGGTAAAGACTTCACTATTTCATCTAAGGGTGGAGAAGACAGGTGCGTAACTTTTGAATGTGAGCCTCTGTTGACAATGTGAAGATAGATTTTTTTTTTTTATCTATCTATGAGTTTTATTCCCTGGGTACTTGATTGGTACCAACCAAAACCTTGGTAGGTGGTATCCCTTTGTGCTATAAACAATAATTGGAGTAGTTTTTGTGTGCATATGCGAAATGAGTTCTTTTTCTTTTCTTGTAAGAGTATGTGAAGTCTTACAAGTTATCAAGGATAGTTAAACAAGCATAACAAAAGTTGCAAGGTGAATATATGTCACCACGTGCACATGCAGCTTGTTTTATGCAGGGATTTTGGAAACTGGTATACTAACTTACATGCAGTTATGTACTCATCACAGTAATTCATGGTGCCATTAGGAAATAGTTGCTTTTCTCTCAGGTTTCAGTAGTACAATGGCTCATAGGAATTAGCTTGTACTTGACAAATAGGCAGGGAGATCTGTGAACTACCTATCTCTTACGGAACAAATGTTTCACTCAATATAGTTGAAACAACTGCTTATCAAAAAGCAAATTAAAAACACTCTAATAGCATCCTACATCTAATTTTACATGAACACAGCATGATTAGCAGTTGATATGGCAGTACATCAGTGTCCGTGATATACCTTGCTCCTCTATTTGTGGCCAGTCTTGGTCTGTGCTATATCACTATGCTGCACCTCTGACTTCTCCCTTCACTAGCTATCTGGCACAGTACTACTTCCATGATTTCTATGCTCAGCAGTGCAGATGGTGGAAGCTGGGCTTCATCATTTTTGCTGAGATGACAGCACTTTTCAGAGTGGCAAAACTAAACTTGTAGATTAAAGAAAAGAGGGTAAGAGAAGGGTCTCAGCTGTGTTTTCTATCAAAAACAGCAGCAAGAAAACATCTGTGTGTTGTACCCTGCAACTTCTTTTATAGGATATTTTGAGAAGGGTGGCAGCCCTGCAATGGCAGGAGCTTGTGTGAAGAACCCAAGCGCTTGTGTAAAAGGAGCAAGAGAACCTACACCTCACCCTGGATCCAAAATGCTTGATAGTGTCACAGCAATTTGTTGTGTTGCCAAACATATACAAAAATTTTAAAAAGGAATATTTAAATACTATTTCTGCTGTGCTACAGCTTTTATGATGCAGCTATGTATTTTTCATTCCCAATGACATCACAACCCCCAAAGTGACCTGCTTCAGGCTTTATGAAATACAGAATCTCCTTAAGGTTGCTTCGTTCTTAGGCTGGATTGGATTTGGGGTTTTTTTCCCTTTTCTTTTGAGGGTAGAGGGACATGTAACCTCCCTTATATAAAGAACTCCTCATTTGGGATGGTGGTGTTTGTTTTGGTTTTGTTCTTTAATTTTTTTGGTAAATTATGAGACTCAAATTTTCCCAGCTGTAATTTGCCTTGTGTTTACCACCTGGTTTCACTATGTAATTGGTAGTACTTAGATGTCTGTCAGTGATTGTTCAATGTAGGTAGCAAAAATGTTCAAGATCATCTCCCAAACAAAAGTTCTAATGGAGAAAAATTGGAAGAAAAGAGCAGTGTTGATTGCTGTCTGAACAGCTAGAAGCACCACAGGTTTTAATATAGCTCTGAGTTCCACAACTAAATTAACTGGCAGATAAACATCTATTTTAGGGAAGATTATCCTGATTCTCTAGTTGTTTTTGTTCCTTTGCTCATCTGAGTAAATAATTTTTGAATCTCACCATAGTATCCTTAATGTAATTAAGATATCCAAGCATTGTCTCACAATTGTGTATGAAGAAGTGCTGAGTGGTCCCATGTTAAAGAACCTTTGATATGAATTAATGGACAGATACTCCACTGAAACATACTGAGATGGCTCATAACAAGCTGCTTATCCACTGTTAGGATCACAGAAGTTTACTGATCTGTTTTTAATGAAATAATTTTAAAAATCCGAAAACATAGCACAAGAATGTAGAGGTCCTTGGAATCAGTGTGGTGAAACATTAGTATCGTTGGCATCCAGTAACATGCCCAACATATTGCACAGTTGTCTGTTTTGCCAAGTAGCTGCTAAATACTTCTTTTTCATTAACACAATCATTTTAAGAGGCTGGCTAGATAGATCTAAATTCTGTTTGAAAATATTTGCTATATGCAGAGGTTTTGAAACTGCATTATGTCTGTCATGTCTAAGTTGCCTAATGACCAAATGCCTCCCGTGCAGGTACATATTCTGGGGGTAATCGCTGCTGTTGTGGCATTTGTTTGTGGGAACCTCTACAAGAAGTTTATTTAGAAAAATGACAACATAAAATTTAAGTTCCCAGTTTATTACATTTTCTTAAAAGTCTTTTGGAAAATACTTCCTGAAAATACTCAAATGAATGGAATGAACTAAATCTCTGAAACATTTTTACTTAATTGGTGTGGGTTTTAAAATGTCATGTAGAGTGTCTATTGAAATTCTTAACAATCCCAATATAACCTCCTTGCCTGAGATTGTGTCCTTTTGTTAGTTTGTGCTTCACAAAACAATGCTGTCTGCTATCTGTGGGGTTTGATTTAATGTATTTGATAGTATGTAAAATACTTTTTTAAAGGCAAGAGTGAAATGAGACTTCTTTTTATAGCAGCTAAGAAGGTAAATTAGACTTCTGCCACGTTTCTCACGTGGAATAGACAGTTACTGAATTGATATTTCACTGAATCTCAGTTTGTCTGGGATGATGCACATGTGCTTTTGGATCTGTTTAAAAATAGCGTTTAGGCTATTAAAATGAGGCCCAAGAAAAACCTCCCCATTACATATATGAAGTCACATCACTTAATCACCAGTGATATCACATGCTACTGAATTATCTTATCTGTAAGTGATCTTAATTACTACAGATTTCCCAACTGTGTTTGTCAGTACCTCCAGCAAAAAACCTTTCATTATTAATTGACCCTTGCTTGCATATGAGCTTGCACATTCCCTGTGGCGTTCGTGAACTTACTCTGTTCAGTAGATGTCTAATCATGTTCTTTGATAGCAAACTGAAGAGAAACATGTTGACATTTTTAAATGCCTGTAAACTAGGTTTAGTAATATGCAAACTAATTTTTTATTGTAGCATAATGTATGGCCATGGTTAGAGGTTTATAAGTGAGTACTGCTTGTGTTTGCTTTTAAGTGTATGAGAATATTGATAACAAATGTGGAGAGAGGAAACAATTTGATGGAAATTGTTTCCATTATTCTTTATGCCACTTCAATTGGTTTTGGAATAGCTAATTAGATATTGTCATTGACCAAATGCATAGAAATAGAATGACTAACTACTACTTCAAAATGATGACTTGAGGTTTAACATATTAAATCTGTTTTTTCTAAATTATTCTTGCATTCATAAAGTGGCTACCTTAAATTTACATAGGTATTTCACTGAGATGTATTTTAAAGCACTTGTCAAGCTTGTAAGGATTTTAAGAAAGGGTCACACATTTTATTGTTAACAGAGGGTGTTGAGAGAGACTGTCAACACCCTACGCAGCATTAAGCTGTTGCCTTTGATGTGTAGGCAGCACCTTAGGTCTCTCAGAGCTGTACTGTGAGTGAGTGTCCATATGTTCAACCCACTTTGATGTGTTCAGAGATCTTGGGCCAGCAGCGTCCGTATGCTACATCACAGCCATAGGAGGTAAAACATGCCATCTGGATTTCTATTCCTTTTACCTACCTTGTGGCATGGCCTCTTTACAGTAGCAGAAAGCTTTTTTTTTTTCCTTACTATTTAAAATTATTTGATAGTTTATCATGGAAAATCTGGTTTGACTCAGTCTGTAATGAATTATATTTCAGATGTCCATTAACAATCTCTTAGAAGGGATGGGAGACAGGAGAGGGTTTTCTGAATCTAAAATATATTCCAATACTAATACCCACAGTAAAACAGTGGGTGCTTGAAATATTTTTATTAGGTAGGAACTCAATTTCTTAATTATGAAGTCTTTCACTTTTTATAACTGTTCCCAAGTAAGTCTATGAGAACAGATCTGGATCCAAACAGATGCTGGGGTGCTAATAAGATGAGCACTGTCTCTATTGCAGAGAAGAATTGCTGTGATCAAATGTGGGAATAAATCCTCAATTTTTAAGATGGGAGGTAGTTCATAGGACAGGTGCCCCACAAAAAATTACTTTTGATTTCCTACTCCCAGTGCCTTCACACTGATGGTTTCACAGGTAATCTGACACTAAAGTACAATACAGACTAACATTTGTACCTCTCACCAAAAGCTGCCCAATTCAGAAACCTGGCTCCGCTCTCCAAACCCAAACTATATTTCAGAGCACTGTTTTTAACAGAGATCATGCACAGATGAGGTACATCAATCCGTAACATAGGAGCTCTGCTCATTCTGTGTGAATGAGGCTTGCCAGAGCTCTCCCCCAATTTTATTGGCAATGCTGGGATCCCTGGCACCAGTGAAATGTGCATACAGATAAGGTATCTCAAAGGGCATCAGTTTTGTGCAGCTCAAGCGCAGCAGTGTGTTCCTCAGTACATTTGAGTACATTCCTCAGTATGTTTGCCCTGTATGCAGAGCTTCTTGTCCTGCTTTCAAGGTCCCCTTTTCAATCTGTTTCTTTTTTGAAGTTCTGGTCACAGGAGGAATTTTGTTTTCTCTGAGGAGACAACCTGGACTTTTTTGTGTGGTTTTATTTTCCTCTGCTAGCTTACTTGAAGGTGTATTGACTGCAGTGATGACTTGCTCCCATATATTTACTGCCTTAAAGAGGGACCTGTTTGTGTTCAGATCTCAGTGTGACAGAACATGCGTGTTGTACTGCAGTGCTGGCTGCTCTGCTGAAATTTCTTATACATGTGGCATAGCCACAGGACAAACGCCCAGACCATCTGCCCTATCACCTTATTTAGATACTGATGGAAACTTAACAGTCTCCCTGTTGTTTCATCTCTCTCTGGGGGATGTTTTGGCAAAACACTACCTTGGTCCTTGTGACATCTCTCTTCACCTTCTGCTTCGTTGCTGGTGGCTTGCCCAGTGCAGAGCAATCTGGAGATTTCCTTGAATTGCTGTATGTTTTTTTTGACAGACATCTGTCATTCTATTGTATGGAAAAAGCCTACCCTCTGGGGTCTCATTTTGACAGTCTGAGGGCTGGTAGCTTATGCAGAGCACAATTTAAATATCAATTTCCTAAAGCTCCATTAAGAAAAACATACTGCATCTTTTGCTTAAGTATTCAGGCAGGATGGGACCACGGTGTTTTCATCAAGAGGAAGCAATTTACACAGCTAGTGCAGCATCAGAAACAGCAGCCTGTGGTCTGTTGAGTACAGCCTTCAAACACATCAGAAGAGTTGTTTCAAGGTGGTGGCGTTATCTGGGGCATGGGTTGCTGGTTGCCAGTCAAAGAACCACCTTCCCTTAGGAGCGCTTTCCAAAGCTGACCTCCTTTGGTCTTGAACTATGAGCAAAACATGTATTTTATAAGGGATGAGTGCCAGGGAATCAGTGACCCACCGAAATTAACCCTCGTCTACCCACCAGAAACGTTGTGGTCTGAGATGAAGGCCTAAGTAGCTGTAGCAGCTCAGGACAGCGTGCTAGGAGGGCTTGGGGTGGACATGATTTGTTGTGCGATCGGTTGTACCGGTGCCCGCGTCCGTCCCTTCCCTGAGGCACCGCACCAGTGTGTCCGGGTCCGTGCCCCAGCCCTGCCTTCAGGGAAGGAGCCTTCTCCGAGAGGGGCGACTACCCCCCCCGCGAGGGTTGTGTGAGCACCCACGCGTGTGCCCGGCCGTCCCCACGTACCTCTTCCTCCCAGACCTGGCGGTTACACGCGCGTTGCCCGCCCGGCCGCCGCACCGGTGCGGTACGTCCTGCCGCGGGCGCGCAGCCGCGCCCCCCCGCCCCCCTTCCCGCTCCA
>NW_020799095.1:18144345-18161848 GCF_003259725.1 Athene cunicularia | reverse complement strand
GGAGGTGCTCGGTCCGGCCCCGTGCGGCGGCACTCTCCCCTCTGGCCCGAGGCAGCCTCGGCGGCGCCGGCCCCCTGCGCCTCGCCGGCGCGAAGGCATGTTGTAAATGGTGGCTCGGGTGAGGCAACGCGTTGCTTCTCACTTCCAGGCCTGCGTGTCCGCCTGCCTGGCAGCGTGTCTGTCTGTCTGAGGCGGTGTGAGAGGGTGAGCTGCCAGCGGTACTACTCCTTGAGGAAACGCGGCCTTCCGTGCGCCGGGAATTGAGTTTTGGGGTGTATAAGCGCATGCCCTTACACTCCTACGTGTCTTTGCAGATCTCCTCATCGCTCCTCTTGAAGAGTTGGTCTTGAGCAAAAATAAACACGAACTCAGTCATTGTACTGAAATGCGGTCTGAATTTAGCTTAGGAAAACTTCGAGTAAAACAGAGGTAGTAGGCACAGTGGTAGTTCTTACGTAAGTAAGTAGTTGTGCACTGATTCTTGTGGGTGTCAGCTGGATTGACAGGCAAATGACAGTGATGTGTTGACACATTATTCTGGTGCTGTACAGTACTGGCAATGTACAAATCCACAGAACATTTGACAAAGGATCACTCAATATGTTTTAGCATACCCAACAAATATTTATAGACAGTAATAAACTAACCTTTCAGCATAGTTAAGTGCTGCAATTAAGTCTAAATTGTGTTTTACAGATTTTACTTACTGTCTTCAATTGTCACCATAAATGTAGAATTCGGATGCAGCTCCAGAGTTCCAGCTGTTACCTGACTTTGAGTTTGAACAGTTATAGCTTAAACAAATAGGTCTGTGTGAGGTGCAGGATACTGCTGCTATTAACTTCATGTACAGAAACTAGCATAGTCTTCTTGCAAAGTAGAAGATAGCTTGGATGTTTTGTTACTCTGATAGCAGCATGGTTACCTACTTGCAGTTGAATAATCCTAGTTGGACTAGACTAAAATTAGATAACCTGATGCAAGTCTGCAGTACAGTTAGGTGTAGATGGGTGAAGTGACTTGCCAGAGGTCATTCAAGAAGTTTGAGGCAGAGCTGGCTGATTACACTGATGTCCATTGCTTTTTCTGCTGTGTGAAAAGGAGCTTGGTAGTTTGCTTTCTTAATTTTTTCCTTCTCTCTTACTGGTTTTCAGTCCATCAGAGCACATTTTTTAAAAGAGCATTCATAAAATTTCTCTAAAGATCAGCTATGGTTCTTGTAAATGTGTACTAGAATGTGTAATAGAACACTATTATGAAAAATAAGATTTTTTTTTTGCATTTACAGCAAAAGTGTTGTTATATATTATTTGAAAAAATATCTTGAGCAAGCTACTTTTATTGTTTTCATTTTCTTACGGCGTTTTTTTTGTGACATGCTTACAGAATTGTAGGTGATGATGATGGAGGAAAACTTTTTACCCTGGAGGAATATGAGGAGTACAAAAGAAAAGTGTTACCAATTCGGTTACGGAACAGGTTGTATGTGAGCTGGAGATCACCAACTGGCATGGACTGTAAGCTTGTGGGACCAGAGACGTTGTGCTTTTGTACTCACCGGTAGGTATCTTTACTTTTTTTGCACTGTTGTATTTTTCAAAATCAGGAAAATATAAAATGTTTCTAGATACGTTAAAGTACACTGTAGGCAAGTTAATTTAAGGTCTAAGGGTTGAGAAAATTAAGTTTTACATCATGAGAACTCTTCTTACATCTAAATCTCAATACATTTTTTTTGAGACCAAAATGATTCTGTAGTCTTCAATAAATTCAGCTTTAAGGCACAAGTTACTGTAGATCAGATTGATTCTGGCAGTGCTGTCAGAATGAAACATAAGGATCTGTGTTATTTATGTAACAAGCGGATGTAAAAGCTCCTGATACTGTGCATTTAATTGAAAATTAACAACAGTAATTAATGTGATTAAAGATACTTCAAAACAGAACTTGTAAGATAATTACAAGCCTTTCAGTTAGTTTCCTGATAAATCACTAACAAAGTTATAAAAGTTACTGGTTTTGCCTCTTTTAGGTATAAGCAACACAAAACAGACTATGAAGTGATTCCCAGAGACCGTCCAATTTGTGTGCCTTGTAGAGTGAGCCATTGTCCATGCCAATCTTATCACTACGTCCCTCTAAATGGCACACAGCCAGTTCGTTGCAGATGCAAACACTTTGCTGATGAGCACAGTGCAGCGCCTGGATTTTCATGTAACTCCTGTAAGTTACTGATGGGCTTGCAGCATTCTTTGCTAGGAAATTTAACAGGAGCAGCATGTTAGGGATCTGCATTCTGCCCAGAGTATTAGGTACGTGCTGCAGTTGTCAGCAATGTGTACTTTGGTCCTTGCAGAAGGATGGAAAATGGGAGGGAAGATGTTCCCTTTTGCACATGAGGGTGTTGAACAACATCCTTAGCTTCTCCCAGTCCTGTGAAGGAGCGTAAGTTTCTGAATGATTCGGTTAGGTACATATGGAGACAGCCGCCTCAAGTCAGGTGGCATGAGAGTGCCCCATTTGCAGTTTGTCACTTCCACTGCTGCATGCATGTGACTCTCCTGCTTGAACTTGGTAGTTTGAGAGAAAGAAGTGTTGATCTCCATTCCTCTATTGCCTGGTTGAATATAATGTTAATGTATTTTTATATCTTTTCTCAACTCAATAGGAAGTAGCACTCTGTTCCAAAATAGTACTATTGTTAGCACTCTTAACAAAGCAGTTCCTGAGCATACAGATTGTGGGTCCAGAAATGCAAATGAGAATGGAGTTGCAAGCAGAAGGTTTGAGAAAGCATTAAGAGGAAGCTTTTTGCTTCAGTTGTTCGAGGTTATAGTAATGAAACAGCAGTAATTATTAACCACAGACAATAAATAATGCATAAAGATATTTTAGATGGAAACCTCAAATTATGTAAGCTGAAGATTTTTTTAGCTAGAGTTTCCATACTGTTAGTAAATGTCTTTCATGAAGTCTGTCTGATTTGTACAGGAAGAATCATAAACAGCTTTTGCTGGATGAGAATCATATCCCACAGAATAAATCATACAATATTTATATGACAGCCTTTCAAGAATTTGCTCTAAGTAATGTGAAAGTCTTAAATATGCAACTGTATGATTCAGACTGAATCCTCAGAACACAGTTTTTTTCATAATCATTTACATTATGCACTTTTTCTAGCATTTCTCGGAAATACCTGACACTTCTGAGGGCTTTACAGATTACACAGAGAAGTGCCAAGACTTGCTGCTATTTTGGACTTGAGTTGTTTTAATGTACTGGTATTAGTCTAGCCCAGTGTTGTATAAATCTAGTGTGATAAATCACAGAATCACAGAATCATCTAGGTTGGAAAGAACCTTGAAGATCTTCTAGTCCAACTGTTAACCTAGCACTGACAGTTCCCAACTACACCATATCCCTAAGCAATTTCAACTTTACTCTTAAACACCTCCAGGGATGGGGACTCCACCACCTCCCTGGGCAGCCCATTCCAACCCCTAACAACCCCTTCTGGAAAGGAATGCTTCCTAATATCCAGTCTAAACCTTCCCTGGTGCAACTTGAGGCCATTCCCTCTTGTCCTGTTGCTTATGACTTGGTTAAAGAGGCTCATCGCCAGCTCTCTGCACCCTCCTTTCAGGGAGCTGTAGAGGGCGATGAGGTCTCCCCTCAGCCTCCTCTTCTCCAGACTAAACACCCCCAGTTCCCTCAGCCGCTCCCCGTACGACCTGTGCTCCAGACCCTGCACCAGCTCCGTTGCCCTTCTCTGGACACGCTCGAGTCATTCAATGTCCTTTTTGTAGTGAGGGGCCCAAAACTGAACACAGGAATCGAGGGGCGGCCTCACCAGTGCCGAGTACAGGGGTCAGATCCCTTCCCTGTCCCTGCTGGCCACGCTATTGCTGACACAAGCCAGGATGCCATTGGCCTTCTTGGCCACCTGGGCACACTGCTGGCTTCTGTTCAGCTGGCTGTCAATCAATGCCCCCAGGTCCCTCCAATCGTCAGCTCTCCAGCCACTCCTGCCCAAGCCTGTAGCGCTGCTGGGGGTTGTTGTGGCCCAAGGGCAGCCCCCGGCATTTGGCCTTATGGAAACTCCTCCAGTTGGCCTCAGCCCATGGCTCCAGCCTGTCCAGGTCTCTCTGCAGAGCCTCCCTACCCTCGAGCAGATCAACACTCCCACCCAACTGGGTGTCATCTGCAAACTGACTGAGGGTGCACTCGATCCCCTCGTCTAGATCATCAATAAAGATGTTAAACAGGAGTGGCCCCAAAACAGAGCCCTGGGGGACACCACTCGTGACCGGCTGCCAACTGGACTTAACTCCGTTCACCACAACTCTTTGGGCCCGGCCATCCAGCCAGTTCTTTAAAAGCGTGTGCCCATCCAAGCTGTGAACAGCCAGTTTCTCGAGGAACTGGCGAATTCATAATTGAAAAATAGTGCTGTTGCATATTGCGCATTGTATATGCATTATTCTGTATCCATACATGGAGTAAGAGCTCCATTACTGAGGAGTGCCCAAAATTATATGAAAAAGACTTTAACATTGCCAAGAATGTGATCCTTGAACATGCTACACAAGACTTAAAAATTCTTTCTTGGTGATCTGAAAAATGAACTGTAACTAGGAGTTGGAAGCTGGGTAGTTTGTATAATGAAACATTTACAAAATCAGTTCATCAGTTTCTTGTTCACATCATTGCTCCGGCAGGGCTTTGATGACAGTCTTAGCTGTAGCTAGGGTACACTTTGCTCTGTATTTCTGAATGACACATGCCATTTGTATAACTATTCCAGTTATAGTCTGTGGCTTTGTAAGCTTAAAAAAACCCTGAAAAACAATCTAATGGTACTCTTAGTAGAACCTATTTTGATGTTACGAGAACCTCTTTTAACTAGATAACTTAGCTAATTGTAAAAGACATTTACATTGTGATATCATAAATTGTAATTTGAAGATTTCTGGCCATGCAGCACTGACACATGCTGTACACCTTTGGAGATAATACTGCCAAAATGCTGTCAGATTGTCTTCTTTATCCAGTGACAGATTTTTGTTTTGTTTTGTTTTGTTTTGTTGTTGGGGAGGGATAGAGAAGGGTGTTGCTAATGGCAATGGACACAAGCTGCAACACAGGAAATCCAATTAGAGATTAGGAAAAGAAGCATCTGCTCCAAGGGAACACCAAGGTTGGTCCAGGCTGCTCAGAGAGTTCAATCTCTGTCATTGGAGGGACTCAAAATTTGACTGAATGACACCCTGAGACTGGATGACCCCTATGATCTAATCCCCACATTCATCCTTTGTCTTGTTTTCTAAAGCATTTTCATATAGCTGGATGCTTTTGCTGTGAAGGAACTCTAGTTTTTGACAAGATCCGTTTAGGGAAACATTGTTTTCTCTGCAATTAAGTATAAATTCCATTATAATCTTGCTCATTGCACTTATTTATTTGTTAATTAGGTTCCAAGTGTTCGGGTTTTCATAGTTGCTTTACCTGTGCATGTGGTCAGCCAGCATATGCTCATGAAACTGTCGTGGAAACTAAAGAAGAGCGCTTAGCCCAAGGAAAGCCTGTGGGGCAGGATGTACCTTATGCTGCTATGGGAGGACTGACTGGTTTTAGTTCACTAGCAGAAGGTTACATGAGACTCGATGACAGTGGATGCGGTAAGTGCAGCTGACCTGAGATGAAATTTTACTTCTCCAACTAAGTAGTTTTGAAAAGTAGTAATTCAGCATAGACTTTCAAAGTTCAAAGGCAAACTGGGTCAATAGGAGTAGGATTTAAAACAGATTTTTTTTTTTTTCAGCAGTCCTCAGGTATGAAGAGACCACTATGACCATCTTGTACAACTTTCTATAGTCAATTGATAAAGACCCTCTTTATCAATAATTCTGGTGTTCAGTCCAGTACCTTCCACTTGAAGTGGAATATATCTTTTAGAAAGAACTCTGCAACTTCTGTTTTTCTGTTAATACTTCCATGTTAAACTTACATTAATCCTTTAGCATAATGCTGCTCAGGCATTTCTTGGTTACACAGTTGCAGCATTTCTTTTTCCAAACTCAAAGGTAAATAGCAGTTCAGCATTAAAAAAAGGGGTAATTTGTAGAAGTTTATTTTTGATTAGCATGTTAGTTGGCCTTGATACCTCTGCCACTCTGTGATTTTGTGTCATTTAGTAATGGACACATTTTGTCTTGTAATACTGTTTTATTTATTATTGCCATGTACTCACTGATTCTTTTAAAAATTCTTATCTGGTTTCCTGGATTTGTCTGAGATCTAGAAACTGTAGCATAGTGGTAGTAATTAAACACAGCTTTTAATTTCTTTTGAAGCCTTTTTTGCTTTTGTAAACTCAAGTTTATGGGGTCTGCACTGAGTGTGGAGATACTAATCTGTAGCTTTGTTTTGACCTCATTACGCATGTTCTTAATATATCTCATAAAGTTAATTTTTGCTTTCATTCAACTATTTTCTAACAGGGGGTCCCTCTTCTGAACTTTTAGAATCCCCGGTTACCAGCATGGACCATCCCTTTCTAAAAGCATTTTGTGGACCTTCTAGTTCTGCTCAAACCACATCACAGATAGCAGGTGCTATATTAGTAGGATAATACTGTTTTACAAGAAGTAGTTAACATAAATTTAATTGGTTATATATATGAGTTGAAAGATGCTTAAGGCTAAAATCAACGGTAACAATTGAAGTGGGTCTTGAAACCTTGTTATGTAAAAAGTTAGTACAACATTCATGTGCTTAGAATAACTGTTTTGTTACTGATTGTTATTTTTGGACATGATGTGCTTTTTAACTTTAATGATCTTTTCCTATCATTTGGTATCCTCCGCATTGACAGTGTCACTCATTGGATCTTTAAAAATTTTTGATTCACATCTGAGCGAATTGTACATATTCAGCACAATCCTGTGAAACTGTCTTCTGCCAGAAAGTCTTTTCTTCATGGATTTATGGATTGGTTATGCTTATTTTATGTCCCTTATTTAGTATAAGAATTTAGCAATTAATGTAACTGCTGAAATCCTCCAAGATTGTTTATAATAGCTGCTAGCCTAGACTGAAGAGGTTATTCTTTGGTCCCACTTGCTGAGGATTGTTACTTGCTTTTAATGGCGAATTCTCATTTTAAATGTCTTTTGCCAAATGCAAAACATGACTAATGGAATAGCAAATATCATTAATGAAAAAAGTTTTTGGTTTTGTTGGGGTTTTTTTTCAGGTGGTTCTAGTGCCACGAGGCAAGTTTCTCATGGAAAGCGTTCAGAAGATGAAGACATGGCTTATTTTGAAAACTGTTATCAAGAACGGGCAAGTTGCTGCATTTATTGCTTAATTCAAATATATTTTCACAAGAGGATGTCTAAAAAAGAGAAATGTAGGATTTAAGTGGCATACAGATGCATTATATTATTTGTCCTCTTCCTGAGAAAACACTAGCTTCTTAAAATAGTTTTAAATGCAGTTATGAGCTACTGCAGTATTTCAGAGGTCAGTCATGTCTGGAATGGTATTTACCTTAACTGGGCAGATTTTTATTGAGGTAAGTCCATTACAGAAAACTGAAATATTTTACTGTGTGACAAAAAGAAACAACAAAGCAGACTCACAGAAAGTCACCTGTGACATTTAGGAATGTGTGTTTGCTACCTCATTTATAAAACTTTATGATGTTCTTTTCCTTATGAATGTCTGTGTAGTTGGGCTAAATCTTGTGCGTCTGTCTTAGATGATCTGAATCAACCCCTCAGAGGTGCCTCCTCTGCCCTACTGACTGTATTTAAATGCCCTGTAGTGTAGGTTACCGAGATGCTTAAGTACCCATTCTTTCCCCATATTAACTCCTTACCTACACCATCAGTTGAAAGTATGTCTTGACTGTTTATGAATTTTTGTGAGGCAATGTTGCATAATTAACTTTTAAAATCTTAACTGCTGTTATGCTTGTGCTTGCAACAAAGTGGTGTTAATGAGAAACCTGTTCTAGCTTTGTGAAATTTTAAGTAATTTTCTTTATTTTGGAGATCATCACAATATATGGTAAGATGTTACAAATATAGTATCAGTTTATAGGAGAAAAGATGTTACTCTCAAATCCAAATTGCTATGTTTCTTTTTCCCCCTAAGATTTTTTTTTTCTTTGCAAAAGGTAGCAGGAATTTCAGATACGAACTTTAAGCTTCCAAATATGCAGAAATGTTTTAAAATGAGTTCCTACATAGACCAACAACAGGATTGCTTAGCAAGGGGTTCATTTGTAGACATCCAAATCAAGACTGGGGCCTTGCTTCCTTTTGACAGTATTTTATGGGAAAAGCATCCCTTTTATATAACAGCTCTAAATAGAATTTCGTTCACAAATGTAACAATACTTGAGAACAACTGTTGCTTCTAAAACCAACAGATATGTTTGTTTGGATTAATAGTCTTACTACAGAATGGCAGAGTTAAATATATGTGTGTTGGTAAATCATACCGTGCTATAAGAGCCTACCGTGTAGAAAAATCTCACTAGAGTAAGACATGACCTTGTGGGTCAGTGGGGAGATACAGATGGAGGTATAGCATCTACCTCAGCTACAAACTTCCTGTGTGATTTTGTGTGTGCTGGTTCATCTAAATGTGTCTGTTACACGTCTGTAATAAAACTTTTTTACCTTCCATTGATGTGAACATTTGTGAGGGACTTTGGCCTTGAGAGATACATAAATACCTAGATTGCCATCATCAGAGATAACGCAGCCCTAGTTTGAGTAGGGGAGGAGCTGCAGAGATATTAAGTGCTCCTTTGTCCTATGATGCAAAAGTAAGCAATGCTGGGTTGGGCTAATAATGATCTGTAGCTCTCTCCGTTGCATATATCACTGGTAAATTTATGACTGGATGTAGAGGTTTAGTGTTGCATTGCTAGCCAACTTGCAAATTAATGCTTAAACCACTGTTGGTGTCTGTCTTTGTTACAGCTGAAAAAGGAGAAGCCTGCTAATAGAAAGTGAAAACTCCAGTGCCATCAAAGAAGCTGTGAGATTAATAAAGAAGTACTTGTTATATGGCACAGTGTTAATCGTTGTATGGAAGAGTATTTTTTGCTGCGCCTAGCTGCCTGCTTGTTTTTCATTTCTTTATTCTGCTGTTTCAGTCTATTGCTGAAATTAATTTTTAATTATCTTGTTGTAATAAAATTAGTACTTTAATCAATGTGTTTCTAATCTCCAGAATTGATACATAGACATTCCTTTGAGAATGGAAAATAACATTTAGAGATTTACAGAATTGTTACTTAAGATCTGAGAGAATAACCATGCATTTAAGTATTACATTGTAGTAGGGCAAAGAAAATACATATCCTATTCTTAGACTTTTATGACGTACTTTCTTTATCTGTAGAGTCCTTAGAACTCATCTTGTTTATGAATTTTTACTTGGTGGGATTTATTTTGTTAATATTGCCATTTTAATCTTGTCTTTGAATCTTTTTTTTCCTTTCTGTTGGTTTCATCACCTTTGCATAAAATTCAAGTATACCATTATTCACTCACACTTCTTTAGGCTCTGTTCTTGCCAATGTATGTGAAGTTTTGTACACTTGTAAACCCATTTCCACGCAGACTTACTAGCTACTTGAAGGGATCCTGCTTATATACTGTATCCCACATTTCTCTAGTGGTAGCATTCTCCCCAGATTCTGTTTGTCTGATACTGCCCCTAACAATGATTCTGTTACACTAAACTGAAAACATCAAGTGGAAATGGATAGACATGCTATTTATTGCATGTAAACAAATGATTATATGGTGTCTGATACAAACTTACTCATCCAACAGTTTCTCTTTCACCATGTATAATCCAACACAGACCGAATCACTCAAGAAGGGTCTTTTGTTTGCTTTTGTTTTCTTTGTCCATATTCACAGTTGTGGCAGCATATGTTGTAGTAAAGGTAGCGGGCAGGAAAACTTAAAATTTAGTAACTTTGAGTGGTGGTTTAAATCTGCAAAGCAGCACAGGAAGAATTTGGTACAGAGGCTGCACAGTTCAGGAGGCAAAATCAGAGCCTGAGCTAACCTTGTTAGTCCCCTTTGAAAACAAAGAGGTGTAAGTCAGTTTGTCCTTAAAAATACTTGAAGATGGCTCTTGGACTGAAGACTTTTAAGGTGGTGTGTGTGAAGTGAGACTTTACAGCAAGAGTTGGGAGGAGCTTACATGTGCCTATCTGAGGGAGTGCCTCATGCCTCTTAGAATCTGATGGGCAGAGGAAACAGAAGTGATGGGAGGTTGAAGACATCTGGTGGAGATGTCTTGCTTTTGTTCAGTGGTCAGCTGTGGGAGGGAAGGACAGTTCTTAGGAGTGTATGCAGGTTGTACAGTGACTGATGGAGACAGCTGGAATCCGAGTGAGAAGAGAATGGAAGGCTCAATTGCCCAAATTCAAAGATTAAAAAAGGCCATTTACCTAAATACTGACCTATACTGCTGTTGCTACAGATGCCAGAGAGGTTAATGTTACTTTAAATGCATACGATATCAAAGTGTCTAAGGAATGTTTTAAAAGTCCCTTTACCTTTAAACTGTACACTGTTAGATATTGCTTTAACTTAATAAATAAAAATATTAATTTGAGCTCCCTCTTCTGGTCCTAATAAGCAATCACTTCTACATATCCTTAATCTCATAAGTAAATTGGGATTTCACAACAGAATTACAAGAAACAAATGTAAATAACATTGGTTAAAAAAAAAAGAAAAAAAATATTTCAGTCTTCAGAGAGATTATTACAAGCTTAATAGCAGAAGTTTATTCTACTTTCATATTTATCTCCATGGCTATACCCATTAGGAATGCAGTTCCAGAAATGTATGTATTTCAGAGATGAGATTTCTCACAGCAAAATATTCTTATAGACAGAGGTTTTAATAGTTACAAAAGCTTATATTTTATGTTTCTTTTTATACTGATAACTTTTTACATTTAGGAAGTAATATATTGTGCTTTTATTGACATTTTGAGTTAAAAATACTTGTCAGTTTTAAATATTTGCTCTGCCAAATTCCGTCTTACTAAACTGTCCTTTGATCATGAACTGTTTTTTTCAAAGTCAATTTTTAAAGAATTTATTCTGTGCTTAAATTTATTTAACATTTCCACTTAAATTATATGAAAAAGCTATTACATTCATTTAATGATATTTCTTTGTAGCTGTAAAACAGGTGGGATCATAAAAATATCAATGGCATTAGATACTGCTTAGGAGTTCTGATCACTTTTCACACTTTGATGACATCCAAGTAGAAGAAGCTCACTTTCCTTACTAGAAGGCATACGTCTGACTTCTTGGTATTCATGTAGTACATTTTTCAGAGTTTTTATCCATATCTATACATGAGAAAACAGGTATATTATACCTCATGTTGTTGCGAGTAGTGAAAACTGGACACTGGTCTCATGTCTGAAGTGAAATTTGCACTTAACTGGAATTATTTTTACCCTAAAAAAAAATAATTTGTAGTATCAAAATTGCAATCTCCAATTATGTTGAAAAATCCCTTTATACTTCTATTAAAAAAGAAAATTTTTGTAAAGATGAAGGAAGAGACCGAATACTAGTATATTTGCCATTAACAGTGGTCATTAAATAAAGAGCTCAGTTTAACATGTGCTTGTTGATGGTTTGTTTTCCTGAGAGCAGTCATGAACTTTGAACATAATATCATGGGACAGATAAGTTATCAGTTCATCTGTATGATTTATTTGTGGGCATATAGCTGTCATTCAGCTGAACACATTAACTGTTTTTGACTCTAATCCAAAGAATCTGCCACAGGGGAAATGGTTTGTTGTCATACACATGAGTGCTGTTAAAGCCTAAATGCGTAGGTCTTAGGCAATGCTTAAGCACTTCGTGTTTTAAATAGCTGGCTTTCAGATCGGTATTTTGACATTATTGTAACTACACTGATAGAGTGTAGAACAGCATTTTTTCACTATTTTTAGTCATCCTATGAAAAGGGTTAGATGTACTTTGGCTGTGTAGAGACTGGTCTGTGATCCTTAGTGGAAGGCAAGGGGCTTCTTCCCATTCTGTGCTTCTCTGATGCTAAATATAAAATGCATCTGCCTGTCTCAGGTTTGGGAGGAAGGGGAACGTGATGTGTGAATTCACAGCCAGTAACGGCATCCATGCAGAATTACTTTGTCAAGTTGTCAGTGTCTTCACAGCATGTTGCGCATATTAAATGGTCTGCAGGTCTCTTATCTGTATGTCCCTAGAGTCTCTAGTGGTGGTTTTGTTATAGCCCTGTGGCCTATGAAAAGAGACAACTTTGCAGGTAGTGATAGTATTTTTTCTTAGCACAAATATAATTGAAGACAACAACAAAGGTTTTCCAGTGTAAAAGACCTTGCACAGCTGTATCTGCTAGGGGTTTTTCTCCTAACAAAAGATACTACTTTTGTCAAAAAGCCTACTCTGTCTAGAAGCCAACTCTTGCTTTGGAGCCCTTAGCATCTGTCTTCTGGTAAATTGTTATTTGCTTTACACTGGTTTTAGCTCTGATTTTACATGTGTGTGTGCCGGTTAGCCCTGGCCGGGCACTAAGCCCATGTGCTCCTTCAGTTACCTCCCTAGGCAAAGTCCTGGACTCAACTGATCCTTAACATGTTGCCTGTGTAGCACTGGCACTTGTACCTCGCTAATGGCTTCATCTGTTTTCATTCTCCTGTTAAGACAGGGCAATTGCAAACACGCCATGAAACCAAAAGATGAGCGCTGACGTGTTGCACGAGGGGAATTGGATGAGCATGTTCAAGGGGTACATCGAGGCCAGCAGAGAGGGTATCATCAACACTGCAGCGTCCATGCTGCCGCTTCGTTCGTGCTTCAAAACCAGCATCAGCGTGCACCCATCGCCACCCCTCTGTGTGGTGAAGGCGCACATGGTCATGGTGGGCAGGAACAGCCAGGAGCCTGCAAGCTTTAAGAGCGCTGCCCTCGGCCGACGGGGGTCAGGGGTTGCTTTTAGGCGGGAATGGCGGCCCCTCCTCTGCCAGGGCACCGGGAGGGTGTTGCTTCTAGGTGCTGCCAGCGCTGCCGCCCCTGAGGGAGGGGAGGTGCCGCCCGGGTGGGCAGTCATGGGCTGAGGTGGGGGTGCGGGCGCATAGGGCTGTGTTGGGGCCAGTCGTCCCGAGCCAGGCTGGCTGCTTCAGGTAGCGCTGAGGCCACTCCGTTCAGGGGGAGGCAGTGGCCGGGCCTCGCTCTGTCTGGGGGACCCCGGGGCAGGAGCTGCACTCTGCGGGCAGGGGGTCACAGCCGTGCCAGCTTTAGGGCGCTTCCTTGCGCAAACCCGCGTTTTTCATTAAAGAAAGGGCTGCCTCCCTGCTGGCAGGGGGCCAGGCCGAGGGGAAATGTAATAAATATAATGATCATTCGTGCTTATGACATATATTGACCTTTAATACAAATGTACGTGTTGTAAAATATTTCGTTGTATATATGTTAAAAGTTGGGTCCGAGGCTTTGTAATCTCAGACTACGTAATGGCTATGTTGGTGTTGTGATGATGCTCTTACTGCACCTAGTGGAAGAGTACCAGGCAGACCCTTGTTTTGATGGAAAAGTACCAGGAGGACCCTCGTTTTGGCGGGAAGAGGCGTGGAAAACCACCAGAGAGCAGCGCCCCCCCCCTCACCAGAGAAGCCAAGAAGATTCGAGAAAACTCCACTACGCTTGCGCGGACTAAACACACCCATCTTATGCATATGTATTAGGAAAAGACTATAAAGGGGGTGGGTTTGTTTTTACTGGGTGCGTTGGTTGCGGAGCGGGGAGCGCTCGCCATACCCTGCGCGGTTTTTCTTATTTCATTACGATTATAAAACTGTATTTTGGCTTAAATTTTTGTAACAATTTGGTGACCCCAGCGTGATACCGCAGGATCTGTGAAACATCAGTTTCCAGGGGAGAGTGCCCCACCTTTAAGGTGGTCTCCGGACTCCGGTGCTCTCTAGCACCGGCAGTATCCCGAACCAGCGGAAAAAGGAAAAAAAAAAACACCAAACACCTCAGATTTCAGAAAGGGCTCCCGGAAATTTCACCGTAACTATTTTGTGCGCACGAAGATCGAAGCGAAGACCTCGGACTGTGAGTACTGCTTGGTGGGGGAGGATTCTGCCTGAGTGACTGGTGTGAGCCGTGACAGTGTCACGAAGCGAGTGCGGAGCCCTTCTAACCGCGGTGGGCCTGGCCGGTGAAGGGGCAAAGCGAAAAGAAAAGTTTGAAACGGACTCTGGCAAGGGATTAGGGATAGGTTATATCCCAGGATTTAGGAAGGATACGGGATCATTTTTTTATCCCAAGACCATGGGCCAGGAAGGGAGTGAGTGCCGTGTCTGGGGCAACCCACGGAGAGGTTGCAAGGTTAGTAAAGGGAGCATATTACTAGATATTCCCCAGGACAGTCCCTTGGGATGCATGTTAAGGAATTGACCGGATTGGGCTGAAACAAAAGAAAAAAATGAATCAATACTGTATGGTTGAGTGGACCAAGGAGCCTGTGCGATCCGATCATTGATTCCGGCCGAAATTCGGACCTAATGATGTTTGGACATGCCAAGCATTGAATTTAGATGTAACAAAAAACCTTTTAGCCAGGAAGAAAGCCATTATGCTCTTATGTGGAGAGGTTCCCGAACTATATAAACATTTTTACTCTTAAAAAGTAAGACTCTGGATAAGAAAATTCCAAAAGACGATGATTGAGAACCTTTAGAAGATTTTCCTCCTCCGTATGGGTAAAGCTCAGAGGACGAGGACCTGAAACCTAGCGCTCCTTCCCCTTTCCTAGCTAGCCGAACCCGTAACCGGGAGAAGCAAAAACAACTAGAAGAAAATGGGGCAGAGGCTTGGGGAGGCAATCTGTACCCATTACGGGAAGTGCCTACGGGAAGGAGGCGCAGGGGGAATAGGATTTATAAGCGTCCCCCTTAACACCAGGGATGTTAGAACATTTTTTAAAAAGAAATGGGGTAACTTTTAGACGACCCCTTAGGAGTATCTGAAAGATCGGATCAATTCCTGGGACCTAACGCCTATACCTGGGATGAGATGCAGTCAATTTTAGGAATCCTTTTTACGACCGAGGAAAAGCAAATGATTAGGCAACCAGAAATGCGCTTGTGGGAAGAGCAGAATCAAGCGGGACTGCCGGCGGATGAGCAATGGCCAAATGTCCGCCCTAATTGGGATCACCACCAGGAGCAGGGCAGACAGAATATGATGAACCTTAGAAATGAAATAGTGGCTGGAATTAGAGAAGCGGTTCCGTGAGGGCAAAAACATTAATAAAGCCTTTAGTGAACATGAGGGGAGAGATGAATCCCAACGGATTGGCTAGAAAGGTTACGAAAAAATTTGCAAATGTATTCGGGAGTAGATCCCGCATTCCCGGTGGGGGAGGCTTTACTAAAAACTCAATTCGTAGCCAAATCATGGGGAAGATACGAGGAAGAAATTACAAAAATTAGATGATTGGCAAGACGGGGGTTTGCAAGAATTGTTAAGAGGAGCGAAGAAAGTACACGTTAGAAGGGACGAGGAGAAACAGAAAGCGAACAGAAAGCGAAAGCAAAGGCATTTGATGGAGCAGTTGAGAGACACAAAGGGAGGAGGGGAAGCTCCCGTAATCCCGTCCTAACGTATCTCTCGGAGCTTCGGGCAGTGAAAAAAGGAGGAGGGTAGTAAAAGAAAATGGACCAGTATGTTATGATTGTGGAAAGAAAGGACACTTAAAGAGGAATAGTAGAAATCGGGAGCAGGATGAAAGGATGTTTAAGGAGGAATAGGGGTGTCAGAGGCTCTACTTCCTGGGGACACAGACAACAGAGGAGCCCTTAATAAAATTAAGAATAAGCCCCCAGGGAGAAGGAAGAATTTGAATTTTTAGTTGATATAAGCGCTGAAAAATGAACTATAAGGAATATTCCAAGGGGATATGAAGTGAAAAAACCCTAAAACGCCGCCCAAAACCTGCCTACAAAGCCGGTGGAAGGCCAGAGTGAAGTGAAATTTCTTCTCGACTCTCAATTACCGCTTGTTGAGAAGTATCTATGCATTGTATTCGCTGGGAACTTGGGAAGAGGGAAAACTTAACTATAAGCTACCCTCTTCCATCCACCTCTTTACCTATCTGTGTTTACACACATCTACTTTTAAAGCGTGGACGTTTGTATTTCACTGGATATCCAAATATTTCTGCATTGTGTGTATATCTTGTGTTTTATATGTACATATATATATATATATGTACTTTGATTCAGAATGCCTTGTAAATCCTGTAAGCTTGTCATTCTCAAATCTATAATCAAGTTGCTATTTTAATTCTATTTTATCAAATCACTCCATTAATTTTTAAATTAATCATTAAGAGCTGCTAAAATTCAACCGTTGATTATCTCACACCATTAATAAATCTTAAATTGCTGTTAAATCTTAAGATTATATTAAGTAATGATTAAAGCTTGGAAAAAGGAGAGTCTCTTCTCGATAGGAAGGACCGTTCCTGGTACTATTAACAATAGAAACTGCTGTAAGAACTGCTGAGAGAGGGTGGACTCACATTTCTAGAGTAAAAGAACCTGTTACAAAACCTAATTAGAAGATTGAATCAACACCTGGAAACTTAAAGCTTCGAATGCAGCGAAATTAACAGGAGATTGGACTCATTGAAACAGACTGAGTAATTCAAAGGACTCTATATCGGTAGCAATGAGATCTAAGGTACTCTAATTTTCTGAAGTCTTGTGTATATATGTTGACTATCTTATAAGCTATGATATCTTTTATGAATAGGAGTATAAGCTGTTATATATAGTTAAACCAAAAGTTGGATAAAAGAAACAGAAAAGGGGGAAAAAGGACTAAAAATAAATTCGAGTGAGGGCAAGACTGGATTTGCCTCCATTTTTGCTTTTGAGAAGATAAAAAAAAAATCCTGACTGTTGGCAGCAACCCAGTGGGTCCAGGGGTAAACAGAAAAATGTGCCATATCGGACCTCACTGTAGTAGTCTGTTTTTTCTCCTAGTTACATGTGTCAGCCCCATAATAGCTAAAAAAAAATCAAACACGAATCAATTTAATAAAAGGCGAGGGATTGTAATAAATGTGATGATGATTCGTGTTTATGACATATATTGACCTTTAATACAAATATGTGTTGTAAAATATTTCGTTGTATATAAAGAGAAAAGTTACTGTGGTTCTATCTTTAAATGGGTCCGAGGCTTTGTAATCTCAAGACTATGTAATGGCTATGTTGGTGTTTTGATGATGATGTTACTGCAACTAGTGGAAAAGTACCAGACAGACCCTTGTATCGGGCAGACCCTTGTTTTGATGGAAAAGTACCAGAAGGACCCTCGTTTTGGCGGGAAGAGGAGTGGAAAAACACCAGAGAAGAGAGCGCCCCCCCCCCC
>NW_020799095.1:18101776-18144295 GCF_003259725.1 Athene cunicularia | reverse complement strand
CCCCCCCCCCCCCAAGTGGAGCAGAGACTCCCTAGCGTACCCCGAGTGGTTTTGTTTATTCTTGCTTCATTAAAATTATAAAAATATTTGGCTTTTGACTTCAAAATTTATAACAGAAACGTGGAGGTGAGGCAAGAGGAGGGCAGGAGCCCGCGGAGCAGTGAGCCTGTGGTGCATTCAGGGCAGGGACAGGTGGTGAGGTGGGTGGGTGCACCTCCCTGCTCCATGGGCCTCGGGGAAAAAATACCTGAATTTTTCTTTTATAGATATCTTGTAATATTTCAGAATCTGTCATCATGGATGGGGACACAGAGCATGGCAAAGGTAATGTGAAGCAGTTTTTAAAATAAATATATGTAATCTTAACACTTGAGAATAATTCTTTTTTTTCTTCTCCCTCAAGTTGAAGATGTTGTTGGCAGCCATGTTGAAGATGCTGTAACGTTTTGGGCACAGGTGAATTCAGAGAACTTTTATTTTAACAGAAGTGTTTAATTTTATCACCCTCCCAACCCCCAGCAAGTTTCTGTGGAAGTGAGAATAAATTTTAGCATTTGATGTTGGGGAAAAAAGCTAATTTAGATCTTAGAATTGCAAGTAGTATTGTTCCCTTTCAAACTAAAATCGGTTATTACTTTCTGAAATGTCAAGAATTGTTCAGCCATCCTTTTGAACAGTAGTTGGGTTTTTTGGAATATTTGGTAGGCCAAAAAAATAAACAGTTAAAATATTGACTGCAGAACACTGTAGGAAGCAGTCAGAGTCCTGCTGGGGGTGAATCTCCTGCTCTGGGTGAGCGTTTGGGGCAGTTTCATTGAAGCTTGATGTGGTTCAAAGATGCTAGGACCTTTCAAGTTCTGTGTAGATGGGCAGGAGGGTGTTGGATAGGGGAGTGAGAAAAAGTAAAGAAACACAAAATGATGAGTAGTTTTCATGAACGTGTGGGGTGCAGCAGGGAGAGGGAAAAATCCAGGAGTAGCAGAGTTTGCCTTTTGTTTTTGGTCTGCTGGCTGCTTGGTGTGGGCATACTAGTCGGCACCTGTTTAACTTCGAGCTAGTTGGGAGGAGGTAATGCTGCTTGTCATCTCTCTAATTTGAATTTGGGGAGGGGGCCCAAACTTACTCTTTATGGAGTAGCTTCTTCCAATAAAGGGATTTTTAGATGTAATAGGTAATTCTCCTTTAGGTTCATACCATGGCATTCTGTGACTCAGTCACAATATTTAATATTGTAAGGTACAAAAGATAGGAGTGTACTTCTAAGGTTAACTAAAAGTTTAGTTGTAGCGGTGTTTTCTTCACTGCTCTGAGTTCTAGATTATTTTCCTTTGAATTGTGAAGTAGAAAGTTGTTTGATATAATGCCATGTTACTGGAATTGACCCAGTTCTGCAGTGTTTCAGATATCAAGTTGTAACTGAAAAGACAATGCTTTTCTCAGCCAAATGAAAACCCAAGTCTTGCATGTGAAAAGATTGAGGGAGGTATGCCAGAGCTGTTGCCCCCGTGTATTAGGGAGAGAAAGAAAACACCAAATACATACTAAAACTTGTGAGGGGGGAAGATCTGCATACTGCTCACAGAAGCTGGTAATTAAACCGTTAAAAGTGTTTGTTGCAAACTATCTCTCTCGGGTACATGACCTGCCCCTGATGCAATTCATGAATTTTTGGAAGAAAACGAGAGCAGGTTTACAAATGCAACCAAAATCGTGAAGATTGAAAGCTTAAGGTGGGATGTTACTTGCCTCAACAGCAGTGCAACTGTTTTCGGTTTAATTTTTGGATGTTACAAACCATCAAGCCTATATTAAAAATGACAGTTAATAACTTGTATCTTCTCTCCACACTTCTTAGAATGTCAGTAGATCTGAGGATCTCTTGAAAATAAGTCGTATGCTGGCAGAAGTTTGTCCTCGGGCTAATGCAGTTTCTAGCAAACCTGATCTTAGTAAGGTAAGTAGGTTGTGTGTAAATGGAGTTTGTTTTACCTGGATGTAAAAGCCTTAATCCTATGTAATCATTGTCTTAGGTGATATTTGATTATGATGTGGGTTATATTCTCTTAAGATCTCTTTAGAAAACTGCTGGCTTTCCTAAAGAAAACGCTTATTTCGTGCGAGCAAGTTTAAATCTTTCTGCGCTTAGACTTAAGTTAAATTACACAACCATAGGGATTTTTTTTTAACACTTGGGGAAATACAAGAAGGTAATACACAGAATGCTGAATTCTCTTTCGTTGTCCAGTGTACATTATGAATTATCTTTAACAAGAGAGCACTGCTTTTTTGACAAGTGATTCTTTGCTCCACCTCAAGAAGTGTAGAAGATCTTACAAAAAAAGGTACTGTTAAATGCACTGGACAAAATACTCTGCAAGAATATAACAAGGGCCTATTTAATGGCAGTTCTATGACAGGCATACAAAGAGTGATGGCAACTTTTGGTTTTGTGTGTGAACTATTGATGGCTTATTGCAAAGTAAGGTTGACATAAAATGATTGTCTGAACCGTTTGTGTGTGCAGGTAAATGATCTTCTACGTTCTGCTTGAAAAAGAAGAAACCACCAACAGCAAACCCAGCCTGTTTGTGGTGTGACTGGCTTGTTCCATTGTCAGGCTTAATAAGCCATCAGTGTCAATAAAATGTGGTAACACATGAACAGAAAAGCCATGGAAGAAGCTGTGTAAAATGTTGGTGTAGTTCTACTTGGGAAATTTTCTTTGAGCTATTGTTTTTGGAGTAGAGGATTATGGTTTTGAGGCATTAGCATATATTATTGAGGTAGTATATCAAATGCATTACTGTGTTTTTATACTGCTCTTGGGATAGTTATAGGAGAGGTCAAAATAGGATTTGTAATGTATTACAAATACCATTTTGAGGTATGCTTATATTTTCAAGATGTAATTTTTGATCTCTTCTTCTTGATTTCCAGATTTATGGTGGCTGTTTTTCTGAAGATGGATGTTGGTACAGATGTGTGATACAGCAAGTGATAAAGGAAAAGGCAGGAACTTGTAAAAAAATCTTTAATGGTGTATCAGTTCTACATGCAGGATGATAGGAAAAAATGCAGCTTCTCTTTTTGAAACTTGCTGTGTGTGAATGCATTTAAAAACAGTGAATATACGTGTGGGACACAAATTCAAGTGACCTGTAATTTTGAAAAATGGTGATGAAAAGACTGGCAAAACATGACATACTTGCAAAATGCTGTTTGTTATCTCTTTATCAAGAGATTCCGGAGTGAGTGGTAGTTAATGTTGTTAAGTAGTGTAATTTAATTCAAAACTTCTGAGTGGTGAAAAATAGCAGCCTTTGTGTGACATGTTAGCACTGATGCAGGTAACCTGAAAGAGTTGTTAATCAGCATTAGGTGACTGATACAGAAGGCTAGTAGTTCCTACTTAAAATGGTAATTTCTAGACAGGCTGGTTGGCATGGAAACATTAGATTACATATCTGTCCGTTACAGAAAGTCTTCTATATTGCTTCTTAATTGTAGCCCTTGGAAAAAGAAAAAAATACCAGCAAAGATCTATTTTGTTACTTAAAGTTTTGTTGCTAAGCTTGTAGACAGGTGCCAACACAAGAGATTTCTCTTAACTGGGTTTCTCCCTTTGAAGGGTGTCTAGACTTAGTACAGAAGACTCTGATCTCTGCAACATACCTGTGTGTTAAAATTCTTACCTTGTAGTAGTTGTCAATGCATATTTCTGTATGAGGTTTGTGTAACCTCTGCTGATTCTGTATTTTACGTTATTGTTGCAGTGTCAGGTATTGTACATTGACTATGGAAATTCTGAGATTCTGAACACCTCAGACATAGTTGAAATTCCATCAAATTTGCAGTGTCCAAGTGTTGCCAAGAAGTACAGACTCTGGGGACTGCAGACACCGAACAATCAGGACTTAAATATGTTTGAAGAGGTGAGTAACAGATTTTGAAACATTTAGATGATGGGATCTGATGCTGCCAAATACCAGCAGTTTCACCAGGAGGAGCCTTCTAAGAGCTGGATGTTTCAATGTGAAGTCAGAGCATGCTGTGAAGAACTGCCTGACCTGTTGTCCTCAACATACTCCAGAAACTCAGATGGTTTTGTCAAGAATGGCTCAGGTCGTGCAGGGGGTTGATTTTTAGAGCATGCTTTTGCCATCTTCAGAGCCTAACGTCTATTTTTGACTGACCTGAGTTCTTCCTGGTGCTGAGGAAACAAAGTACCTCTGTTTCTTTCCCTTCAGAGTGAAAAATACCTTGGTCAGAGAACCTGTGATAAATTCACAGCTTGAGTGCTATTTGAATGAGCAGCTTGAATACCATTTGCCTGGGTACTGTACAAACTTTGGTTAGGAGAAAGAGTAGCAGGTGAATGTGAGTGACATTAAGACCTTCATTGTCCCTGGCCAGCAGCAAACATGAAAAGCTCAGGAGCTGATGCCAACAGGACTGGTAAAAGCTTTGAGCCCTTCTGAGTGGCACTGGTGACCCTTGGTTGAGTTTTACTAGTGGTGGTCTCCCTTTCTGGGACACCATTTACAGCCTTAATGGCATGCTTTTGCAGGGCTTGTAACTGGCACTGCCCATCCTTCACCAGTCGGTGGCTTGGGAGAAGCAGTTGCCAGAGGGGGAGGAGGCAGGAGGCAGCTGTCCTGTCTGCCTTGTGTATTCATCTGCTGTTTGGAGGAAATCCTGATACCCCCTGTGTCCTGTTGACACTGCTTAATGTGAGCACTTGAGGCAGGTGAAAATATCTGTTCTCAGTTCTGAGATTTGTTTTGTTTGTGTGGTGGTGGTGCTGTGTCCTTTGTTTTTTGTTGGTGTTTTTTTTTTTTTAAACAGTTCTTGTTGCTAAAGCTTTATTTGCTTGCTCTGTGTAACTTTCCTGCCCCCCACCCCTTCTCTTCCTCATATTCAGCAAAACCAACATGTTTTCAGAAGTGGTGGGGCAAAACCACCCTTGTTAATAAAAGATAAGTTTCTCCCAGATGTCTTGTGAAAGTCTGGAGTGTATTCCTCAGTCTTTCAAAGCTGTTTTTCTTTGATACTACTGATGAAGCTGATTGCTGCCAATTCTGGTATTATTTTCAAAGTTCTAAACGAGTAGTTTCAGTAAGGTAGGTACACATAAGAATGCATTTGTTGCTATGTTCTGTTTCAGCTTTGAGACCACATATTGAAAGGCTGTTAAACAATGTAATAAATCAGATATTTTTCATACTATTTTGTATAATACTGTTAAACAGGTAATCTAGTATCCTCTAAAAGGATTGGATAATCTGGTTGCCAGTTTCCACTGAGAGTTGATGGGACTTTGGACTTCTGTCACTTATAAATGATACTGAATTCTTGAAAGCTGAACATTGAGGGAGAGTTAGTGATGTTGAGGCCCAGTCTGGCATTGACAGGTACAGTTGTAGTTGTACAGATAGAGCATTGTTTCAGAATAAATGTGTTAAACATAAGCTTTACCTGTGCAGCTCTCTGGGTTTTGGTCTTAAACATGTCCTCTCTTTTTTAGAAGTCTGATTTCAGCTAAAAGTGTTCAGAGTATCCAGTACACAACTTCACTGTATTTTTATTTTACAGGGGAAGAAGTTCTTGAACAGCCTAGTTTTTGAAAAAGAAATAAAAATACATCACAAAGCCAAGCACGAAGATGGTACAATTATTGCCCAGGCAGAGCATGAAAAAACAGATATTGGACAAGAGGTGGCCAGGGCAGGGTTTGCTGAAAAATATACATCTGCAGGGAACACTAGCAATGTGGAAGGGAAAAAAGTATATCCAAAGCAACACCGACATCAGGAGACAAAAGTTTCAGTTCCGGTGTGGATGAACAGATCTGGTCAGGCGCTGAACAGCACCCCAAGAGGGCGCTTTGACCAAGCAGCTGCCAGCACAAGGAGTCGGAATTTTACTGGAAACCGTATGTTTGCACACAAGTAAGGCAGTGGGATGTCACAGAAAACTTTGTATGAGTGGTCTGATCAGCTCTGTTGCTGGGATGTGTGCGTATGAAGATGGAGGGGGAAGTGGGCACCTAAAATACAAGTTCTGCCTTTCCAGCATCGAGTAATACTGGTACTCCATGGAAGGGAAGTCTGTGTGAGTTTCTGTGTGTATGCATGCTGTGGTGGTGGTAATTAGGGGATTAATCTGTACAAAGCTGTTCATCAGTGTTGTTGCTGGTTGGATAGCTTCCTTATTTGATTTGCAGAGACAGGCTGTTATTATATATCAATGGAAGATTTTGAAAAAGAAGGAAGGAATAGCAGTTAGTGAGAAGACACCAGAAAGCTTAGTTGAAAGTGTGAAGGTTGCAGGACGTCGGGCCTCTAGCACATTCTGCAGTGATCAGCAGTGCAATGAATGGTCCTTGTTTTAGTAACTGTATAATTTCTATAAGCTTGTCCTTGAGACTTTTGGTATCGATCTCCTATTTATTTATCTCTAATTAAAAACTCGCTGGACACAAATGTGGAATGTGAAAGTATGCTTACCTAGCAGGACAAACGTGTTTTGGTGATTTTGTGTGGGAATGTAACAGTGTGTGCTTATAAGAAATAAAGCCAGCAATCACAGTTTGAAGCAAGCTTTTAGGGGATAACCATGTCGCTGCAACTTGTAATTACATTGACAAGAGGTGGTGGTAAGTTGGCAGTTACAGTTGTTGTCAGAAATCTTTTTAAAGAGACTTATCCTACAGTTGCTAGGTTGCCATGGCAACAGGCTGCTGAGACAAATGTTTGTGGATAGTGTAAGAAGTAATGTTCTTCAAAAAAACTTGTTAAGAATTTGCTTATGTTCCATAATTTGAGTTTCTCTAAACTTATGAATCACCTGAGGGCATGCCCTTCCACATACCAGCAAAGTATCCAAATCTTTTTTACAATTAGATCATTTAGCCAAGTCTATGCTGTTAACAAACATTAATATGAAATAAGAAGCTCTTCAGAAAGTCTAAATGTATAGTGAAGTGCCTCATCCTGAGTTATTTTGATTGATCTACCCTCCTTTCTGAGTAATGGATATGCTCTGAATCTGATATTAAAAAATCCTACTTTTTTTGGGGGGGGGAGGGGGGCATGCAGTGTTGAGATGGCTTTGTAGACAGAAGTATCCCGACTGGCCTGAGCAGCTGGCAGCCAGCAGGGTCTCTATTCCATTTCTCTATGTTACGGTGTCCTTTAAGTTTTTGCACATTGCAGGCATTTTTGAGATTGTATGTCTGCAAAGGAAATTGAGAAGGAAAGAAAATAGGGTGTAACCAAAGCCATGCAGGTGAGGATGAAGTTTATGTGGGGTCTAGTAGAGCTTTGGTACTTTGTCACAGTACTCTTGAGACAGATGGCTTCACATCACTCCTCTTCGTTATAAAATTAACTTTTAGGGTGTGGATGCAAAACACTAACCTTAAAGTACTGGCTTCCTTAGTAGACAGAAGATTTGACTTAAAATGGACCTTCACCGGATCTGCAGCGTGGTATTGTATGATGTTTTTTGGATGGGAAAGACACTTGAGTTAGTGACTGTGTAAACATATGAAGGGTTGTCTTCAGGTGATGTGTTTTTTTTCTGCGATGGTGCATAACAGTCTTTGTAAGGACTGGTGTGGAGAGGAATAGATTTCTGAAGAAGTAAAGCACAATTGTGCAGGTGTTTCTGTAGTCTTTTGATGTGGCGTTCTGTAGTCATTATTGAAATTACAATAGTATGAAAGAATGCACTTTGGTTTGTTTCTTTTTCTTCTAAACTAATTCTTCTTGGTTCATTTTTAAAAGGGAAAAAATAGCAGCTTCTACCTCAGCATCAGACACCAGCTTGGCACAAATAAGACTAGATCAGAAGCTGTCCGAAGAGAAGGAGGTTCTCAGAAGGGAGAATGTAAATCTCTTGCAGAGGCAGAAAGAACTAGAACTGACAGTTCAACAGCTGAAATGTGAACTTCAGGTATGTGGAAATGCAAAGAGGATGCTTCTCTCCTGGCTGGAAGTGTTTTCTGGCAGTGCTTCTTTCTTACAGTTTCATTGTACTGAGGTTTGGCCATGCACTGTTTGGAATACAGAAGGAATAAACTGTTTTGAGTGAAGACTTGTCTTGCTCTAGTACAGGGAGATGCTGTCACTGTGTGTTAGCGTGGGTTCTGAAATCCAGGTTGGACTCTGACTGCCCTTAGTGTATGTAGTGCCTTGCTACTGCACTTGATGCAGCTACTGGTTTGGGTGTAGGTGTTCAGTTTGAATGTGGAGTTCTGCACGTCGTGATTAAAAATATCCTTTGCGTATAGGGATGTAATCCTTGCCTTCTTTTCCACACACTTGGAGGGGAAAAACAGCTTTCTGTGTGTTGGGCTGAAAATTCCTAAACATCACAGATCACAGCAACTGTGGAATTAGAGAAATGGATAAAAATTATTTCCTTAATTTCTGCTTAATAGAAAAGATGGTTATATTTCTTTCAAGGGAAGCTTCCAGCACTGAGAAGCACAGTACTTAGTAATAGTTCCTGATAGGCTTAAAAATGCTGTGAATGGTTTTAAGTGTGATAAATAGCAGTAGTAGGAAGAGATTGCATGTAAGGATGCTATGTTTGCATAAATTCAGAAAATGCTGTGCGAACTCTTTAACAGATACGAAAGGAAAATCTCCCCTTGAGACCACTGAACCTGAACTTGCACACAGCTGTTCCTTTTTCTTCTTTGTGGATTAAAACTACTCATAACCAGCTTTGCTACTTGGGTTACCTCTACCTAGAACACCCATGTTTCTACATATACTAACCCATCATTGCACAGATTATCCATTTGCTTATGCACTTCTGTGCAGACTAAATTAACAAGCAACAGAATACATGTCTTCATCTAAGAAAAAACACTTGGATGGAAGGAGTTCTTAGAAGCATTTCTTCCATATAGTCTGATTTTTTTTAAAAAAACCCACCCTGTTTTCTGCAAATATTTTATTACTATTTTGTGTTGAGTGCAAGAAAACTTTCAAAAGAAAAGGTTATAGATAGTTCTTCAAAGTAAGAAAATGTTTGCTCCCTGCTAAAAACACTATGGTAGGCAGTGATTTGTTTTAGAAGGGTGATGTGTGGTGGTGGCTTTGAGGAGTACTTAAAAAAACACCCTGCAGTCATGAGACTTTGGATGCTCATCTGCAAATACAAAACTATATAAATCCTGCTATGTTTGTTTTTTGGTGATTTTTGGTTCTTTTAATATAACATGTAGTGAGTCTGAAAGACTGTTTCATTACCTCAAGCGGAGTTTATAAAAATATCTGTGTGGTATGAGATCAAGCTTTTAAATTTGGGTTGCCCATTGAATATAGTCTAATGTGGTGTGGACTGGTTTTGAGTGAAGAATATTCCTTATTTTGTCTTAAGAATATTCCTTGTAGGAAGGTTAGGATGGTTGTACGTACAGGAGCAGTTGTTGTTTTGCTGCACTGATCTGAGGTGTGGTAGTGATGGGAGTAAGGAGTTCAGTGAATTAAATGAGGTCCTGGGCTTGACTTCCCTTGAACTAATGGGTGGGAATTTTTCAACAAGGGAAGAAAAAATTCCATTTGTCTGAAGAGTTGCTAGCAAATGGGGAGTAATTGAAGAAATACTTGGAACACATCACTGCTGAAATGAGAGGAAGGAAATGAACCATTAACTTAAAAGAAGCTATTAAAGAAAATAAAATTACCATCATTGGTGTGTATGTCTGTCTAGGCATTTTGTTAGTGTTTTGCAGAGGGACAGTTCTGTGCGTATGTGTGTGTTGATCTTCTTTTCAAAAGTCTGAATTGTGATCTGCATGTTAGTAATCCTGACTGACTGCTGTGACTATTGATCTATCCTTACCTGTCTTTGTTAAAACACTGTTTTGAAAATGATAAATAATTCAGAGAGAGAAGGAAGCATCCAGGAAGTCTTCTGAAAGCTTTGAGGAAACCATGTGTACACAGTTTGAGATGATAGTGAGAAGTTTGGCTGCTAAGGTGAAGTCATTGAAAGAAAGGAGGTATGTGTTTTGTTTTTTTTTTTTAAACAGTATTATTTATCATTGACCTGCTTATCTCTTGAAGTCATGCATGCTTTTTTTGTTTCCCAGAAGTTTTTGTTAATTTTGTAAGAAAAAATTGTTGCATATGGAGGGGAGTGTTTTCCAAAAGCAAGGCTGAAACCTGAGCTCTTTGGAATCTCATATTTGAATTTGTCTTGACTGCTTCTGTGTTTGTCAGATAACTTCACTTCTGTTCCTTTACCATAGCTGTTGCAAGAAGAGCTTTCAATTCCATTTCAAAGAAAATATTGATTAGTAAATGCAGCTAATTGTTAAAAGTAACTGGGTAGTCAAGAGTTCCTTGGGTATCTGTATTGCTGTGAGAAGTGTATCTTTGGGTAGCTCAGATTATCCTTTTGGTTTTAAAAGAAGGGACAAAACTGCAGTGAGAAGACTTGAAATAGAAATGACCATCAGCTCTTTTAAGAAGGTATATATTTATATTGGTGTTTATGTTCATGGAAGATAAGTGGGAAAAAAAAAGGAAATGGGGCAAAAAGGAAACTTAAGACCAGGAGAGAATTTCCACATACAGCCTTATCAATGATGAGGTATAATGA
This sequence comes from Athene cunicularia, assembly GCF_003259725.1. Taxonomy (NCBI): domain Eukaryota; kingdom Metazoa; phylum Chordata; class Aves; order Strigiformes; family Strigidae; genus Athene; species Athene cunicularia. Next base: position 18,133,675 of record NW_020799095.1, on the reverse strand, counting down.
ATGTCGTCTTGGTCCTTCCCCAGAAAAAGATTAACAGCTGAAAGAGATTGCTGCTGCTACCTTTTGAAAGAAACTAGGTTGTTAACATGGCAGGTCCTATCTCAAACTTTATATGTTGAAGGGGTGTGAATAGCATTGATTTTTAAACTGCTTGAGTTCTGGAAGAAAAGTCCTGGTAAAATCTTGTTTTGCCCTTACAATTTAGGCACACAGCTAAGAACAGTTGTTTTGTGGATCAGCTGTCACAAGCCATAGAAGTTGTTACAGAGGGATGTCTCACTGTTCCATGTTCTTTGGAAAAATTGCAGAAGATCTGGACAGAGTATGACTTGGCTCAAGAGAGGATTCAGTTATGCAGAAATGTGGTAGGTTGGAATTATTTTTTTCTCAAGAGCTATAATTTTAACAACTATTGATAGAGTATTGTAGTCTTAAACGTGTAGCTGGATAGCATGAGCACCACATGGAAACATCTGTCCTTTGCTAGACAATGTTGGAGGCTTTGCTACCTTTGCACAACTAACTAATGTATTTGTGGAGTGGTTATTTTTTTGTTAAACCTAGACTTTTTGACACCCTTGGTTTTTGTAAAGAAATATAAGGAAATCAGAACATGGCAGCTAAAAGGTTTCTGTTCTGTAATAGTTAGAAAGCTCTTCAGCTGTGCAGCTGCAGTGTCTGTCTTAAAAACCTTTTGTTAAAGCAGCACGGCACTACCCAGTATATGCTTCCCTCCTGCGGGGAGAGCGGTAGGCAAATACGGGTGTATAGGAAGATGGACTTGCATAGGAGAAAGCTGCCATCTAGTGCAACTTCTCTGCAACACAGGTCAGGTCTGCAGGAGCCTGCCTGGGTGTGCGGGTACGGCTGTGCTGCTCGGGATGCTCCTGGGCGGCTTCTGGGAGCAGGAGGGTTCCCCGGCCTGGGGATGGCGGGGAGGGGTGGTGGTTGTGTGCCTGGGAGAATGACAGCAAATGCGATGTGACTGTCTTCAAGTAGAACCTAAAACATGTTTGCTTAAGAAGTGTTGCTGTATTACACTGAATTTAATGGCTTGTGAAATGGACTAGAAAATAATGAGCCATGAGGAGAACGCAAGTTAAGTTCTGTTTCTGCTGCTTGTGCTGGGAAGAGTATTAAAACATCCATAGCATGGCGTATGTTTAATTGTTTTTAGTAAACAAAATAATTTCACCTATAGAAAAGTCAAATGTTTAAATTTGAACAACATTAAGATAAATGTTAATAAGCAGATGACATTTTAGTGTTGCATCTTGTATAGGGGAATAGTATGCAGAAAAACAGCTAGATTGTGAGGTACCCAGGAGCCAGGGCTGCTTAGGGATTCACTTGCACAAGCTTTCCCTGGGTGAATTCCTGATACCCTGTGAAATAGCAGTTACAGTTTTCTGGAGATTGCATGGGATGGTTGACCTCAAGTGTGTTGGTAAACCTTCTTGAGCCACAGCAGACAAGTAAAGCAAAGCTGTCTTAGAACTTATTTTTGCCCTGTTGTCTGGTTTTGCTTTGTCTTGGTTGGACTGGGGATAGGGTGAAAGAAAACTAATGTGGACAAGAAGTTAGGACAGGTGCAGACTTTGGGGAGTCTCAAAATGTTTAATCAGTAGAGGAGATGGTTCCTTTGGTGCCATTCAGGTGACAGTGCATCTGATGTTTTTTTTGGCTGTTTTTTTTTTTCTTTTTGAGTTGCTAACCCTAGCAAGCACTATTCTATGAGAAACATCATGAAAAGAGGTTTCATTCTTAAAGAGGAGGTTTTTCTCATGGGCTGATTTGTTGGAATATGTTAAACAATCTGGATGTTAACGCCCGTTTCTGTTGTGACGGGCTAACAATGAAGTCATGTCTGCATGATGCAGTGTAGTGTGTTACACTGCCAAAATAGTTGAAATACTGCTGAAATGAGCTTAGAGCACTGCTTCTGGTGGCTGTGTGTCTGTGTGTGTGTAACCCTCCTTTGTGTTGACAAGGTGTGGCCTCACATATGGCTTGAAAACTCCTTTTGTTCAGAAATCCACAACACTGCCCCTGTGTGTGTGTGTGTGTGTGTCCGTCCCTGCCTGTTGTGATGTTCCTGGTTGCCTAAACTAGGGTGCAAACGAAAGGGGTCATGAAATCTTGCGACTTCCAAGAGCAAGCAGTTGTAAAAAAGTCCTGCTTTCTGAAGAGAGGAAGTTGTCATAGTAGCATCACAAATAGTTGAAATGGGGGAAAAAATGAAGACGGGAGTTCTGTGAGATGTCGGGTATCCCCTAGAATGCCTGGATGCTGCAGAGGGTATGCATGTGGAAATGTGTGTGGAAGTGTAGAGCTCCCTGAAGAATTAATTTAGTTTTCAAGATGAACTGGTAGCAGCTGGAAGCAGGACATGGCAAAGCGCTTAGGGAATTTGTCTTAAGTGTCTTGAAGACTTTCGTAGGTGAAGGGTACAGAACAAGAGTTTTGGTGGCATCATGCTAGACTTGTGGTACTGCAAAGGTTGTCCTGTTTTAATGTGCGGTGTAGTGACTTAACTTTTTTTTCCTTGATAATAATTTTGATTTTTGAAGATCTTTGTGACATGTTACAGCACATAATCTTGGCTACTTGTTTTCAAATCTAAGAAGTGTCCAGGATGCACACAGTAGATGGGTGTGCTTGTTGTTCTGCCTGTTACCCTTACTAAAATTATACTGAACTGTAGATAGGCCAACAAGTAGTTTTGATGGTGCCACCGAGTGTGTTAATGTTACTAACTTGTTTCCTGCTTCGTTAAAATGAGGTACATGTCAATGCAATGTACAGGAAGCCCAGTGAACCCAAACAGATGAAATAGCTGGATATTTTATTATAGCAGACTGTTCTAACTCTGCTTAAGCTGTCAACGTAGCTGCCTGGATAGGTTTTGCTGAGTTAATTCTTGCTGTTTGGTTGCCCAAGCAATGTGCTCTTCCTTTAACCTCCCTGGAGTACTGATGCCCACTTTGACTGTTACAAGCCTCACTTGTTTGTAAGCTCTTGGGAATTAACATCTTGTCTTGCTTTGGGGGAAACCTAATGCATCTTAAATATCACAGGTGTGAGTAAACACAGTGAAGTTTGAGTAAATGGTGTTATTTCAGTTTCCATTGCCTGTGCTTTCTTAATTGTTTTATGCTAGTTTAACTGGATCTCTCCTGCATAGTGTCCCAAAAATGAAGAAGGGTGACCAGAGCATTTGTTCTTAATAAGGTATTTATGTTCCACATGTCTTGGAAACATAAAAAGATAATCAGTGAACTGATGTGGTACTGGGACATGGTGTGCATGAAAATAACAAAGAGGGTTCTCCTGGAGTAGAAATGTTTAAAAATACATTCAAAACTAATCATAGAATTCGATGTAAATTCTGTGTCCAAATAGGAAGGTAGTGGTGCTGATCACTTAACCAGCTCTCTGATAAAATGTTACTGAGAGGATGCCAGCTTTACAGATGGAAAAAACAGGGATAGATAGAAGTTCCTATGATTACAATGTAGAAGATACTCATAGTAATACAACTGACTTTTGTGTCAGTAATACAGTTTAATACAACTGACATTGTAGATAGTGTTTTATGGATGTGTTGTTTAATTTATGATTTTGATTTAGAAACTTAGTCAATATTTACTTTATTGGAGACTGTAGTGTACATGTTCAGCAGTTTTTTTGTGCAAAGGATGAAAAAAATCATGCTGTTTAAAAAAGGGGAACTATTCAGTTGCTCATTTAAAAAAAAAAAAAAAAGTGGGTGAGATAAAAAGAGTTGTTTAACGAGGATGTTGATGCTAGAGTTAGTTTTAGCTATCCTTATGCTGCAAAGTAGTAACTTGTGCTAAAGGGACTCAAACTGGGGCCAAAAGTAGAAGTAGGCTCTACAAATGGATTAGAATTTACCCGTGGAGGGGGATTATTAAATTTGTTTTTTCTCTTATGGGGTCATTAAATCAGACTTCAACAAGAATGCATTGATGCGGTGGTTGGATTATCCTGCTCTGATGGACTTTCTTAAGCATTGCTAGAGTTATCAGAAACAAGATGGTAAACTAGCTTGATGTTTGATATGACTTGAGTCTGGTGGTTGTTTGTGTGGGGTTGTTAGTTTGTTCTTGGTTGGGGTTTTTTTGTTGTTGTTTTGGGGTTTTTTTTGAGGTATAAGGTAGACCAGACAAACTAACTTTAGTAGTTTGAGAAACCTTTAGCCCGTTTTAATTCAGTCATACCAAATATCAAGCTAGTTTACCATCTTGTTTGCTTTTTTGATGAGCTTACAGCTTTGTAAAGCAGACTGTTAAAATGCTGTCTGTGTTCTTAATGCTCTCTGAAGTTTTTGTTTAGCAGGCATTATCTGAGCCATGAACTGTCACATGTACCCAGTTAAATGGCAGACATTGGAAAGAGACTTGTTTTGTGGCTCCCAATCTGTCTGAGTTCCTGGATTGTCATTTAGTCATGTGTAGACTGCTAAATTTACTCTAGTGCTTGAACTGGTATTAATTGGAATTTGGTTGCCTGACTGAATCTTCTACTACATTAAGTCTCTAATGCTCTACTTTTTGAAGTAATATTCTGCAGAAATCTCATCTTGGAAAGTGTTCTTTATGACAAGGGGTCCTTAGTCCTTTTTATGCAGTACATTACAAACTAGCTCCTGTCTTATGCAGGAAAAACAGCAGGAAGTCTTGTAAAAATTGTATGTGCTTTTGGTCACCAGAGGTACCCAAAAAGTGCAGAAGTGCCTACTAAATCTTTTTTTGGTGTTTCATGTTTTTCAGAGCTGATGCATCATGTTGTGTTCAGCTTCTATAGTAGAACTTAATCCACTAATTTTTATTCTCCAGCCCACTAATGTCTGGCTGAATTACAACATCTGTTCAGTTGCCAATAGAAGTTTTAAAGCAGTGTATGCTGCAACTTGAGGCTTTATTTTTAGGTGGTGTTTGTCCATCTCTTTCTGCTGTCTGTTAGAGGCAGAAGGCTTCTGTTCAGTCTTCTGTGGATACTTACTCCTGATTAAGTCAACTTATAAGATTTCATTGGATAAACTAAATTTAGATACTCTGAGAACCTGTGTTTGTGTATACATATTAGCTATATTATATATTGCTTGTTAGTAGGAAGTGTTCATTTGACATAATGTGAAAGTGGTATTATTGCCATGTTTTTTTTCTGTTTCTTTACTAATTGCCTTCCATGCTAGACTTTCCAAGACTCCTCCCCCACCCCCGTGTGGGGAAGGGAATGCATGTCAAGACAGTATGTTATAGATACTTGAGTCATTTTACTTAGTTTTATTTTTGGAGATGCATGTAGGAGGGAATAGCAAATCTTTACAGCAGGTCTGTAAAGCTGTAGCATGGTCTTCCATGTTCATATATATTTTCATATTTTTGGGGGCATGTTGGGTTAAATCACTGAAAAGAAAACTGCAAACATACTTCTGAGTAGCTTGCTTCATCCATTTCAAAATGCTTGGTTTTGGCGAGTCAGGTACCGGTACCTTGTGTGATATGAATGCGGGGTTTCCTCTCTTGTTAGCAGAAATAATCCTGCTAGTCATCCAAGGGAAACGGTTCTTGTTTCTAGAAAATTATCTTTAGTTTAATGATCTTACCACCGACAATCAGCAGGGAATTTACACGTTGCCTCTCCTTCTTGCTAGAAGGCAAGGAAAAAATTTTTAGAAGGATTTTTTTTGATGTTAAAGTATTTTTTTCCAGCAAGAAATCCGTTGCAGTCTGATTTTGTGGATGTGATTTGGCATGTATATGGGAGTGTGGATAATCCAAATTCTAGTTTCTGTCATATAGTCAAAAACTGCAGAACAACCCTGGTATTTTAAATTTACAGTGGCGATTAGGACTCCCATCGTTCTCAACAGTCATGCAGTGTTTCTTCAGTTGTCTGATAATGTGGGCATATTTTTATACTGTAAAGGGTGCTGTATTTCTGCACAGTGGTCATTATTATAGGAGTAGAGGTTAAAAACAAAATTTGCTTTTTCACTCATCCTAGTCAGGCATGTATTGTGCTATTTGTACTTCACAGGGATTAACACTTTTTGTATGACTTTCCATATTGTGTATGTGGTGTTTGGGTGTGAGCTGCTGACTTGCTTTTCTTTCTGCATAGGATGAAGGACATGAATTGATAATCAAGAGAGATGAGGTGCAGCAGAAATTGTATTCAGCAGTGAAAGAATTCATTTTGGAAGTGGATCAACTGCCCCTCTCTGAGCGCTCAAGAACATTACAAGTAAGGAGGTTGCTTTTATCAGTTTTGATTCTGAAACACTGGGAACTTGTGGAGGGTCTTTCATAAATATTAAGTGTTTCATAGTTGGAGACCTCGACAGCAGCAGGTGGAATTTTAGATAACACTTCTGAATTAAGTTCTACATTTGACACCAGTAGTTCTCAGTGTTACTTGTGATCTTGGTCTCAGATGTTTTGTTTCTAGAGGCAAGTTATTATCTAGATCCTGTATTTAAGCAGTAGCTTTTTTTCTTATGGTACTGTCTTTGGTGACTTCACAAAGCACAGAATATTTAGTATAAGACAGGTGTTAATGAGAGAACCTACAATTACAAAGTCAGTGCAGTTATCTTGTAAATTCTGGTAATGGGTTTTGTGGTTGGATTATATGCTTTCTGAGACAAACTTTTTGTTAAGGTGGTTGTGTAGTTTGGACTAGTGTAGCAAACTGTAAAATGTTTTGAGGTGAGAGTTAAACACTACAGAATTGTGTTTATACCAAGAGTGTCTTTCCCTCACAGCCAACCCAGTAACAGGAAGTAGATGGGGAAATAGTCTCTGTAAAGGCAGTAAGAACTTTTGAAGAGGACTTTCCATTAGAAACACCAAGTTGGTGTTTCTGGCCTTTGCTGTTAGAAATAATTTTATCTTTTTAATTTTAGAAATACTACTTGCTTTTATTTTGTCTGTGCAAGTGTGTGTGGAGAGGGGAAGAAGGTTGGCAATAGTTTGACAGCTTGTCTGTGCAAATTCCGGAGATGTATTTGTCCACATGTGAGATTGGATTTTTAGGAGAAATTAGCATGATTACAGGCTGCACTTATGTTTGTATCAGATTGGAGCAACATTAATAAATGGAAGCATTCAGATTTTTATGGAATTAATTACTCCATTTCTAATGGAATTATTTTTCAATGTTATTCAGAAAAACGTTTTTGATACAGTTACTTCTTGATTCTAGTCTGATATGCAGATTGGTGTCTTAATTGGAAAAGATACTGGATAGGTAGTATTTTATGGATTTCTATCTCTGGAGGTCCTGTGTGGATCTTGTTCTTTCATTCAGACAGAGGGAAGTTGTACCGTATCGTCTGGGGTTTTTCTGTTTTTTGTGGTTGTGGGGTTTTGGTGTGTGTTTAAAGGTTATGCTATGTTAATCCACTAGGTGGTAGGCATTAAGCATCTTCTAGCTAATCATACTGCAGTGGTATTTTAATAGTTTTTTGAAAATACTTGAAGGAGTACTGAAATGCTCCTAGGTGTGTTGAGTGAATGTTGTGCTTTAGCTTAACTGTGTTGATGATTATCTCTTGTATTAGCAGCTAGAAGATCAAAATAGTTCTCCTAAGTAGGGAAACAAACAAGTTTTTATCAAGTATCAGTGAGAACCTTGATTGCAGTTTCATAGAGCTGAAGAGATCATACTGTGCTGTCCTAGAGAAACAATAGTTTTTTCCACTATCTCTAAGAACAGGAGCTTGGAAGCTAATGGCTCTCTCACTGAGGCACGGTGTGTTGCAAACCTCTCTTCTGCATCACGCATCTCTTCTGACTTAGGTCTTACACCTTCCAGTGAGAACTGTTGGCCTGAGCTTACAGATTCCAACAGCTTCAGCTGCGGCTGTTTCAACTAGTTAGGACCAAAATAAACAGTGAACTGCTTACCAAGTGATAGTACTGCATTGGTCAAGAAGAAGGCTGAGAGTGTGGGCATACACATCAGTTACTGTGAAGCAAGCTAGGGTGGGAGCTGAGCAGTTGTCAGTGGTTCTGTGTTAGCTGTCTGTGAGCATGTTCCCTCTGTCCCATGGGTAGTGTTTAGTAGCTTGTTCTGCTCCTCCTAACTTCGCTTACACATAGCGTTTGGGACAAGTGCATGTGGGCCACTGAGGTGTCTTCAGATGGTAACTTGTTTTCCTGCTGGAGCTGACTTCTGTATCCAGGTGCTGGTGAAGTTGCTAATGCTTTAGGGAAGTGTGTTTATAGTATGAAAAATGGGATGTAACTTACAGGATTCTTTCCTTGAGGACAGCCTGATGGAATGCATGCAGATACTTTTCTGGTGTGACTAGTACTATTATTTTTGTAAACGAGGTGTGATACTGGATATGAAACTGCTACAGAGCACTTTTCTCAGTTCTGTTACCCACTTTTGGCTGCTGTTTTATAGGCTGATTGTTTTTTTTTCCTCTGCCTTCAGACTGTTCTTTTGAACCTGGCTTCTTCCTTGCTGTGCAGTTTTCTATCCGTGTGTATTAAAATGCAGCTGTTAAGAAAAGAATGTGAGAAAAATCTGTTGTGCACTTGAATGATTTAAGTAGCCTCCATAAATTTAGCACAAACCTCCTTGTATTAGCTTATGGACCAAGCGTATTTGTACAAAGCTCATGTCACTTGGTGCAGTTAGGAATTGATGTTTTAAATGATTGATTGTACTGAATATGCTGCTCATTGTAGTAGCTATTGCTTTGAAAGTGGTTTTATAATTTTTATAAAATACTGTTTGGCAGTGCTTGTTGGTTTTCTGGATTTTTGTCACTGTATTTAGTTACTTAGAATGTCAGGAGATTTTTATGCTTTTGGCCCGAATCTGAACTTTTGCTGTGCTGTATCTGTAGAGCAGGGGCCTGTTTGTGGCATCATCATGTGTAGTTAAACCGGTTAAGCTCCTCTGCAGTATCTGTAGTCCTCAGCAAGGGGAGGGCATTGCTGCTATGTTCTGGCCTGTGGTGGTAGTGTCAGCCTGTTCTGCTTCAAGTTATATTGGGTTGATCATATGACCTCTGTGTTTCAAGTGCCTGAAAGGCTCCTGACAGGTGACTTCAAGTTCTATCATACTGCTTTTTCCGTTGGCTATTGAGTCTAAATGGATGCAAAGATGAAAACTCTTTGAGAGAGGTGTTCTGTTTTTTTTCTTCATTTGCATGACTTAGGCATTTTTTGGAAAGGTTTGTGATATTTAACTCATGTTTTGGGATCTGAGAAAAGAAAAAAAAAAAGTGAAATGCTGTATATAAGCAACTATCAGCAACCTTTCTCAGGGTTTCTTAGTCACTTTGGGAATGATGTGGGTAAGTACTATGATGGATTTTTGAACGGTCGTGTATGCTATTTATTACAAAACCACAGGTTCCTCCTGTCAAATGAAGGGCAAAGGGGGGATACCAACAGGATTGCAGTGTGTAAGCCAGAGGTTGGCATAGTGTTGCCCGGGGGTGGCAATCCTAATGAGAACATTTACACCGCTCCTGGGAGTGTATCTGAAATGCTTGTACACCAGTGTACACAGTATGAGAAGCAAACAGGATGAACTGCAAGTGTTGATAGCTCCCAGAACTACGATCTCATTGGTATTAGTGAGACTTGGTAGAAGGAGTTCTATGCTGGGAGTGCTGGAATGGAGGGCTACAGGCTGTTTATGGGGGTTAGACCAAGCAGGCGAGGTGGAGGTGTCACACTATACGTAAGGGAGAGGTTTGATTGTACAGCGCTTAGGGTTTGTGGTGATGTGGTTGAGAGTTTCTGGGTAAGGGTTAGGGGGATTGAAAACAAAGGAGGTGTTGGGAGTGGGTGTCTACTACCGATCACCCAGCCAGGATTTAAGCACTGATGAGTTATTCTATAGGCAATTAGGAGAAATTTCTGGATCGGTAGCCCTTGTCAGGAAAGTTGAAATCTCCCATAAGGGCATCAACTGGGAATATACTGCTGTGATGAGCAGGTCTTGGAAATTACTGAAGTTTGTAGGTCATAACATCTTGTCACAGGTACTAGGCCAACTAGGAAAGATGCCCTCTTAGATTTGCTGTTTGTGAATAGAGAAGGATTTGTAAGGGATGTGATGGTAGGTGGCTGTCCTGGCCACAGTGATCATGAAATGGTTGTGTTTAAAATTTTCAGTGTGTAATGAGAAGCAAGGACAGCACAAGGACAGGTTTGCTACCCTGGACTTCAGGAGAGCAAACTTTAAGCTATTCAGAGATCTAATTAGCAGAGTACCCTGAGAATCTGCTGTTGAGGGCTTAGTCCATGAGTGTTAGTCAGTTTTTAAGAACAACAATTTTAGAAGCACAGGAGCAGGCAATTCCACTGTGTCCTAAGTTGAGCAAGCAGGGTGGAAGACCGGCTTGGCTGAACAGGGAACTAACTACTGATGGAGCTCAGGAAGAAAAATAAACTTTTTTTATGATCTCTGGAGGCAAGGTCAGGCTTCACAAAATAGAGTACAGAGCTGTGGCTCATTTATGCAGGGAGAACACAAAAGGCCAAAGCTCAATTAGAGTTGGATCTGGCCAGAGTTGTTTCAGACTTTCCATTTGTGGACACTGAAACTGTAAGGGACCAGCTGTATCAGCTGAACATTCCCAAGTCTATGAGTACTGATGGACTTTATCCCAGAGCACTGGAGGAGGTAGCGGATGTTATGGCAGGACCCTTCTTGATCATCTGCCAAACATCTTGTGAGTGTGGGGAGGTCCCTGCTGACTGGAAGCTGGCCAGTGTTAGTCCAACCTATAAAAAGGGTGTGAGGGAACTACAACGTAACTACAGCCCCGTTAGTGTCTAACTTCAGTTCCTGTAAAAATTATGGAGATTATACTGGGTACTATTGAAAGGCATTTAAAGAATAATGCAATCATGTGCAGTCAACATGGATTCACAAAAGGAAGGTTAATTTGATATCCTTCTATAATAGTGTCATCTACCTAGTGGATGGAAAGGTGGTGGTGGATGTAATTTTTCTGAATTTTAGCAAGGCTTTTGATACTGTCCTTCACAATATCCTTCTGGACAAGTCCAGCTGTTGGATGAGCAGGTTGATGGTGTACTGGGTGAGGAACTGGCTGAAGGGCAGAGCTCAAAGGGGTGTAATGAATGACTGGCAACTGGGCAGCAGCAGTGCCTCCACAGGGTTTAATTTTAGAGCCAGTTCTGTTCAGTATATTTCTTAATGATCTGGAATGCAGGAGTTCAGTGCACCCATTAACAAGTTTGCTGTTGGCTCTTGAGGGACAGAAGGCCCTGCAGAGTGATCTAGATAGATTGGTGCATTGGGCTATGATTAATGGGAGGAAATCTATCAAGTCAAATTGCTGGATTCTGCACCTAGGATGGAGTAACACCAGGCAGAAGTGTATAGATTGGGAGAAGAGTGGCTGGAGATCAGCCCTTCAGAAGAGGACCTGGGGTGCTGGCTGACAGCAATGACTCAACATGAGTCAGCAGTGCCCTGGCACCCAGGAGGGCAAAGCCCACCCTGGGGTGCATCAAACAGCACAACCAGCCAGTCAAAAGAGATGATTATCCTGCTGTATTCAGCATTGCTGCGGCCTCACGGTGAGTACTGTGGGCAGTTCTGGGGCCCACAATTTAAGAAGGATGTGAAGATACTAGAGTGCATCCAGAGGAGGGAAACAAAGGTGGTGACAGGGCTGGAAGGAGTGTCCTATGAGGAGTGGCTGAGGACCCTGGGTTTGTCTAGTTTGGAGTAAAGGAGGCTGAGGGGCAGCCTCACTGGTCTCTACAGCTTCCTGAGGAGGATAAGTGGAGAGGGAGGTGCTGAGCTCTTCTCCCTGGAATCCAGTGATCAGATGCATGGGAATGGCTGAAAGCTGTATGAGGGAAGGTTTAGACTGGGCATCAGGAAGCATTTCTTTACTGAGAGGGTGGTTGAACACTGAAACAGGCTTTCCTAGAGGGTCAGTTGATGCCCCAAACCTTTCAGAGTTTGAGGCACTTGGACAATGCCCTTAAGAACATGTTTTAACTTTTGGTGAGCTCTGAACTGGTCAGGCAGTTGGGCTCATGATCATTGTGGGTCCCTTTCAACTGAAATAGTCTAGTCTATTCTAAATCCCACTGTTTAGGGAGAATTTTCTCTTTCAAACAGCAAATCATCTGCGAAGGCCAATGTAGTGCTCAAGTAAGTTTCAGCATGTGACTTTTCACTCGGGTGCAAGGAAGGCAACTTTCTGTCAGGACACTGTCTCCACTGATAACTGATAGATTCTTCCCTGGCCCCACTTGTTTCTCGGGTTGACAGACTGCCCTTTGTTTAAAAGTGGTTTCTGTTTGCCCTGAGCTTTAGCCTCAATGCCTTTCCCTTATGTGTAGTGTTTCAGTTTCTTCTCCAGTACAAATCAAAAGGAGGTGGACCCTTTGCTTCATATACTTGTGGAATAATTGGCTTTTAGATGAAAATACAAGTTCACAGGCTGTAAAACTTGTTTGAAAGGGCCTTCAGGTGTCAGACACATAGGCAGTTGTTGTTTCATCTGGGAATCAGTGTGATGACAAGGTGCATCACAAGAGATTTGACTTCTGAAGGGAGGGATCAGTCCAGAAGCATTTCTTTGGTACCTGGCTGCTCAGCTTGTTTCTTAGTACAAGTTCACTTTGTTTTCTGAATTTGAGCAGCTCTATGAGGAGTGTTATAAATTGAACCTCATTTTGCTCTTTGTCCTGTTGAGTATGACTTTAAAGTCCAATCCTAGGGAACAGGAAACTAGAATACAAATGCTTCTTATGAGCTGTTAAGCTTTTTGTGGTGTCTTGTCCTTATCTGTTTTCTGATTTCTGTGTGAGATCCTTTTCTACATTGTGTTTTCTGGTAGCCATACTGCAACTAGATCTGAGAGGAAAGTAATATAAAGTATACTTCACTGGATATAGAAGGAGACTTTTTTGTAGTAGAGTTAATTTTATGCTAACAGGTAGTGCTAACATTTTTCTGTGTTAAATGTCTTGGTTTTTATAGCTAGTATACTGTCACAAATTCTGGTTTGCAAACCTGTTTTTGTTTGATTCACTTGATGCACAGGAACTGTCTGCTTCTCTGGAGACTGTTTATGGTCAAATTTCTGAAGCAGATGACTCCAAAGAGGCATTTCAACAGTTCTTTAACTACAGGAGTGCTAAAATGAAGAAATTAATTAGTGTCAGAAATGATACGGAGACAGCTCTGCAAATTCTTACTGACTGGTTCAGGGGTATCTTAAAGGTAAGGCAAACATCAGTCTTTCCTGTTGATGTAAAAGATGAAATATGACACTGTAACAGAGCTTGTGAGGAGTAGGCATTAGTAGGGACAACTACCTATGCAGCATGGAGATTGTACCTATGAGCAGTGGCCCTAAATGACAATGATTCAATACAGAGGGAGAGGTAAGGTGTTGCAGAATGGAGTGTAATTTACATTTATTCTTAGTGTACCTTTGCAGTGAGCCAGGGCTTACACTTTCTTATGAAAGGACATCTTGTGTATAAAGATCAGTACTTAAGCAAGTGTAACTTTTGTATGTGTGTGCCCTATCTGTTCATTGTGTGGCTGCTTTAATTCTTTCAAGTGGCCTTTGGATAGAAAGACGATAGATTTTAAAAGATTCTAGTTCATAAATGCTGGTGCAAGGGGTGATGAAAGATCACTGCAAAGAAGCTGCCAATCTGACTTCACATGATCTAGGTACAGATTGCAGACACATAATAGATTTTCTTTTTCCTCATTGAAATGCTGAGTGTGGAGAATTTATGCAAATAAGTTGTCCCCTTCTATTTGCATGTCCTGCAGTATTTTCTGGACTACTGTTCTCATGCTGTGTCTCTTCAGTCATGAGTTGAGTGCATGTTACTTGTCTTAAAATAAGATGGATAGTGGAGGTGGCTTACCATCCATTGACCTCTGCTTGTAAAGAAAGTGTAAAGTAGGGAGGTAACTTTGTGGATTTCCTGTCTCTGTTCTTAACATCTATGTTCTCTCTGTTTGGGACTCAAATCTTCCTGAGGAGACTGCGAGCTGCTCCCTTAATTCCTACAGGCCCAGCTTCCTTGATCTCCTTGTTGCACTTGGGTTTAAGTGTTCTCAGTTTGTGTCAGTCAGTGTAACCTTCCTGCCCATGTTAATTGTACATAATCCACAAGGGTCGTGCCCTTTCATAGTGAATAGTTTTTCTGCCCTTGCATTTCACTGTACCCAGCACATCTACTGTAGCCAGACACTGTTATGAGTAATTGTTCCTTGACCTGATGATAAACACTGTTCAGCAGCAGTATAGGCTTGTGCATGTCATGTGCTGTGTAATGTTAATGAATATAATTACTTGCAGATGTTTATAATCAGTCAGTTATTAGAGTGAACAAACCTGCAGGTGGGTTTCTGTGATTGCTGGGTGCAATTCAGTGTGCTATCCTACAGATGTGAAAAGTGAGTAAAGGTTGTTAGTGTGATGATGAATTTGGGTTTACCTGTTTCAAATCTGAACTTTTCCATAAACAGCTCAGACACAGGAAATTTACAGACTTCTGGCATGGGTTGGTAAAGCACTGGTAGGTAGACCAAGGAAGGAATTTTCATTTACTTATTTGATAATCAGTTACTCTGCTGCTGCTTAACTGCTAGCTCCTTTTTAAAAAATAGTGTGAGCAGTCATGTAGAGGAAATGCTTCTTTGAAGTGTTTCCCCTCCCTATATTTTAAATAGATAGTCCTTTTCCTCTCTTTCTGAATCCAAATTAATCTCAAGTAGCATCAGTCAGAATCTACAATAAGAAATGGGTCAGTGACAGACAAGGAAGTTTTCAGACTCGATGGCTCCTTTCCAGTCTGCAACTCCAGGCTTTGGGGAGCAACATACTGTTTGAACTTGCACTGTTGAAGTTTTTATTTTTAGTTTCTTTTAAGGTTAAGGCAGTAAAATATTTTCAGAAATTTTAGTGGAATACTTGTGCTTGATAGATGAATGAACAAGGTGGAGTTTGCAGGTTTCTATTACAACTGTGTATCTTGTATGTTAAATACAGGACCGTATTTTCATTTTAGTTCTGGTTGCCAGTGTATCTCTTCTGCAGATAAGAGTTACAAAACTGCTGCAAACAACATTCAGTGTAATTATATCTTACTGATTTTTATGTGGCACCCTCTGTATCTTGAAGCTAAAGTTATATCTGACTTCTACAAAAACACATAGGGTTGCCTGGTGAAACCTTTAACCTTATTTCACACTTGATAAACTGTGAAATAGATCCCCGAGATGTCTTCTATCTCGGGTAGTACTATATAGGAATGGAAAGCCCAGTTGACAGTGAAACTGCCGTCTTGTGTATCACTGTATGGACGGCACACATGTTGATTTTTGACATGAATCTCAATAGGAGAAGGATTGGGATTCTTCCACTGTTTCATTTTTGGCAAAACTCAAAACGAGACTAGGACAATAAAACCTGATGAAGGCAAGAATCAACTTCCTTCATGCCTGCTAGACTAACTCTGTTAGTTCTAGAAGTCATTAATATCACTCCAGTGTGAGGCAGTTCGAGATCTAACACAAATCCTGACTAGGTTTCCAGGAGTGCTAACTCTTTGTATTTCTTTCTTGTTTTTCATGTCAGCTTGCTAACTTCTTACTTACAATTTCAAGGCTGTTTTTTGTTTTGTTTTGTTTGTTGTTGTTTTGTTGGTGTTTTTTTTATCTCTTCGAAGCACTTTGACATGATGTCAGAAGCATCTTCAAATTCGGCGGAAGTGGTTGGCAGTGCGGATGAAATTTTCAAAAATGTTAAGTTGGCTATTTGTGAAGAACTGAGTACTGACTTAAATGTAAGTTCTAATCAGGCCTGCTGTGTCATGACTTCTATATATTTTATACATCTTTGATTTCAGTTTAAAGCTTTTCTTAATGTATCGGATGAGTTTATTTGCTACAAGGCAGCATCTTTTTTGATGGCAATGTGATAGAAGTTCACTCAGGCTGCTCCGCAGAGAGAAGAGAAAGTGGCAGCAAACAGCTTTGGCTTACAGGAACTTGGCTGTGTGTATGAATTAACTAAGCTATATATATGGCTTAGCTAAGAAACTGGGGAAATTCATTTTTCCTTTTCTATGTGCAGAGAAGCTTTCTCTTAACTGTACTGAGTTTTGGTATATTTGTTGAAAACACATGATGAAAAGTAAGTTTCTGTTTAAAATAATGGGATTGCTTCTCGGGGTGAGTGTGTATGGATAATTTTTTTCCAATCCTATGAGATGAATTGTTTTTAACTGCTTTCATTTTGCATGGGGCAAGTGTTCTTGCCTTACTGATAATAATTTTCTATGCTTCTGTTAGTCTTTTCCCAGTTATTTATCTTCTCTAAACATTTCTTCCATTTTATTTTGCTAACTCTGAGATACTTCCATTGTCTCTGCAATGAGAGTCCCTACTGTACCGGAGTTTAGCCACACCAGCAAAAGTTGAACTCATCATTTGATGTAGCATCATACTAACAGCAAACCATTAGTTTAGTCTGCTTGTGGCTGCTTTCTGTGATAGAACCAGTGACTCTAACTGTTTAACTGTGCTATCCTAAAAAAAAATTGTCACAGCATGTGGAGTAAGAAATTGGACTTCTGCATGGACGTGCCAATCAGTTTTATTCTATTGAAACTATTGGATGAACTCTTAGACTTGCTAACTTCCCTTTTAGAATCTCTTTAAGAAGAGAGAAAAATCTGCTAACTGTTTGGTTTTTTTCCCATTAACAATGGAATTTCTCAATAAAGGTTTTACGTCTTAAATGTTGGTGTGTATGAATGAAGAATGACTCTCACTCTTTAATTTCCCTCTGTGTAATTAAATCTAGGAGCACGATGAAGCAGAGAAGGGTATAATTATGAGCGCTTACAATAAAGTTATACATAAAGTTAATCAGGAGCAAAATATGATCACTGTCATACAGAACAGATACATGGCCAGCATTGAGGTGAGTTTATGCCTTATTTCTGACACACTAATCTATACTAGTAGCCATTTCTGACATTATTTATGAAAGATGTCCTCTTATCTCTCTATAAGGAAACTCTAGGAGTACGTTGGTGATGAGAGACTGGTTGGGCTAAACCTTAACAATTGCAGTTGTGCATTACCTCAGCCAGTGCTTCATTTTATTTAAACACAGAGATACTTTTTTTAAAAAATAAAGCAGTGGAAGCTGAAATCTCTGGACTCATTCCAAATCAGTACAATGTAATTTAAGGGGATTGAACTTCAAGTAGAATGTTGGTTTTTCAGAAGGCTGTTAATGTAATTAAAATGAAAGACCATTAAAACCCTCTTATTCAGGGAAGGGCCCTGAAAAGCTGAATTCAGGTAGGCTTCAGGCAGTTTCTGTAATGTATTGGACTAAAGCATATTAATATAGAATGCTTGAACACTTTCTGATTTTCAACTTTTTTTACATTTTCCTCCTAGTTCAAAAAACTTGCTGAGGAATGGCTGAATAGAAAACCCAATATTAAAAACTTATTATCAATTAAGGAAACTGTGAAGAGCTTAAAGTCCCAGTTAAGACAGAAGCTGCTTGAAAAGAACAACTTTGAGGAAGTATGAAAATGTTACAGTTTGTTGGCTCTGTCTGTTGTTTTTAAAATTTGTTTGGAAACTTCAATTTTTGTCTATTCCATATAAGTGATAATTACATGGACCAGTTTGTTTTCTGGCCTGAATTTTGCCTTTAACTGTGGAAGTTTTACAGGCCCCTGAGATGAAGCCTGAATGGCTTAAAAAGGTCAGTCCATAGCCACTTTTCAGTCCCCAGTCATGGCACTGTGCTTTTAACTAAGCCCTGTGGTGACGGTTGAACAGTTTTGTCCATCTCTCTCAATGCTAGTTGTGTGATTACTTTTAAGTTTCTACTTTGTTGACAATTTGTGTACCTCCACTTTGATGACAGAAGTCAGTGTCTGTTCTAGTTTTCAGAGTTCTCCACTACCCTTCAGAGAAGTCCAAAGAATGTAAATATTACCCCTGCTTCAGTGCTGTTTGATTGCACGTTAATTATTCTGGTCATGCTTAAGGAAAAAGAACCTGCATCTGTCTCTCTGTAAGCATTGTAAAGGGGCAGTAAGCTTCCAGGAGGGATTTAAAATGCGACACGCTAATGAAACCCATTGAGAAAAGGATTCTTGAATAATGAGGTGACATGAGGAAAATGCCTGCTTATGGGAGAAAAAAGTGAATGAATTACGGAACCTGGCATTGCTGGCAGATGAATGATGTTGCTTTTACTATATGTGATTAGGTAATTAAAAAAAAAGCTCTTTGACTTAGGAAACAAGTAGGCAAATGGCTAGAATATTTGGTGTGTGACAAATAGCAGTGAACAGTTTCCTCAGAGATTAGGTTTTAAGAGAATCTCTTGGGTTTCCAGGAAGGAGACTGAGTAAAATGCGCATCTGAGAATATTTTCAACTCCAGAACTGTGATATGGAAGCTGTTTTTTAATCCTGATACAGTAAGCTACTGTATAGTATGATAGCAGAATGAGAATTATACACTAACTTTGTTATTCCTAAAGCAGTCTGACTGCAGTGAGTTTGAAATGAAAAGAATAAAAGAGGAAATTGCTGATCTGCAAAATAGGGTTCTTCAGGAAATATCCAAGGAACAAGAAGAATATGTAAGTATTAAACTACTTAAGCGACTAAACCCAACCTGTATGAAGCACATCAGCATTTCAATTGCTTTAATGTGCACTCTGGGTAAAACAAAAAATGTGATTTTTATGTTGAATGTTAACATGGCCCTTTCTTTGGTGAAACCTATGGGAGAAGGCATGGAGGCTGATCACTTTTATCTTTGAGTATAGTTTCTTAAACCTTTCTCCTCCTACGTAAGGGGATGAGGTGAGAAAAAAAAATGTGAGCTGTAGTTCTCCACTTAGAAGAGCCACAGGTAAAATTGTAAGCTCGGGTGCTGAAGAAAGACTGTATTTCTTGCAAGAAGGGGGTTGTTTCCTTATGACTAGGTTAAAACAGGCTTTTATCCTGAAGTGAAGGAGATCACCTTTTCTCTGTGTCCTCTATATGGAGGTAAGAAATGAAAACCATTTGCTTGTGAGGGAGTAGAAGGGCACCAGAATTTGTGGTGGTGATATATCTATCTTTGCAGATAGAACATTTGTGTGTAATGCTTATCAGCATTACAGCTGTGTGAGGTCTGGAGATATGAGATGCTGGCCTGGTCTGTGTTACTACTTGATTTCTATCTTTCCCCACTTAGCGTAATGAAGTTGTTTTCCTTTGCTTAGGCCTACTAAAGTCTCTTCTAGAAAAGATAATGTTTTCTGTGATAGTGCATGAGTTGTTCGAGGCCTTAAGACTACCCACCTTCAAGAGATGTCAGAAATCTGTCTGTATTGTATTGCTGTATTCTTTGTTGTGTGTTTGGTTTTTCTTTGGCAGTGTTACTTTGAATAATATTGTTGAAGGAGGTACAGTCATGGTCAATATACATTTGAATGTCCTGGGTATACATTGCAAATGTCAGAAACTAGTGACCTGAAGCTGTGGGCTTTGTTTCCTTCATTTAGGAGAAGCTTACATACTTGGTACAAAAATGGTTGCCTGAGTTACCACTTCTTTATCCAGAATTAGGAATTCTAAACTATATGGTAAGCAGAGATTGTTTGAATGCACTGTCAGTTATTATTTTGGACACTATCAAGGCTCTGCACCCGAAATGCTCTGCACAGCCTCTCTTCATTTGGGGGACATACACCCTGAACACTGTGGTCTTCCTCCTCCCCTTCTTCTGGGAGATGTTCAAGGAATGCATTTCATTAGCTGCCTTATCATGGCCAGCCTCTTGGTAATAGATGCTTTTTAATATGTCCTAGCTGGTTTTGTGCTTTGCTAAGATGGTTGAGGAAGAGGAGAAGTAGTCAAAACCTCTGAATCTTAACCTGTTAAATGCCACGTGCTTACCCTGGATCTGTGTGTCCATGTGCTTTAGAGTTCTGGTGGACTTTTGGCATGCAGCTTGGAGCGAGACCTCTTGGATGCTGAACCTATGAAGGAACTGAGCATGAAGCGACCTTTAGTGTGTTTAGAAATTCAGGGCCAGAAGGTTCTTTTAAAGGTAATGTTGGTGCTGGCTTTCACTTAGCACTTCAGGTGAGGCCTTGGCTTATTAGCATGCTGGTTCTGAATGAACTCCGCTGTTTTCATATCCTTGTATTTAACAGCCCTTTTCTGATGGCAGAGGTTTTGTCAGGGCCTGTAGAATGTGAAACATTGTTTTCCTTCTGAATTGCTTCCAGATTTTTTTTAAACTTCTGTTGAGGACTGTTGTAGTGAACAGTGCTTCCCCTCTACTGTCTGTTCTTTCTGGTACCTGATGGATGTTTTATCCTGTTCCTTACTCCTGTCTCTTTGGAGAGGCTGGCTTGTCTTCCTGATGATTTGACAGATATTTCAGGAACTGCTGCTTTTTCCTTGCTCTGCTTCTCTACCAATCTGCTAGCAATTGGGAAGACAGGGGATTTAGTATTACAGGAAGCATAGTTGTGAATATTCTTGCTTTTGACTTGTTTTATTTAAATCTCAGATTAGACACATGCTTCCTCTTTTGTTGGTACAGACTTTTTGAGAGTTAATAAAATATGGGAACAGTCTATGAGCATTAGAATTAAGAGAAAGTTATTTGATGGCACCTAACAATATGCATTTCTTTTTTTTAAAAAAAAATAAAATTCAATAATGTTACAGGCATTAGAAATAATGGCTTGGGTCTCTGTGTTGTTTTTAAGGGCTACTCTGTATGTGTAAGATCAGAAGCCAGAGTGATAGAAGGAGTTGCCAAGTATCACAGAGCTTGGAATCAACAGAAGGAGAAATCTGGACTATTGCAAGTGTTGTTCCTTCTTTTCTCCAAGGCAAGATTCAAACTGATGATCTTGATTTCTGGTTTAAGCTGACCTTAAGCTGGTTTAAGTTGGACCTTAAAGTTTTAACATATTTCAAGTTGGAGCATTGAGTCAGAAAAGTATTTCCTTTCAGAGTAAAACTTAGTAAACATAATGAATTGATTTATTGCACTAGTGCATGTTAAACTTCCCAGTATTCCTGATATTTGAAACTATTATTTATCCTTGTTGTTGTTGTTGTTGTTGTTGAAGTCTGATCCTTTGGTATATATAATGGTCCCATACTACCCAAGAGCAAGTCTGGGAGCTTTACAAGCTGATACACCTTTAACTTCAGAAGTAAGTATAACAACTTAGACTGTCAGCATTTTATTTTGTATGTGTTTGAACTGAACTCTTAATGTTTTGCTGTATCTTATACTGGTGGAACAGCATCAGCACCGTATTTCCTTTGGTGGCTGACAGTGACTGACAAAGTTGCACAGGATAGCTTGACTGGCATTCTTAGCATCTGGTCAGGCAGTTCTTTATAACTTCCTAAAAGAGATTTTGCTTGGATACACTTTCTAAAAAATTAAAATTAATGCCTCAGCTGTATTTCTAGTAAATCTTAAAAGTACTGGATTTGAATATGTGTATGTTCAGGGACAGGCATTCAGTATTGAAGTTTTAGAGCATGCTGTGTGTGTAAAAAAATTTTTTTTCCCCCCCGTTTTCTCCCTCACTTTGTCCCCCTCCTTTTCCTTTCCCTCTTCCCCACACAGTGTAGGCAGTTTGGTTAGTCATCCCTTCTCAAAGAAGCAGTAGCTAAAAGTCTTTTCTCTAGTTCTGTTTGCTGACTTGGACCTACTTGTAAAAGTCCCAGTTGCATGTGGAAGTGGTTTTGTGGTGTTTTGGGTTTTTTTTTTGTTTGTTTGTGGTTTTTTTGGCCCCCCATATTTTTTCATGTTAGTGATATGTTAATCAGTGATTACTCTTCCTCTTCCCCCCCCCCTCCCCGGCTGTGCAAGTCATAATAATCTTACTGGGAATTAATCCATACTTCATAAAATGGAATTGGCATAAACTTTGAATGTGTACAAACCTTAAAAAAAAAGTTTCAGTTCTGGATAGAAACTTACTTGATACTGTGCTTTGTTTTTTCCATGTCAATCTTTAAATGTACGAATTAAATCATTAGGAGGCATTAAAAGTGATGAAAGGAGTGGCGCAAGGTCTACAGACATTGCATGGAGCTAATATAGTACATGGATCCTTGCATGAAAATAATGTTTTTGCTGTGAATCGGAAACGAGGAGTCCTTGCAGACTTTGATTTCACAAAATCTGAGGTAAAAAAAAATCCTCTAGTGACTTTCTGTATCAAAACAGACAACTGTGTGATTCAAAAGGTTTATTGATAAACATTGTGCTTTGCAGTCAGACTCCTGTTTCATATTTCGGATAGGGTTGGGCAGTTTGAGTCTTGTTGAAGTTTTTGTAAACTTAATCTAATCTTGGAGAGGAAGAAAAGAATTACTGAGTGTGGGCTCTGGTTAAGCAAACCAGTGGAACAAAGAAGAAGCTGCACTAGTTGTTTGTTGGCTGTCTGTCTTGTGTATTTAATGGTAATCAGCAGCATCAGGAGGCGAGAGTCAGAACTCATGTTTGAAGAAGGGCTGGTCAAACTCATATGAAGTCTTTGCCTTTATTTTGTAGGTAATGGGGTTCTAGTATGTGTTTTAGTCTGTAGCGGTATTTGGTAAATTGACAGGATTTTACATGTTGCCTACATATACCTGTATTTATATGTACTTCTGATGTAGTCCTCAGTTTCTGTAGTAAAGACTTTCATACTTGTTCTTGGGGAAAATCTTATATTCTTTAAGAACACAAGCTATTTTCTTGCTATTCATTGTGTTTACATAGTAAAAGTCTCCAATAATGGTCACTGCTGTAGTCACCTTTTTGACTTTCTAAACTCAAGATGTTTGAGCTAAACCATTTTTGTGCTAGAGGTCTGCTTCATGCTTATTTAATTTAAAATACATTAATATATATTGTAATATAATAAACCTAATAGACATTAATTTTCATTGAGAACCCTTATTTTTGCTTTGAAAATGCATTATCTGTTAATCTCATGATGTGTTTCAAATGTTTGGACAACAAAGTGTGCTTCCCTTGAAATAAATTTCAGTTCTTCAACAGAGAGATGCTTTAAAAATTTTTGACAGCTGAATTTCCTGAAAGGTGATATTCAATACACATGGTATCATTGTGAAAATTGCAAGAGCTAAGGAAGACTGTCTCTGTTTACTCTTCCCTGCAGGTATGGGCTGTGCTGAAATGAGCAGCTCATGTGTGGTTGAGCAGGAAAGTTCTACCAGTGGTTCACAGTCTGGATGCAGTTTGTGCCTTCGCTATAGGGGTGTCAGTACTGCTCAGTGCTTGTACTTTCTGCATGATCACAAATGCATGAGTGGAGCTAGTAACTGATGTGTTACCAAGTACTCTTGGCAGTCTGGAGACTAGTCTTCTTCAGTCTGGCTATAACTGGCGCTGGATGCTGTTATGAAAGAGGATAAAAACTCAGGGTCTAGCTTTTATTTTGACAGTAGACAGTCCTAAAATATGCTGGAAACCAGGAGGGAGGAAGCACTAGTTTCAGGTAAAGACCAGAAAGGCAGAGAAGAAAAAACAGGAAAGCTGACAGAACCGAACTTTAGAGCTGAAGTTCTTTAAAATAGTGCTAAATGTTTTTTAATATTTATAATTTTTTTTTTCTATTTTGAGAAGTTTTTCAATTTGTGTTCTGTACCACCTTATGAACTTAAATAGTTCTGCTGTGGAATAGAACCTGCCATCCCTATTCTTCTGTTACTGTTACAGATGATAGATGTGTGATGTTATCTCTTTTTTTCCTTTATGCAACACTTTTTTGTGACCAGCAAAGGAGGATTTTACGTTTCAGTCTGGGTCAGCACAGAACTCTATGGTAAAGTTGTCTGACACGTGCTTTTGGTCTTGAAATCATGGGTACAATTTTTCTCCCCATAGAAAGAACGTGCTGCTGCAAACACTATGGTTGCTGGTACCCTGAGCTTAGTTTCTCCTGAATTGAAAGTGGGACAGCCAGCTTCTCCAGCCTCTGACATGTATGCTTACGGCTGCCTTCTGTTTTGGGTATGTTAGGGCTTGTGGGAGAGTTTCTAGTAATATAGTGGAACTGTAGCAGGTTTACAAAGAACAATAAATGTTATCTCCAACTTCTGCTTTGAACTATTTTGGCTAAATAAGCATTCGTATCTTCAGCTGAGAGGTAAGTGTGGAACAAATGGGAGTTACCATTATGGGCAGAAGACTGTGCATTTTTTTCTGTAAAATATACAATGTAATTTGTATTGTAATGTGATCAAAAATGATGCTTTTGTTGTTCATCCTATGGATTGTCAGTTCTTACAGCACTTCCTATTAATTCCTTGTGAGCTTTTTTCTTTTTTTGTGACCTTGCTCCTGAGGAAGTATCCAAATAAAGAGAGGAAAGATGAAGGCAAGGATGGGACTGTCATATGTTTTGATTTTGGCAGCAGTGCTTAGATGGGTGTTTCGTTTCTTAGTGTGTGTTATGCTGGGGAGGAGAAAGCAATCTCCTTTCCTGTGTTTGGTGGTATGTTGCACATCATCTCTTCCATCTTCGTCTTCTGGCACTGTATTGCTGCCTCCACAAATCAGGGTGTCAGTGCCATGTGTTCTGAATGGGAAAACTTGAAATCTCCCAGACATGAAAAGCCACAGGCTGCCCAACAAGTGCTGATGTTCCCAGGCAGTGATTTCACATGAGTGCTTGACATGCAGGAACTGGTTCACTGAGTACTGGTTGGAGCTCCAGGTACATGGGGGTTTTCCTGGGAAACACTGGCAGTTCCATCAGTTGCACAGTGATGGCTTCAGTAATCCCTTCTGTGCTGTAGCATCTTAGAAACACTTCTTAACGGAGATGTAAACTGCAAGTTGATAGGTAGCTGCTGTCAGTTACCGGTGTTTAGAAGATGAAGCTGGTTCACAGAAAAGTCATTCTTCCATTATGTTTTATTCCCAATTTAGGAAGCAGTTGCTTCAAATCAAGTAATTTTTCTACTGAAACAGATGAACTAAAGTGTAGCTTAATTAATCATAGATCCTTATAGGTTATTAATGTGGTGTCGTTCTGTTAGAACACCTTCGGTACCACTATTCAGATCTTCATCTGTTCTATAAAAAAGGTTTTTTACAAGCAGAAGTGAGTGTAAAACAAAGGTAAAAAAGCTCAAAAAGCAAAGGCAGTGTTATTAATGTCTGGCTTTTCTCGAAGAGAGTATCTGGGACACAACAATATCAGCATTCTTCTGAAATCTTATCCAAGTTTGCCAGCTGAATTTCAGATTAATCCATGTGTAACTAATCCAGCTTGGACTTGGTGTTGTCTTGATCATTTGATGGAATATTTTAGCTCAAGTGTTAGTATTGTGTTTGACAGTTGCCAGTTTCATGTTGGGCAGCTGAAACTCTGTTCTCATTAAACAGCAGTGCCACTTCTAAAATTGAGACAGTGGTTTTCCGAGTTCTCTGCTGCTCTGTGTCACAAGAACCCAGCATTGACTAAACATGTTTCCTTTTGCTGTCTCTGTAATTGGTCAGAGTAGAGGCATTTTCAGATTAACCTGAAAAATGCTGTACTTGGGCATGGTTCTAGACAATATTAAAGACGGGGGAAATTTCACTTTTGTCTGATAAGAGTGTGCTTACCCCTCAGCATTTCTAAATGAGGATTATATAATTAAAGGTACAGATCAGGCATGGACCTTGAGTCATATTTTTAAAAGTGTTACTTCTTTTGATCTCAGTGTGTCTTCTGATACTAACTTTTTACCCATTGTTTCTATGTAAGGGAAACTTGAGCCCCTTACATGTTATACCCTACTGTGAAGTTGAGGAAAAAAGCATTTCCCTGCCATTTTCCTATAACAATCCATTTTCACTTGAAACCTGGAATTTCCTTGACTGATGTTTGGCTTTGTTAAACTAAAAGGAAAAAAGCCCACCAGTGTTATGCATTATGTATCTTTTCATTTACAGCTCTGTGTTCAAAACCAGGAGTTCAGCATAAAAGAAGATGGAACACCTGAGGTCAATGTGGTTGTCATGGTATGTGAATTGTCAGATGAGGAAGATTAGAGTGCTCTTGTTTAGAGGTGGTTAATTGATTTTATTTTCTTAAGTCAAACATTGCATTGTAAGTGCTGGGTTGATAAAATGTTCCTAATTGACTGTTTGGATAATTCTAAATAGCATGCACAAATAAAATTGTATTTGAGAAGGTAGAAAAACCCTGAGTTTTAATATTTAACTCCAGTCTCAGGAGGAGCAACTTCTTTACAGATAACCATTAATTGAATGACACCCGAGTTTTAGACTTGGGGAATAAATTGCTGAGATTCAGCCCCAAAGGAGATTTGAATTACGAACCTGTCTCTTCTGAAGTCAGGGAAGTTGACTTTGTTCATCTGTTCCTACATAATCATTGCACAGTGCTTGAGTGTTATAACAGCCAAATTCCATTTTAATCTCTTAAATGCAGTTGTAAAAGTGTATTTGTACCCTTTAATTATTCTTTGGTTTGGGTTTTTTGGGTGTGAGATGTAAAACTTCCCTATGCCTCTGGAACAAATACACAGATATAAATGGACCCTGCATGATAGGAGTTCTTGTTGCTGCTTTCATTTTTTCTCCTCCTAACTGTTGTTCTCTTGTGTGCTGTTATGTCAGCAACTGTTGTCGAACTCTATTTTCAGTCCCTTTTTTTTTTTTTTGAAGCTGATCCTTTCCCAGTGTCTCAGTGACTCCTTAAGAATAAGTAGACCTGTGTGCCTTCATGTTTCCCAACTAAAGTGTCCAGCTTTGAAGTTGATCCTTTGCTAACTAACCTATCTTTTGGTTGTTATTCATAAGCAGATAATTTTATGGCCCCCTCTCTGTATGCCTTAGTTACCTGAGTGTTTGTCTTTCCTTGGGTTTATTTTCTTGTGTAACTCTTTCCCATAAGCCTTCATCCTTTTGGCCAGGAGTTAAGACCTTTCTTTGTGGCTGCTTTCAACCTCTTATACCTTTGTAACAGGTGATGCCTTTTTCTCCTTATAAAAGTTGGAATAAGACAGGCCGCCATATATAGTTTAAAAGAAATTCACTGGGAGGTTTACGGACCTTTTTCAAATCCTTAGCTTTCCCAGACTTTCTACTTCATACATTTTGCTGTGCTTCTGCCTGTCTAGTTACTACTGACTGCTCTGTTCTTGTCCTGTGTCCCTCCCATCTCCCTTGAGTGGATTGCCATTGTATTTTTTTAATCTGTATGGACTGCTTCTCGTATCATTCTGTTGATACTACTTTGAGAGCTTACTTACTGCTTTATCTAGATTGAGAAGGCCACAAAACTCCCTAAGTCAAGCCCTATACTGTTATTAAAAAAAAACTTGCAAGCAGGTGACTCTTAACTTTCATGTAGTCTTAGGTTATGGGTAGAATTTTCAAAGGAATATATGGAAGAGTTAGAGGTTAATCCCTGTACTTTCCAAAAAAGTAGAAAAATACATTAAATAGAAAATTTGGAAACAAAGCAGTGGCGTTACTTTTGGTGAGATGAATTTGGTTTGTTTTGTCAAGGGAAAAAGAAACCCAAAGAATAAGTCCCTCTTTATTTGTTATACTTGTGTATTAATGATTTGTCTGTTTAGCAGAAAGAACTGTTAAAGCATGGGGCTAAATTACTAGAGTTAAATTTATTATGATCTTAGTGTATCCTGTTTACTGTGCTTAGGTTAAGAAACTGTCATGATATACAGTACCAGACTAACACAGCTGTAGTGGTTCCAGTGTCCAGGCAGGGTAGTTTGTGGATCACTGCATGACACAGCACTAAATAATCTTGTTTTATTAGATGACTCTTACCCTCTATGGTATGTCTTTTAATAACTGTATTTCAACAGTGTTCTCCAGTGATGAAAGCATTACTGATAAAGTACAGGACTGTCTACTAAATCCCTCAGCAAAATAATTTCCAGTGTGACCCTACCATGGAAAATAATAATAATAATAAAAAAAAAAATTAAAAAAAAAAAAATGCAGCATTTGAGCAGGGAGGTGATCCTGTAAATAGTGTTTCTTCTCATCATGATAGCTGTTTGGCTTCTTACTAAAAATTAAATGAATCTCATGAAACAAACAGTATTATAGGAAAGAAGATTCAGTGCTTCATGATTCACCATTAGGGCTAACTAGGGGGTTTTAAATGTATTCCACAGAATTTGTACAGACAGTTGCCCAGCACATCATTCAAGATTATGCATAATAATCTTGAGATACTGAAACCCAACTTTCTCTCATGTATAAGAGAAACTTAACTGTTCAAGGAATTAGAAAAGATTTCTTGGGGTATTAAAAATTAGAGTTGGTTCACTTCTGTTTTACATAAAATTCCTGCTGTGCTAATGCTTTACAAATAAGGTCTGATGTATGCAAGTCAAACTTTAAATGGCCACTTTCAGGGTGTTGTACTTCTATGTTCTTCTGTGGCAGGTAGCTTTTGAAGTGCAAACAGCTGCCTTTATTTCAAGGACAGTTAATTAATTTAGCCATTATTGTTCCTAGCCAGGGATTCATTAATTTTACAGCTTCTAATAAGAGCAAGGGTTTTTTCAGTTTTTTTCCCTGATGAAAAGAACCAGTA
The DNA here is from genome assembly GCF_003259725.1 of Athene cunicularia. Lineage (NCBI taxonomy): Eukaryota > Metazoa > Chordata > Aves > Strigiformes > Strigidae > Athene > Athene cunicularia. The sequence goes on along the minus strand of NW_020799095.1, from coordinate 18,104,985 downwards.
TTTGATTTTTGACCTTGTCAGGTGATACAGTGCTAATCAACATACCATTCTTTGCAGTTTTCAAGGATTCATTCTGGATGTGTGTGCATGCACATGCACCAGCCACCAGAATCTGGAAAGCAGTCTGTGCTGCCTGCAGTGCATGGGAACACACATGAGGGTTTTACTAAGAAATGCAATATTAAAAAAAAAAATTCAGCTGTTTCTTGGGGGATCTTTTAGACCTCTGGCTGTTAATCCTTGTCCCTGTTCTTGGGGAAAATCTATTTTGCTTTTAAGTGCTTTATCTATAATCGGCTTACTCAGAATTAATCTCCATGCCCATCTGCAGACTCTTGACTGGCTGGTAATTTCCCTTCCATCTCAGTCTCATGCCCAGAGGAATTGCATACTTGCAACTAGTAAAATTTTTGTTGTCTTCAGCAAATGTAAAATTGCCACAGGAAAATAACATTAAGCTTTGAAATGGGGTAGTTAATGTTAGGTAACTGTTGAGGAAAAGCAAAGTTTAGAGACAAGCTCTTATAGCCATTCATTTTGCCATGCCAGGCTTCAGTGTTCAGTGTGTTTCAGCATCCAGTTTTACATATTTATTTTTTTAAAAAAGTAAATAAGAGCAAGCACAATGGAATGGAGTAGACGAAATTTTGAAATTTTGTCCTACAGCAGTATTCTTTGTGAAATCAATTTTCAGTTTCTTTAGTGCAAAAAGAGGGTGAGAAGGGGATATTTGTTGTTGACTGACATTTGATAATACAATGAAATGCAAATACACAAATATAAAGCTTATCAAGCTCTTTAAATGCTCTGACTTTCTTTACTTTTTGCAGAGGAAGTGTGTAGTGATGTTTCACTCCTGTATTTCATTGCATGTGTTTAGATCTTCTTAATTAAAGATTTTTCTTCAAGCATTTTAAATGTTTTATAAACATTTAACAATTTCTTATACCTGTAAGAGCAACTGTTTTCAGATCTCATCTTTTCACCTAGATTGCAGATTTGGGGAGTGGCTAATTCTCCAGAGTCACTCTGATAATTAGTGGAAGACTTGGAAATTGTCTGCTTATTTCTGTCTTCTATTTTTTGACTACTTGTGTGCATTTCTCTGCATCACAATGATTCTTTGGTCTGGGTGAAATGGGCATAGGTGAGAGGTGTACAGGTATTCTTGTACTTTGCTGTTTTGTTTGTCCCTGGTCAGAGGTGTTGCTGTGTTGGTAGACTGTGAACAAGCCAGACCCCTTATGGGAGGATTTTGGTCCCATTGAGTTTTGGTAATGTACATCTTGAGATCAGTCTTGGCAATTGTCTGTCTTGCAGTCCCCCTGTCCAAATCCACTGTGTGCTCTTCCTTCCTCACCAGGTGATGTTTATGCGTAAGTGTAGCAGCTGTGGTTTGGTTTTGTGTATGGAGTCTAGCACTGTTAATGTGCTAAGCATTTTTGTATGTAATCCCTTCTGATAAATTCGAAAAGCCTAAGCATAAGTGATGGGTTAATAGCAAAGCAGCTGCTGTTGATTTAGGGCCCATTACTTTACTTTGTTTTCTTGTGCTCTTGTAGAGAGATAAAGCAATATGACAGAACTTAAAAGATGAAGTTGTAGAAGGTGAGTGGCACCTGTTTTCTTCCTTCTCAGTAGAAAGACGAGCTTCAGTATTTCTGTAACTTATGGTAGTTCAGTGAATTGGTATTTTAAAATTGAACAGCTTCACAGAAGAGTGTAAGTCTGCTGGCACCAGGTTGACAGACCTGGTGCTGAACACTTGCTTTTATCTTGTTAATGAGTAAAGTGTCAAGTGTTGCTGACCATTGGGAAATGCTATGGTACAACCTTTTGTGAGGGCTTTGGACCCTAAGCACTTAGAAGACTGTTCATCAAATACTTAGTTGTTGTTTGTAATTGAGCTTGGTTTACTTATGAAATATTTCTCCCTCTGTTTGTAGGATGATACAGTTAAATCTCTTCTCCTGAGTTTGTTCTGCTGTAACAGACCAACTGCTGAGCAGGTGCTGAGGCATGACTGCTTTCTTGAGGTTGATAAAACTCCAGTTTCACCACAACCAGATGAAGAACTGGAGCCACGTGAAGAACATGATTCTAAGATGACAGATGTGGGAAAAACGTGATTAACTGAGGATAATGGATGTTAGATGGCAGAGATCTTAAAGATGAACTTTTAGTGACTTGTTTTTGTATCTAGTTTTCTACCCTTCATGCAGTAATTCCAGATATGTTTTCTTAAAGATGCTCTAGGGTATTACCTCTTTGCTGGAGTGTTTTTGTTACTACATAGTCAAGATGTCCCTACAGGAACTGCCTTGAAGATTTAAGGAAGATAAAGTAGTACTGCTTTGACAACTGGTAAAAGAAATGGTGGGCAAGCCTGCCTTTTCTGTCTTTCTGCATTTGAAAAATGCAGTTGGCTTTGCAGAGAGTGAATATCCTTCTACTTGCTCCTCTGCAGTGCTGCTGCAAGCCAAAATACTGTACACACGCATTTGTAAAAAGATAGTTGCTTTACATAACTGTGTATACATACTATCTGTTCTTAAATGCTGTTCACAATAGCTACAAAGGTGTGATTTTTTTCATGAGTGTGTTTGCCTGAAACACTTTCACAGAATCATCTACGTGGGAAAGGACTTAGAAGATGATTCAGTCCAACCATTAACCTAACACTGACAGTTCCCTCAAGTGCTAAGTCGACCCTATTCTTGAAACAAATCCAGGGATTGGGTCTCCCATCACCTCCCTGGGCAGCCCATTCCAATGCCTAACAAACCATTCTGGAAAGAAATGCTTCCTAATATCCAGTCTAAACCTTCACTGGGGGAACTTGAGGCCATTCCCTCTTGTCCTGTTGCTTATGACTTGGTTAAAGAGGCTCATCCCCAGCTCTCTGCACCCTCCTCTCAGGTAGCTGTAGAGGGCGATGAGGTCTCCCCTCAACCTCCTCTTCTCCAGACTAAACACCCCCAGTTCCCTCAGCCGCTCCCCGTACGACCTGTGCTCCAGACCCTGCACCAGCTTCGTTGCCCTTCTCTGGACACGCTCGAGTCATTCAATGTCCTTTTTGTAGTGAGGGACCTAAAACTGAACACAGGAATCGAGGGGCGGCCTCACCAGTGCCGAGTACAGGGGTCAGATCCCTTCCCTGTCCCTGCTGGCCACGCTATTGCTGACACAAGCCAGGATGCCATTGGCCT
>NW_020799095.1:18067293-18101726 GCF_003259725.1 Athene cunicularia | reverse complement strand
TTTCCCCCCCCAACCCAACAAAAAACACAACACCCACACCCCCCAAAAAACCCCCCCCAAACCAACAGAACAAAACCCAAAAAACCCCACCAAACCCTGAGCCCTGGGGGACACCACTCAGGACCAGCCACGAACTGGATTTAACTCCGTTCACCACAACTCTCTGGGCCCGGCCATCCAGACAGTTTTTTACCCAGCAAGGCGTGTGCCCATCCAAGCTGGAGCAGCCAGTTTCTCCAGGAGAATGCTGATGGTAACAGTGTCAAAGGCTTTACTGAAAAGGTAAACAACATCCACAACCTTTCCCTCATCCAATAAGCAGGTCACCCTGTTGTAGAAGGAGATCAGGTTTGTCAGTCAGGACCTGCCTTTCATAAACTCATGCTGACTGCCTGATCCCCTGGTTGTCCATTTATGTGACTTGTAATGACACCTGAGATGACCTGCCCTGTGACCTTCCCTGGCACTGAGGCCAGACTGACAGGTCTATAGTTCCTGGATCCTCCTTTCTGCCTTTCTTGTAGATGGGTGTCACATTTGCCACCCTCCAGTCCAATGGGACCTCCCCAGTTAGTCATGATTTCTGGTAAGTCATGGACAGCGGCTGGGTGAGCACATCTGCCAGCACCCTTGGGTGTAACCCATCCGGTCCCACAGACCTGTGTGCATCCAAGTGGTGCAGCAGGTTTCTGACCATCTCCTCTTCCACTGTGCTGACCTCAGTCTGCTTCCCCTCCCCATCTCCCAGCTCATGGGGCTGGGTGTCCAGGGAACAGCCAGTTCCACTGCTAAAGGCTGAGGCAAGGTAGGCATTGAGCACCTCAGCCTTTTCCTCATCCTTAGTTACCATGCTTCTCTGAGCATCCAATAAAGGAGGGAGGTTTTCCCTAATCCTCCTTTTGTTGTTAATGAATTTATAGGAACATTTTTTATTATCCTTAACAACTATAGCCAGGTTGAGCTCTAGCTGTGCTTTCCCTACATCTTTATAGTCTTCATGAGAGACCTGCCCCCTCTTCCAAAGGCAATAGACTCTCCTTTTCTTGAGATCCAGCCAAAGGTCCCCGTTTAGCCAGGCCGGTCTGCTTCCCCATCTGCTTGTTTTTTGGCACATGGGAACAGCCCGTTCCTGTGCTTTAAGACTTCTTTCTTGAAGTACATCCGGCCTTCCTGGACTCCCATATCCTTCAGGGCAGCCTCCCAAGGGATTTTGCTAATCAGTCTTTTGATTTGGATCAAAGTTTGCCCTCTGGAAGTCTAAGGTGGCAGTTTTACTAAACCCTCTCTTTGTTTCTCCAAGGATCAAAACCAATTATCTCATGATCACTGCACCCTAGACAGCCTCCAACCTTTACTTCCCCACAAGCTCTTCCCTGTTCGCAAGAAGCAGGTCCAGGAGGGCACCTTCCCTGGTCGGCTCACTCACAGCTGTGTGAGGAAGTTATCCTCCACACGTTCCAGGAACCACCTGGATTGTTCCCTCTCTGCTGTGCTGTGATCCCAGCAGATACCCGGGAGGTTAAAGTCCCCCACAAGAACAACGACAAGTGACCGTGAGATTTCTCCCAACTGGTTATAGAAAGCTTCATCCACCTCACTCCTTTGGTTGGGGTGTCTGTAGCAGACCCACAGCAATATCTGCTTTTATTGGCCCTTAACCTAATCCATACACTCTCAACCCCATTATCACTCTACTTGATTTCTGAGCTGTCATAGCATTCTCTTACATAAAGGGCCACTCCACCACCTCTCCTTCCCTGTCTATCCCTCCTGAAGAGCTTGTAGCCATCGACTGCAGCACTCCAGTTGTGTGAAGCATTCCACCACTTTTCTGTGATAGCTATTGTGTCATGGTTCTCATGTTGCATCATAGCTTCAAGCTCCCCCTGTTTGTTGCTCATACTGTGTGCATTGGTACAGATGCACTTGAGACGAGCTAATGAATGCAACACCTTTTTTGTAAGTGTGGGCCTCATTTCCTACCAGACCCTTCTCAGGTGCTTCCACAGTTCCTAACCATCTTTCCCTTCTCTAAAATGAAGTGGCAGAGGGAGAACCCTCACCAATCCACCATCCTTCAAGCATGCTTCTCTTGAGCTTGTTCCTAACAGGCCCAGTCATCTCCCCATCCCCCCTCATATCTAGTTTAAAGCCCTGTCAATAAGCCCTGCTAACTCCTGCCCCAGAATCCTTTTCCCTCTTTGAGAAGCTGCATCCCAGCTGTCTCATTTGTCACCAGCAGACCAGGTGCCTTATAAACCTCACCATGATCAAAGAACGCAATATTCTGATGGTGGCACCAGTCTCTGAACCACATGTTGGATGTGTTTTCCACCCTCTTTCAGTGGTTTTCCCTTCCACTTGAGGGATTGATGAAAACACGACCTGAGCTCCAGAGCCTTCAATTAGCCACCCCAGTGCCTTGAACTCCTTTTTGAGTGACTTTAGACTTCTCTCTACCACCTCATCATTACCTGCCTGGATAACTAACAAGGGGTAGTAATCAGAGGGCCGCACCAGAGCAGTGACCTTCCTTTGAATATCTTTGACCCGAGCTCCAGGGAGGCAGCAGAATGGCATGGGTCTGGTCGACATATGGGCCCCTCCGTACCACTCAGAACAGAGTCACCCACAATTACCCTCCTCCTTACTTGAAGAAGTTGCAAGCCATGGGGCTGAGGGACAAGCAGTGGATGACTCACCAGATGGGTCCTCATTTCCATCTTCATTTGGCTGGCCATCTAGTTGTATAATGACAACTGGGAAGGTGAGGGGGGCAGAGAAGGTTTTTGCTTGCCTTTCTGAGGAAGGACTTGACTCCGTCATTACCTCTGTCCCCCACATGCCCTCTTTCTGCCTGGTAAGAGGAGGTGAGGGAGTCATGTATTTCTTGTGGAGCCTCTACCTGCTGCCTTTGCCTCAGTGTGGCTCCACCAGTCAATCTCATTTTCACACTCTTTGATCGTTCTCAACCTTTCTACCTCCTCCCTCAGTTCAACCACCTGCCTGAGCAGATCATTTACTTGATCACACCGCACACAGTGTCTCTGACTCCCTCCTGTTCAAGTGCGAAGCTCAGGCACTCTCGGCAGGCAGAGACCTGCACAGCCGCCTGTTGGTGCAACCTCTGTCTGGGTTCCCACATTCTCCATCACTCTGCCTCTTGGCCGTGTTGTGACCACGGTCTTCTCTCTGGCGGGGCGGAACCAACCCCTGGGTGCTGTTTCCCACACGCTGTGCTCTCACATCCCTGCAGAGCCGTGCCTTCCCTCCCCCTCTCCGGCACTGATCAACTGCTTGCAGGGAGCCAACGTACCTTGTGCGGTGGCAGAGCCCTGCTGGGGGCACCCACAGCCAAGCACGGTCTGATGATGCTGAGCTCCCGCAGGGTTCGCACCACCGGATCAGCGGTGGGTGGTGCTGGTTCCGCCAGCCCCTTACCGGGGGTGGGTGTGAGCCCGCTGGTGTGCTTACACCTCGTTCAGAACAGGCGCCACCGGCCCTTGGCTCCGCCTCCTCAGAGCCGGCTGGCCGCCGCCTTGGCTCCGAAAGATTCAAAAGCCCCCCCCAAAAAGCTCCTTGCCGGTCCCTTTTGCCGCGATCCCCCCCCCCAGTGCGGACTTACCTACACTGGAGCTGGTCTCCTCGGCGAGCGACCGCAATGTTGTTACCGTTGAAAGAGTTTTGTCAGCTCTAGATTTACAGGAAATCGTTGCTTATCTTTATGAAGGTTTTCCTTTCTTAGAAACAGGTCAAAATGTGCGGAGTTGCTGTGGCAGTGCATTTAGCCTCTGGGTGTTGCTCTTGGACAGCGCTGTTGGCAGACTAGTATTTTGTAGAGGAATTACTGAAGCTGCGTGCTGTTGGATGAAGAATGCAGAAATGTAGTGTGCAGTGGGCAAGAAGCAGCACCAAGGGAATTGGGGAGCCCTTGGGTACAATTATACAGTCCACTGGGGATGAAGACACCACCTTGGCAGGTCCACCTCTGATTACCTGGTTTTCCATCCTTAAACCAATTAGTGTTGTTTGTTTGTTTGTTTGTTTGGTTTTTTTTAATAACATGTAAGATGCTTTGTTATTTTTTCATTAAATGATAATGATTTTTTTCATTTCTCTAATGTGTATGTAACCAATGATAACAAAACCTTTGTTAAAAATATTTTTTGATGTAAAATTCTTGGTTAGTATGATAAATATTTTCATTATAGAAATCGCAGAAGAAGAATGCCTTGTTTTTTTGTCAGTGAAAATAAGCAGTGTAACAATTTTGTGGCATGCTTTCCAAATATCGATTGCACTCTGTCACTGTTAATAAAAGGCTAACTTTAATTTTAATGTTAAACACCGAAAATAGAGGTTAGAAGACTAACCTGATGGTTTGTGTTGTGCTGTGTCATGTATATTAGAATAAATTCTTGCCCAGTTCTGCTTTGGTGTCCATGTAACCTAATGTGTACTTCTTAAATCCCCAAATTGCCAACTTTCTTGGTTTTCTGAAACCAGAACTCTCTATGCTTGATTTAAGAAACTGCAGTCTCTTCAAAATCTCTTATCCAGCAGTAAGTAATATGATTTTTTTTTAACCTGTGGAACCTGGCACCTGAGATGGATTTTCTGCAATAAAACTTTTAAAACCTTTTGGTATATATGAGTGTCAGGGTATGAGATAGCCTGTTGATTACTGTTGATTAAAGTCTTGGGGTCACTAGTTGTGTTTGTTTCTACTTCAACCTTTTCTACGGTAATTTTGTAGCTGTGGTTTCCTCTTCATTTCTTACTTGCTGGAGGCCTTAACAAATTAGGTTGGTTCAGAGTTGAGTTGCTTGGCTATCCTGCCAAAGCTGAATGCTAGTCCATGGTAATGGTCTACATGCTCTTTCGTTTGAGACACACCTTTTTCAACTGCGCCTCTTCTGGCTAAAAGATGAGTACTCAGAGGATAGAGAAGGGAGGTTGAAATTATCATGTAGGAATGGTCTGCCTCCTTACTTGCTGTTTCTTCTAAGAAGCCCAAATGAAACTTAGCTCACTCTTCCTTGGTAGCAACGTTCTGCAGTTTTGAGCAGTGTCCTTGCACAGACCAGGTCAGGGGGAACCTTCATGGGCTTGAGTATTGCTGCACTGGGAAGTAAGGAGTTCAGTTTCTGTCATGGGCCCAAGACATTTGTGTCTTCTTATGGTCTCTAACAGTAAGCCTGCAGTTTTGGTTCTTGGTGCTGACAGCTTCTTTTTGTGACTTTTTGTTACTTGCTGACATTAGTGTGTTCTCTGCTCTCCTCACCTTGGTGTCTGCCAGTCTTGTGTTGGTATCAGTCTCAACTTGCTCAGAACATCGTACCCAAGGCAGCTATTACAGTCACCTTCTATGCTGTGGATCTAGAAAGTCACGTAAGAGTAAATGCTTTATTTGGGCACCTGCAAACAGCCACTTTCTCTCCCTAACCTAGCCTGCACACCTGGGATAGGGCTGGTTTTATTTGGGAAGAGGAGTACTTTCAGCAGATTGGAAGAGCATAAACATTTCTTATCTCCGTGGTTTGGGTGGAGCTGTGGGAACTACTACTCCTTTCTGAATGCTGGGCCTCCAGTCACTTCTGGAGACTTGCTGTTCTGTTCACTGCCTCTTAATCTTCACGCTCACCCTAACTTCCATAGTAACATTACTACATCTTTCCACATAGTTTGCTGCTCACTCCGTTAGTATTTAACACTTCTGCCTGTGTAGTTTATGCACCATGCCACACGTCACTTGCAGCTCCTGCAGCAGCCTGAAAACATGCGTTTTTCACTGCAGGAACACTGAGGCGAGATAGACTCAAAACCACTGTCAAATTGTCCTGTCCTTTAGAATTGTGGACGGATATGCTGTTACAACATGGAATTCTGTTCTGTTAATGCCAGCCTGCACTGTGGTGGGGGCACATGGGCTCAGGTGTTGGAATTGGGTTTTGGCAGCTTTAGATTCAGGGGCTGAAAAACATCAAGACTACACCCCATAGAAGCATCTTCATAAGTTAAAACCATTTGAATTGTATTTTTTAAAAAAACCTGTTTTATTATCCATTTTGTCTGGCATCTGTGTGTTATAGCTGCAAGGTATGTTACCAATAGGTGGGGAGAAACAAGATTTGCCCTGCTGGATGAAGGCGTGATGTTGGTGTGTATTTGTTACCCTGCTGCATTGCCAGTAGTGGGTTCGCTGCCTGAGGCCTGTGGTTGGGACCTGCTTCCACTTGCTGTACAGCAGAGCTGGGAGAGCTTGCTAAAATTCCTTGATGTGCATTTCTTCACTTAGAAACTTCCAACTATTCAACTTTCCTACAATCATTACCTCTGGTAGCATGGTCAAGCAAACTGGATCTGTTCTCATCTCAGCAGTCCCAGTGTGGACCAGAAGTTTTTTGGATCCTGACTATGGTATGAGTTTAATCTGTCAATTTAGCAACCGTCTGGCTTTTCAACAGTATGGCCTGGTGGTTCAGCGGAACCAAGAGCTGTACTGCCTGGTGTCACTATACTGGATATTGGCAGACTTGACAGCCTTGGAAGAAGAGTCCTTGTTTGAAGTGGAAGAAGATGGTGCATGTGTGCCTTGGGGCTAAAAGATGCAAGATACTATTGATTTAGATGATTCCACAGCAGGTTTTGCCCTTACCAGGTGTGTCTTGAATTTTCTCTTCTCTCAGGTGTGGCCTAGGATGCCTGTGCTGTTAAAATGCATGTTACAGCCTTACAATCAGTACACGGTTGCATGCTGTTGGTTTCGATGGAAATATAATGTACTCTCCATCACTTACCAAGTCCTCCATGCATTGCTGCAGCTTCTCTTTCTAACTAGCTTCTCGAGAAATTTTCTCCTGTCCCCTGTCCTCATTCTAGTTAGTAATAAGGCTTCTCTGTTGCTCTCAGAGATGGTCTGTTGTGGTGTTACTGGAACCTGAAAAATCTGTGAAGCGCACGTTCTTAATAATGTTGCCTTAGGTACTGATACAGAGAAATTATTACTTGTTTTGAGACTTATTTACTTACTTACAGCAAGTTACTTACAGTATTTTTTAATATTGCTAAGAATCCTGCTTGCCCAGACTGTTCTGTGGAATTTTACTAAGGACTACAGTGTTCATCAAAACAAAGCAGTTCACTGTGAAAATCTACCAAGGACTATAATGTTCAGCAAAAAGTTATGGTTTTGTCCTTGGGGAACACGTGTGCTCTAACTAGTTGGAGTCTTGGTAATGAGTAAAGATAGCCATATATGGATGGTAGAAATTCTATTGGTTCTCTTAGATAAGATAGAATGACTAAATGGGCTGAAAACCACTCTTGTTATTCAAGAAATTGGCCAAGAGAATCTGCGCATGCTCCGGGGAAAAATCAAAGTGAGAAAGACTACGAGCCTTCCTCCCAAAGACCCCCGAAGACGCCCACCAGGAGGCAATGCGCAGGTGCAAAGATGATATAAACTGCTGACATCAGCCTTTCAAACTAACCCAGCCTTACTCATGCATATGTATGTTTGTGTGATGTAACTCCATGAATACGGATATTCACACTCTACTTTGGTAAAATGTGCGGTGGGTGTGCAAACTTTGTGGAGAGATCCCCTTGCACCCCAGCACCGGAGTAAACATACCTGCTGTATAACTCTATTGGAGTTGTAGAGTTTTTTTTCCACGAATCAGTACCCTGTGGCGGGTTAAGTTATTGCCTGCTCCCCCTCCTTGCCCAGTCAAGGCAGGAGCAGAGTAGACACAGGGGCAAGTCTTGCAGGAGAATGTAAGAGTTATGTACCCAGTAGACTCTTGCGAGTGTCTTGAGGTTCAGTAGAAGGATTTTAAGTGGTAATTAGCACACTTCAAATTTTTATGCTGTGTTTGCATGAAGTGTGGTAAATTGCAAGCCATGCAAGTCCCACCACATGAAAAACTAAACAAACATGCAAGAAGCCTTATGCAGTGTAAAAGTCACATACAACATAACTGTGTATAGCCAGCAAGACTCAGAGGATTTCTTTGTGTACAGGTATCTCACTTTCAGTTTACAGAATTGATTCAGTCTCCCTCAGGAGAGAAACCGGGAGAATTTGTTTGGAGCAAATAGATTGAAGATGCTTTGGGCCAGCTACTGTGATGAAAGCTGGATAAATACTCTAAAATAAAAGCTTGCTGATGTTGATATCAGGAGATGCAGGTGGAGGCTGCTGGAATTGGAAGTGGTTTTATTTGAAAAAAGTATTATTTTTTTTCCCCCTCATAGGACTTTGTTTGAAGTTGAAGTCTGCTGTTGGGAAATGCAGATCTGTTCCACAGCAATTTTTCTTCCTTCTCCTATTTAACTGTCAAAATGATGATTCCACAAAAGCAATGCCAACCTCTTCCTGAAGGCTGGTTGTTGCCACTGTTCATGATGCAGGTGTGCAGTTCTTGTAGACTTATCAATCTGCCTCTAACTTTTATCCTTCCCAGCAAGAGATGGAGCTGTTGTTCATTTGTTCTTCCAGCTGTCACCTTTCCTCTGTAGAGTTGTTTTCTTCTTTCCTTCAAACCTAGTTGGAATCTTTTGCTTGTCTGTTTTTAACTCCTCCATTGGCCCAAGGATCGGCTACTGTGCCTACCTCTTTTCTCTGCACCTTTGTTAAATTATTTGGTGAAATGATCAATTCTTGTACTTGCATATTCAATTTGGAAACAGATCCAGATGCTACAGGTTATCACAGAATCACAGAATGGTTTGGATTTGAAGGGGCCTTAAAGATCATCCAGTTCCAGCCCCCTGCCACAGGCAGGGACACCTTCCACTAAGACCAACTTGCTCAAAGCCCCGTCCAGCCTGGCCTTGAACACTGCCAGGGAGGGGGCAGCCACAGCTTCTCTGGGAACACTGCCAGGGAGGGGGCAGCCAGAAACCTCTCTGGGCAACCTGTGCCAGTGTCTCACCACTCTCACAGGAAATCATTTCTTCCTTATATCTAATCTAAATCTACCCTCTTTGTGTTTAAAACCGTTACCCTTTGTCCTATCCCTACCCTTCCTGATGCAGAGTCCCTCCCCATCTCTCCTGCAGCCCCTTTAAGTACTGGAAGGCCGCTATCAGGTCTCCCCGAGCCTTCTCTTCTCCAGGCTGAACACCCCCAACTCTCTCAGCCTGTCCTCACAGGGGAGGTGCTCCAGCCCCCTCATCATCTTCATGGCTCTTCTCTGGACCCACTCGAACAGGTTCATGTTTTTGCTACACTGAGACGTCCAGAACTGGACACAGGAGTCCAGATGGGGTCTCATGAGAGCGGAGTAGAGAGGGAGAATCCCCTCCCTTGACCTGCTGGCCACACTTCTCTTGATGCAGCCCAGGATACAGTTGGATTTCTGCTCTTCAAGTGCACCTTGCTAGCTCATGTCCAGTTTTTCATCCACTAGTACCCCATGTACCTGGTCATGTAGGATTCTCAAGGAGCAGGAGAAAATGTGCATATGACTTGCAGGCACAGCTAGGGCTGCAGTTTCCAGCACATCACATGAATGAAAGAAACATCTTAAAGTTGCTTTTGGACAACAGTATGTTTACATTAATGGCCTTTTCCTAATACTCTTTTGAAATATTTTGTTAACCAGAGCTTGACTTTGTTGTATTTCAGTGATGTACCTGCAAAGTTGTTAAGTTGCTGGGACATCTTTTGCTTTCAGGGACTCACAGTTCAGTCACTATGACTAGACAGCCTTTGTATTTCAGTGCTTAATTGTGGGAGAGCTGAGCACGCACACACCCGTTTATTACAACTAAGAAAGCCCTTTTATAATGTTCTCCCGCACACGTGAGTAACATGCAGTAAAATTCCTCAAGGTTGGACAGTTAACTTAGCCCGCGCTTTAAACCTTCTCATGACTGGATAAGAAGTGCCACATCAGCCTTGCCAGGCTTCCTGCCTTGTGGAACTTCCTCTTCCATCCCAGCCCCTTCCGGGGGTTGTTTGTCTTGTCGTTTCTCCCCCCTCATTCAGGGTCACATCCTTATCGCATTCTTGCTTGGCTGAGGCTCTTATCAGTCTTGTTCTCACGCAGGATTGCTCACATGGCCATTCTCTCGCAGAAAGTCCTCTTGAATCCCAACACTTAACTCCTCACGTTGTCTCTACAAACATCACTGTTGTAGAGGGTGAGCATGGTTTGGTGCTGGTGTTGGAGACACTGTAACTTCATGGTGCCATTTGCCAGTAACATGATTGCTAATGTGCATAAACTGTGAGACTGATCGTTTGGGTATGCTGTAGCGATTTGTCACAGAGCAGCCTTTTTTCTTCTGGCTTGATAATAGGCTTCCAGCCTTTTCTGGATGTGTACTGCATCTTGTCCCACTGTTTTACTAGGGAAGCAGCTAATCTTTAAAGATAAGATCAAAAATCTCACTCTTACAGTCGTTTGCTCCCACTGATTGAGACAGAAACAGTGAGGGGAACTCAGGGACATACTGGATACCAATGACTTTTTTTTTAAACACTGCTTTTTCCTTCCAGGGTATTTCTGTTTCTGTGACAGTTTCTCTAAAAAAACCCCCAGGTTTTGATAGGAAGCTTAAGAATCGTGCACTGAAACTTGTTCTAAGCAGTAGATCTGAAGAGTACAAGTGTCTATACATACCACCCATATGCTATTTCAAAGCATAGGTGACAGTATTATTTCCTGCTGGTCCTAACTCTACAAGAAGTTACGGCGTTAATCCTTTGCAAGAACAGAGTGGCAGGAAACAACCTGTTAGTGCTGTTAGATGGGCCAAACTGCTGAATGTTTTTTATTGAAAATGTAGAACACTTTCTAGCCAGAGCATACTGACAGAGCAGCATGTTGTGTTAATATCTTAATACTATGCCTCAGGGCATTTATAAAGTTAATCCTTTGACATTTTTATTTGCTTTTTGGCTCAACATCACGATTCAATTTTTATCTTTTAGAAGTTCCATTTATGACTGTCATTTATTGATGGTAACTACAAATTATACTAGTTGTAAAGGAATAAATAAGAGAAATGCAAGTAGTATAATTTGGAACATGGTAATCTTAGTAGCCTGAGTCATGAGTTTTATCATCTGCTGCAGTTAGTATCATTTTATGATTCATAGTTCTATTCGTTTCTTTTTTTAGTGTGTCATCAGATAAATAGCTCAACAGTAAGGTGGCAGAATTGTCTTGTCTCACCCTAGTTGTAGGAGAGAATGCAGGTTTGATGGTTCCTATGTATACATAGTAAATCTGTCCCTCTGACCTCTTAAATCTGTGAAATAACTTCCCGTGCTTCACTGGAGCACTTACTGATTAAGCCATTCAGATTATCAAATGACCGCTACCTCAACCTAAAATTTATACTTTGTTCAAATTGTTTTGAAATGCATTTGTTCATTTGCTGAAGGTGACCTACCACCATAGATCAGTGCACAAATGATACTTACAGAGCGATTCTGGGCTGACTTAAGCAGGAAGCAATCAGGATTTGCTTAATGTTAAGTCAGTGATACTGCAGAAGTACTGTCAGGCCCCTGAATAGTTGATGTCTCTAATTTTATTAGAGACAATGTAATCTTTTCATTACTCTCTGTGGGTTCATTTGCAGTTTAAAATCTTGAAGTGGTGTGATTTGTTTTGGAACATCCCCTCTTTTTAGGTGTCATGCCAACAACAAGTGTACCTGCCACCTCCAAGCTTCATTTTGATATTTGAAAAGCTCTACAAAAAGGATCAGTCTTTATATATATATAGGCAGGTAGAGATACATTACTAAATCAGAACTTGCGTTATTCAAGACAATGAATTTGCTCTAGCAATGTTCATCACTTTTTCAGGAACCAGTGTGGTGAGGAGAAACAAGTTATGGGCATATAAATATATGCCCAGCATCTTTGTACCCATGGTTGTTCATTATAAAATCAGTATCCTCAGTTCTTGTTAAGCTTCCAAGTTTATGCCAAGGTAAATGTCATATAAGCTTAAAGTGCTGGGGTATTGACTCTATGAACAGGCTTGGCAAAATAACGATATAATCATAGTGTGACAGTAAGAGGTGGCACTTTTCACTGGAACAAACCTTGGTTTTGTACAGTGCTTGCAGGCTCTCCTTCTGCCACATGTCTGTCCAGCGTTCAGGACAGATGAAACTATCCTGTACATGTATGCATACCTGTATTCATTCTGGTGCTTGTATTTAGACTCCTTTAGGATTGCTACTTCCCAGCTTCCGTTTCATCACTCATGTCTCTTTTCTGAGGGGCTCTGTGAATAAGTGGTTCAACTGTGCTGTTAGAAAAGCTGTGTTAATTCTGGAATGGTCCATGAATTGTCAGCCACTGTTTAATATCTCTGCTTTTTCCACTGTTTTGATAGATCTTAGTATGGTAACTCACTTTCATTTACATAAGTTGCTGTACAGGATGGGATCACTGCTAAAGAATATACAAAATCATGTCCTTTGACCATGCATTGATTATCCTAGTAGTCTCAAAACCAGGTTAAGTTAGCTTTAGCAAGTTAAATGCCAAGCAACTTCAGACTAAATCAGGATTTTTGGAGACTTAAATCTTCAGTGACCTCAATGCTAACTATTTGTCTTTTCAGTAAAATAATGGGGAAACCCTTTTTCTTGGCCAAGGTACTTTTTCCAGACTTGGACATCATGTAATATCAAGGAAGAATAAAAACTTACTAGAGACAGTTCAGGGAGGAGTATGAGAAAGTCAGAGGTCTACAAACTGGAATCTATCAGCTAGAAATGACACTTGGGTAAATGTGGGAGTGCCAGCTCTGTGCAGCTGTGAGAGATTCAATATATTAAGAGGCAAATGGTCACCTAGTGGATTCGAGTCTCAGACGGATCCTATAGTTGTGGTTGAGACACCCCCAGAAGTTGCTGCTGTAATGTATGAACTAGGACGTCAGCCACATTGGGAAGGACGTTATTTTTCTGTTAGAGAAGAGCTACAGAGGAGCTTTGATGATGATGGACTTGGAGATTAATTTCCCCCTACCTGCAAGTGAGGAGTTGGCGGTGGTGGCCCCGGGCCTCCCTGAGCCCCTGCCACCGCAGAGTGACTGCCTGCGGCCAAGGGGCGGGCTCGTCCATCCCAGCTTCCCCTGAACACCAAAACCGACAGTTTTTACAGAAGGTGCTGACACTGTGATGCAGTGTCCCTTGTCTATTCTAAAAGGACTAACTTGTATACTAAAGGTCTTGATTTAAAAGCAAAGAAGAGGGAATTTTCTGGATACACCATATAATGAACAAGCAATGGCTGTATATATTCTTAATAGTGTTTTGATGTTTAAAAGTCTTGAAACTTATAATGCAGATTGTAGTATTTGTCATTTTACGTTGTGTGAGTAACAAGTGTAAGGGGCTGCTTTGTGTGGTTGTGTGATTGTTTTGCGTGTGTGAGACACAGCCCAGCTGCAGCTGCGGAGTGTGGAGTTCTTTATATCTCTGGTAAATGATTGCCTGTGTGGTGCGGAAAATGACCTCACTCAATGAGACTGGCTGGGTGGTGAAGAAGTGTGCTGAATCTGATTTGTGTGTATTAGTGGTCAGTGTGTTGGAGGTGTAATGCAGCTCGGGTGAATGTATCCACAAAAAGTGGTGATGGCAGTGATGATGGTGTGAGAGACTGTCTGGATGGCTCTGATGAAGCGTTGTGACACTGTTATTCAGTGTTTTGGACCTGGCAAATTCATTGCAGAGGTGGAGAATGCATAGATGTTAATAAAACGTGTAACCAGCAGAAAGACTGCAAGGACTGGAGTGATGAGCCCCTCAAGGAGTTATTTTCCTTATTCTGTAATTATTTTATGTATATTGTGTTTTCTGAAGTTTGTCTAAACCTTAATTGAAAAAGTCTTTGCAGGTGCAGTTGTAAAACAAAGAAGGGGGAGATGTGGGAGTGTCAGCTCTGCACAGCTGTGGGAGATTTGGTGTGTTACTGGTAAATGATTAAGAGGCAAGTTGGCATTGGCCTGTCAGCCCTGTGCAGCTGTGGGAGATTCAATATAGTAAGAGGCAAATGGACATCAGCTGGTGGAGCTTTTGTGCAGGTTTAGAGAAGTGCTGGTCAGTCTTGTGCTGGCTTGGAGAAGTATTAGCTGTGCTCTGTGCTGGCCTGGAGAAGCAGTAAGGCTTTGAGGAGAAACAGGCGTTGGAAGAGAGGTAAGAAACTGCCAGGCGGTGCTAAGGTGGCTGGGAAAAGCAACAAACAGCTGCAACACTGAGCTCTGGAAAAGTGTGGAATTGTTTCTGAGAGAGAGGGTTGATGACTGTCTAGTTGCTCATTTGCTTATTATAAAGTAAGAGCTTGAATGAGGGTGTAAGTATGTATTATTGTATAAGCTGGTATTATTGTAAGAAGAAAAAGAGAGTTAAAGAAAATAAATGGCCCCTGCCTTGCAGAGAGAAAGAACAACACTGCAACACATGTGACTCGGTTATTTTGGCTGCTACAGGTGAAGAAAGTGGGTTTTAAGTCTTCAAAGAGGTGATGAACAAAATGGAGTTATTACTGCTTCTGCCCTTTGGGATTAGGGGGTTGATTTTTACAGCAAAGGAAGTTCAGGTTAGACATTAGGGAAAGAAACACTTGAATTCAGCAGAATTAAGCACTGGCATGTATGGCTTAGGGAGGCTTGAAGCCTGCATTACTGAAATGAGATAGGGCAACTGTCTAGCGGGAATGCTATAGGTATGTGTAACTACTATGGGGTGGAAGATGGGCTGGATAACTCTTACTTGGCTCTGTCTTTTGTATTTTTTTTAATGTATCACTTTGCCTTAAGTCATCGCTATTAGGTAGGCTGGTTTCATCAAGAAACAATGGAGTACTTTGAATCGGATAAATGAAAAGGTAGAAACCTGGGTCAGAATCTCTCTTTTGCAGATAGTAGGAAAAGGAGACCTAGGTTAACTGCATGCAATCAAAATGTGTCTGCAGTTCCAGCCCTAGGAAGCTTAAAAAGTGGCTGGCCTTTTTATTGGAAGCTGCACACATAACTTGCTCTGTACCAGAGGCAGCCTGACATTTGCAGAGGCCTGCAGCAGTCAAAGTAATAGGTTCTGCCTGCAAGGATGACTTCAGCAAAGGCTTCATCAATTGTGAAGTCTTGTTCATTACATCTCTAAATCGGTTTTAAAGCATTTTAATTTATTTTATACAAAGGCCCGTTGTCCTTAACTAGTTGTCAAATGCATTGCTGCAAGTAGTAGCTGTCTTTTGTGGCCAGGATGTTAGGGGTGTATGATTAGTAAGATACCGAGCTGTGTTTGAATGCAAGGCTGAAAACACCTACAGATGTCTCATCCTGTTGGGAAACATTTTATTTAGAGTATACTGCCTATATGTCTAATCTACCATGGGGGAAGAATTGACAGATAACACACTGTCTGCTGGTAAATTGTCCCTGGGCTGGGCGGGAAACTGCATTTACATCAGTATTCACGTGAGAATCTGCTTCAAAATGGCTTTGTCCCTTGAGACGTTACTAAAATCCTATCTGCTGGTTTTATACCTCTTCTTTTTTTTTACAAATGGTACCTCATAATGAAGACAAGATCTCTCTCTATACATCATCTGCTGTTGATTCCCTATCTGCTGTGTTTGTTTGGACTATCTGCTGCAGAGGTAGTTACGGTGATCTAGTCACAGTTGCTTTCAAACAGAGGAATAAGCAGCAGAAGGAGGTGAACTTCTGAGAAATACACCTCCTGCTTATGTTCAGATGTCCCTGGTAGGAGTAGTATTAAATAATAATACATTGAGTATGATGCAACAGATTTGTTTTCTAAAGGGACCAACGTGCCAAATGTTCCAGAAGAGATTCAGTTTGTAGAATGTTTTTGACCATTACCTCATACTGAAATTTTTCTATTAGCCTCTTTCTCAGGAAGCCTGAAGATTAAAGGTCAGGAGAGAACCCTGAACCAGAACATAAAGAAACCCAACTCGCTCTGCCCTGATTGAACTGAGTAAATAGAAATCAAAGTCTCCCACAGTTGACTTGTTGAGACAGTCTTGACACTGAGCGTTCTTCTTTCACTGCATCTGTGCAATCGGGGTAGCGCTTATCTTGGAAGAGTTTTCAGTTATCTGATGTGACCCTGGAAATCGTTCTGAGTTTAGTTAGGGTATGTGCCACTGCTCTAAGTCCACCACAGGCAGTGAGCTCAAGGTATAACTAGTCCCTCCCATACCTCCCAGCTCTCTGTTTCTGAATGTGCAGTGTTTTCTCACCTCTTCAGACAGATTTTACATCCAGAAAGTGCACAAGTCTGTTTAAATGCTTTGTTGAGTGGAGGTGAATTGAAACAGCCGTCTTTAGTGGTTTGGTGAACTTGGACTCGTGTCACTATTTCCCCTGCTGTGTACTCAAAGCTTTGCAACTCCAGTGTGACGAGGAGGTCTGATGTCCAGCTAGCTTCTGTTCTCCTGCTTTTTATATTGACTTGCTGATCTGTTACCACATGGTATGTATTGAAATAGGACAGCTTTGTCAGGCATGGAGAGGAAGTCTGCGTTGTTACACAATGTGAAAAAAGATCTTTTGAGAGAAGCCAAGCATTTGAAGAAATGCATATAAAATTGAAGGGAAAAGGAAACAGGAAGCTGTTGTTAAATTTGGGTAGATTTCTGAAAGTTTACCCTTCATGAAAGGGGAACTATAAATGGACCAGTGACCAAGTTAAAGGAAAGGGGAGTGTAGTCCTTGCAAATATGCACTAATAAGGTTTCTATTACAGAACAACAGTGATCACTCCCATTCCATGGAGAGCTGTAGTGGGTCTATGGTAGACTCAATGTTGGTTTCTTTAGAGTTTCACATAGTTATGATGGACCTGGATCTGAAGAAAAATTTTTCTTCATTGTCTGGAGAAATTCTGGGGAGTTGGTGTTCTTGCAATAGCCCTGACAAGCAGCAGTTGCCAAGATCTAACTTAATGCTTTTTGTTGGATTGCCTTTCTGCAGTACTGAGGGCAGTAAACGTCTAAACTGCAACAATCACCAAATGTGAGGTGCTGACTCTAGGTAGCAAAGTGCGATGTAAATGATTACTGGAAGCCAAACTCTTTCCTTCAGTGTAATTGAGCCTGTTGCTTACGGAGAACTCCCAAAACCAATAATAAATGATTCCAAAGTTTGCCAGTAAAGTGGAGGGATTTCCCTATCAGAGTTTTTTTTTTTAGCTGTGCAAGGGTTTCTGTCCAACAGAAGCTTGTAATGGTGCAGTGGGCAGAAAGGGAAGCACTTGGGGCCCTCCTGTTGCCTCCTTCAGCTGTGTCCTTTCACTCTCCCCATCTGTGCTATGTCTTTTTGGGGGCTTGCTAACGGCTGTTAGCAAGATAAGCAGTTAGCTGTTCTTTCCCCAGCAGTGTAATTCTACACTGTGTCTTCTGGAAGCTCTCACCTATTCTGCCATGCTTAAGGATTCTTCCCTTTTGCCTTCCTTTAAAGATGTTGGAGAGAAGTATGTCTTTCTTACAGATACAGGATTATCTGTGACAAATCTGAGTTGTGCTAGAGGCAAGGCATAGATCTGAACAATGGCTTCAGAAGATATTTACTGTCATCATATTAAAAGATTCCTATTGCCAAAACAAGACCATAAAGTATTTTGGTGTACCAAACTCTGTATGTTTTTGCTTATTTATTTATTTAAAGCAATATCATACATTTTAATTTTGAATTGGGACAACTTTAGGATAGACCTATTTAAATGCAGACTTTTTTTTTCTTTAAAGCAAGGTAATACAGGTTTTGGAGATTATTTTCTAAAGTTCACTGTTCATCTGATTAGTTGAAACTACTTTGAAACATTTAATATTCATTACTTTATGGGACTAAGGAAAGATCAGAAGAAAATATCTAGGAATATTGACTTCTGAAATTATTATTAAAAGAATTGATGAAAAGCTGTCAGCTTTTCCAATACAGTTTTTAGTTCTCTTGCAACTAGAAAATTATAAAAAGTCAAGTCTTCTGTTAAACATTTTTTGTGTAGTCCATATATTCCTTCTAGTGTTCTCTAGCTCTGGAGTTAAATCTCACCTCACAGTTTACACCTCCTATGCCTGAGAAAAAAGAAACAGTTAAGAAAATAAATCTCACCTTTAATTGCTTAAAATGATGTAAAAAGTTGAAAGCTGCTGATGTTTTGACAGTGGGTTTGGGGTTATCTTTGTGAGGATTTTTGTTGTTGTTATTTTGTTTTTAAATACTTTCCATGTTCTTTTCCTCGGCTGGTTTAAATGTGAAGGTGAGGAGAAAATTCTTCTGAATTGCAGAGTGAGATGTAAAGTTTCATGCTGCAGTATCATGCCAAAATATCTAATTGCATTGGGAATGAGTTTGTTTGGAATGAGTTTCCATCATATTGCTGACACCTTTTTAATGTTGAGGTTTATCTTTTCCCATTAAAGATTTCCTGTATTGGCAGAGAAAATGATCATCAAAAAATCATCATAAAAACAATCAGTGTCAGTGTTTTCTGCAGATGAGATTTAGTTCATTAATGCCACTTAGATTTGATGTGTGTCCCATGACTATCTATGGGTGCAAAAGGAGGTGGTATTGGCATGGACATATTTCAGGTAAGATTCAGTGTCCTCTTTAGATGAAACTAATGGATCAGTTCACATCAGCTGTGCAGTTCCTTCCACGCCAAGGAACGTTCTGCCCTGTGCAGGAGCAGGGTGGAAAAGGAATGGTTCCCCTTTCATTAATGTAATTATTTATCTCAATCTAATTATCATTCTGCAGTTTGTGCATTTTGTCACGATCTTGTCTTCCTCTGCACTGAATCCTTTGCCCCCACTGCATGTCTTTGAGTATTTTTCCTTTAAGTGCCACTTGACAGGGCTACATCAGTTCGTATGCTCACTAGCAGCACAAAAGGCTTCTCTGTTCATGTTCGGGTATCTACTCAGACCTTACTTTAACAGGTCACTTAAAGAATGCAGAACATTCTCATTACAGCATCAGGCCTTTAGCTTGCCACCCCAATCCATGGTTCATTTGTACCATTTGACAGAGATCAAGCCACAGTTAGTGATTCAATATCTCCAGATGCTGGCACCTTTAAATTTTTTTTTCTACAACAAGTGTGTAAAATGCCTTTTGGAAACTGTAGTTCTTTGTTTTCATGCAGGAGGGAGGGTTTTGCATCCTCATGCTTTCTCAAAATGTTGCTGTGTGAAATAATTGCAACCTCCCCGGGGGTGATGATTAAAAAACACAGGTGTATGTATGTGTGTATGCGCTTGCATCCACTTTTTTTTTTTTTTTTTTTTAGTCAGTAAATGTTAGGGCAAAGCCTGTTTGCATCCAGAAATCTTTGTCTCCTGACTCTGCTGCTGATAAAGATACAGAAAGGCACTCAAATGTATCTAATCTGAAAGCTGACATTTTAATTTAATATTCCCCAAGATGATGTGAACAACTCGGGGCATGCCAAAGCAGACCTCATGACTATCACAAGTGTGTGGGTAGACAGATATATGAAGTACACATGCTATGAAAATAAAAAAAAAAAAGTTTGTGATAAATTGATTTAGTCTGTGTATCTGTTTATGTGCTTATTCTCCCTGGCTTAGGTGTTGCTTGCTTGTTTGAATATTAGGCTAACAGACACATATAACCAACCTATCACAGAATCACAGAGTGGATGAGGTTGGAAGGGACATCTGGAGATTGTCCAGTCCTACCTCCTGCCCAAAACAGGATCAGCTGCAGCAGGTTGCTCAGGACTGCCCAATTGTGTGTTGAATATCTCCAAGGATGGATGCTGCAGACCTCTTCAGGTAGTCTGTTTCAGGTTTTGAAAACCTTTACAATAAAAAGAAGCTTTTTATTATGTTTAAATGGAATTTTCTGTATTTCAGTTTATGCCCTTTGTTTCCTGTCCTTTCATCGGGCACTGCAGAGAAGAGTCTGATTCAATCTTCTTTACACCCTGTCATTGGATATTTATACACTTTGATAAGATCACCCCTGAGTCTTCTGGTCTTCAGGCTGAGCTCTCATTCTCTCATTCTGTGGCAAATGGTCTTCACAAATCTTTTCTGCATTTGCTCCATATGTCCATGTCCCTTTTGTACCATGGAGCCCAGAACTGGACCTTGTGCTCCAGAGGACTCACAGTGCTGAGTAAAGGGGAAGGATCACCTCCCTCAATCTGCTGGTGATGGTGTTTCAGCTGGCACAGGCAGTCCTCCTCCCCCTGCCTCAGTAAAGGGAAGGTCCCTCATGAGATGCCTGCGATGAAGTGTTTGAATGTAGTGCTGTGTACCTGCAGAGCCGTGTGGATGTGTTAGTACTTTGTGTGTGCACATGGCATGAACTTAGTAACTGATGGTGGGAAATAGGAGTCTGAAAATCATTGGTGTAGTTAAATGATTTTTTTTTTTTTTAGTTTAGTAAATGATGTAGTTAAAAAGATTTTTCTTTTGTCACTTGAATGACAAAGGATGATGTACAGGCACTGATGTGGACATTTCAGTGGGAGTTTTGTGTGCTTATAATGAGTCTGAGTGCAGAGATTTACAGTTATATTTTTCTGGATTATCCATGAGAAATTAGGCTAATGGCCAGATTGAGCAGCAACTACAGATAATGGGCTTCATGTGTGTGCTTTAAGTCCAGTCTGCACCTGAGACTGCCTTATACACAGTGAGACCCTGTAATCACATACCTCTTGTTTTCAGTCTTTCTTCTCCCTTCACTGATTGTTACCCATTTATTTATTTCACCTGGTTTAGAAAAATCGGAGCAGAAGGTTTTTGTGTGTGAACCTCTTCTGTGGCACAACAACACTTAGAGAACAAGAGGAGTCTCTGGATGCTGTCTGAGTCCAGGCAGTCATTTGCCTGCTGCACAGGTGCTGAAAATCTCTGTGTGGTTGAATCAGTAACTGTACAGTACCCTTGCCTGATGGCTGGAGGAGGCTGTTCATTTGCAGTATAATTTAGCACGTCACCTGTTTGCTTCAGGAGCAGCGTTTGCTTTTGTGCTGGTTCCTATTGCCTGTGAGAGAAGTGAAGATAAATTTTCCAGGCTGTGACAAAGATTTCTAATAAACCAATTCTTTCCAAAGGTGTATATCGCTTAATTTTATTTTTTTTTTTTTTAAATGAAGCCAGCATGACATTGTTTTGTTAGGTTTTGCTTTGATTTTTTTGAATGTTTTGGCACAAAGATTTGCAGACTATCTTTTCTATTTCTTATAGTACACCCTTAATGCAGTATTTATAATTTCTTAAGGGGCATATCATTATCTTAAACTGTTAAACAGCAGTGCATTTTTATATAGAGTAGAAATGTTTGTACTGATGTTTTTCTGTTTGTGACTCATGTAACTAACTTAAGGCTAACATGCTGAAGGCTGCTGTAAACTCACTAATTGTCATTAGTTATGACACTGTCAGGCATGCAGAGCTAACCTGCACAGAAAGGCACCAGCACTGATGACCCTGGAGATGACTTGTTTTGTCAGTTTATTGCCACAGCACCTGCCGGCCTAGAAGCCAGTTGCTTTGCATCTCATAGAGCAGATGAGCATTTCTGAAAGATGTTGAGAAACAATGCTTTTGCCTAAGAGACTGCTTTGAAGGCATATCTCCTTACTGTACCAAATCAATGGGAACATATGGGTTCCAGCTGAGACACTCAAGTCTTGGGTGACAAATCTTGAATCTAAAGCCCTGGTCTTAAAGGAAAGAGCAAAAAACCCAAAGTCATAACTTCTTATGGAATGGGAATCCCATGACATCCTAATGAAACTTACTTAGGAGCTGTGGAAACAGCAGGCACATAATTCCTGTTTTTTATCTCACTAGGAGTTGTGACTGGTTCTGTATTTGGCTTCGATTATCTTTGGTAAAAGCTGGGATTAGATGGAAAACCATTTTTTACAACTTCTGACGTTCTAACCTTGAATCGAAGGATTCCTTTTGCTATGCACGGTGAGACAGCAGAGCAGGTCCTTCCCACTTACATTTTCTGTAGTATGTTATTTACAGCCATCAGTGGGTGTTCTCAGGTGAAGATCCCCAGCTTTTCCACTCTTGTAGTCTGCACGCATCCCTAGCACTTTACACTTTAGAAGGCAGGGAGTGTGTGCTAAGGAGGATCTGAAAGTGAGATTGCAGTACTAAACTGTCATTTAGTATTTGAGGGATGTGAAGGTGTTTGTGTATAGGTCTTGTGTAATCGCTTCTGGATGGTAGTATTCTGTCCTGGCCAGTGCACTGTGAGACTTGTGTCAAATAGACGTTTTTGAGAAAGAAAGGAACTAGAAAATGTATCTGGGCATTGTTTGGAAAAGTATGTCATTGTAAGCTAAAAACAAGCAAATAGGGAGGAAAAATGAGACGTTAAAGCTGATTAGAGAGGGTAAGCAAGTAGCTACACTGTTGAAACTGAGGGCAAACCTGCTGTTACTTTAAAGTTAAAATCTCTTTACCTAATTGCTGAGAAGGAGCCACTATTTTCATTGTACCTGGGAGACTGGCATAGAGTCTGCACAGAAGAGTGGAAGACGCCTGACACAGCTGCTGCAAGGGAAATTGTTAGCCATCCCTTGGCAAGAGGTTTTAGGATGTGCCTGGATGAATCTGCAGGGAGTGTAACTTGTTTCAAGACAAAGCCTGTGGTGAGCTATGTGAATGAACACTTTGCTGTTTCTAAATAGTACAGTACACTGTAAGGATGCATTGGATGTGCTGTCAGAAGTGATGAGTGTAGAGTCAGCCATGATGAAAGGTAGATCCAAACTGAAACAAGCAGGAATTTTTCTGAGAAATCTCCTTCCTGTAGCCTGTCTGGGCTATTGGTCACATACCTCATGTGATCTGTGCAAAACGTCAGTCTATTCCCATGCTATACTGCTGCCTTCCCTGCTGTAATTGATGCTTTCCCATAAAGTACAGAACGAAATGTCTCGTGTGCTGTGTCATTAGTCCTCATTATTTCTTTCTGTGTAGTACTTCTGCAGTTTAAATGGAGGCAGACACCCCTTCCACTATTGTGTGTACCTCCTGCTTGAGTAGGGCAAGGTCAGTGTGTTGTAGTAGTGGATTATTTCCTTCCAGTGAAGAATGAGGTGTCCTTGCAGGAAGGGCTGCTATAAATGGGAAGCAGTTAGTATATTTTTAAAGTGTGGTTTTTGTTGGGTTGGTTTTTTTTTTCTTCACCTTTCTTTCTCAAAAGGAGAATGAAGAAAGCATGCTTAATGACAGAATTTAATAATCTGAGTTGTTTTAGACAAAATCAAGCAGGTGTTTAAATTCTACAGAATCTTCTTTTTTAGATGACCCACATATCACAGCTTTTCCTGCAAACACAGCACCTGCTCTGCAGATTAAATTAGACTTCACACTCTTCTTTTGAACATAAAATTATGTTTTTAGCAGTTTTTAACAAGACAGGGTTACCAACTTGTCCTTCTTGCACCGGGAAATCCATGGACAGAACAGAGTCTTCCTTGGTTTTCATTTCCCAGGGTACCTTCCTGTTGTCGCACTTCACTTTCTTTTGGTCTGAAGCCTCACTTTGTTCAGTGTATGTTGATTCCACAAATCACCAGTTGCCTTCCTTTCTGTTGCAGTTTGGGTCTTAGAGATTTCATTTCACTGTCTGAAATGTTAACAGGGCCATGCATGCTAATATAATTACTGACATCTGACATGTAAAAACAAACAGACACCCCCTTATGGGTTATCAGTGCAGCGGTGGTGCTTGTGCTCTCCACTGCTGGGTGGTGAATAGCTGGAACAGTGTTTGGTGCACACAGGTTGAGAATCTTGCTTAAAGTGAACCATCACTGGCATTTCTGTAATAGGCACCTTTCTTTGGTGCTTAGTCCATAATTTCATATTCTGAAGAACACTAAGTCCTCAGAAGGCAGGTGGGAAGTAGGGGGAGGGTGGAATGACCCAGGAGACTTGGTGGTGGCCCAGGGTCCTTTCTGCCCCTTTTTCCTGCCAGTTCAGTCCCACTAGGTGCTGAGTCCATGTTCAGGTATGGTTTGGCTGAGGTCTATGTGCTCCTGTGGTTCTCCAGGAGATAGGAATGGGACAGGTTTGAGTGCTCTCATCCAATGTGAATTCTACCTGCTACTGCACAGGGGGAAGGGTGCTTTCCTATGGCAATCGCTGAGAGATAAAGCAAAGTGCTCTTTACTTTCTAGGGAGTCTCAGGCTTTGTGGCTAGGGTGTGAGATGATGAACCAAAGCCCTGAGGTTCTTATTCAGTTCCACGTGCCATCAGTGGTGCAGATGTTATCCATGCAGATCTTTTGCTGGGACTTATCAGTATGGGTTGGAAGGCCAACTTTAGAAGTGCTTTAGATATTGGTACTCATTCCTATGCTGAAATTGCTTTGAAAGCGAGAAAGATATGAGAGCTGACTCCTGTGAATGCAGCTGTATTTGAAAAGAATCTATCTGAATTTTTGTGTAGATCTCTTGGCTGAGAGTGTTCTTGAAGTAACTGATGCTTATTAACCTTCCTACTATGGAGAAATAGATAGGTATTTTAAGTCCAATATCTTACTATTATATATTTTTTTTAAAAAATACATTTTTTTGGTAATACATGGGTCAATCAAACTCACTGACAGACCGATCATCTCATGACACTTTAATTGTTGCTGTTTCGTTATGAAAATAAAGAACTCTGTGCAAAGCCTCCTTCTATAAGGAAGGGCACATACACCTAATTATATGATGCTTTTAGTGTTTAAAAAAAAATTAAAAAAAGAAATTAAATGACTAATACATTTTGCTGGTGGAACTGACAGCTGTAACAAACCTGCTACTCTCATCAGCTGTAAGCTTTTATCCCTGCCTTGTACTAATGAATAAATCATCTTATTACATAAAATTGCATTCTAATTGCTCCCGTGTCAGTCTATTTCAGGTTAAGGCTAGGCAGTAAGGTTTCCTTGATGCCTGGGCTTTCCCTTTCTGTTTGACTGCTAAGCAGTCACATTTACACATGCCTGGGAATGGACTTGCAGAGGAAAATAATGGAGGAGTGAACAGGAAGAAGACAGGAGACAGAGAGGGAACAAGAGAAGATTTGAAGGGGACGAGGAATGAATGTAGGAGACAGGAGAAAAGCCTGAAGGAACTGTTAAATGGAAGAACCAAATGAAAAACAGTTAGAAAAGCTAGTGGGATGTGAGTGGGAAGAGAGGGAAGATAAAACTATAGCAAACCTTTTCTTGTTAGGCCTTGTGTGGAGCAGCTTGTGGGAGCTAACAGTGTTGGCTAAACACTTGTGGCCATTTTGTGTGACAGGAG
Source organism: Athene cunicularia (assembly GCF_003259725.1). NCBI lineage: Eukaryota > Metazoa > Chordata > Aves > Strigiformes > Strigidae > Athene > Athene cunicularia. The sequence continues at coordinate 18,076,408 of NW_020799095.1, read as the reverse complement.
GTTCTCCTCAAGCTCTGACAACTTATTGTCCAAGTTCTCCTTTTGCTCCCTTAAAGTGTTACCTGAGAAACATTAATTAGTAATTTAATACTGTAGAGTGAAGGGATGTATCTCCCCACCCCTCCCTGTCATCAAGTCCAACAATCGATTATCAGGTAAGAGAAAATGGCAATTTGGGTAGGCTTTGTGTAGTAGAGAAAGTTTTTTCCAAATTAACTGTAACTAAATGACTTGGAATTAATCATTTGACTACCAACAAGCTGTATCAACTCTCATATATTGATTTTGCTTAGGTTGATTAGAAAGACTACCAAGATCAAGTACGAGTCCCTTGAACAAAAACAAGTGCAGCTGTATAGGAATCGTGCAACTTCAATTAATTTGGTTATAAACTAATTTAATTGAAACTTCCCGTGGTAGAGAAGGTTATTTGGAAATGATGTTGCGGCTCCTATGTGACTGATGTAATCATCTGCAAAAGGCAAAAAGGGTTAGATTTTTTTATTACTCTTCTAAGGTTATTAGAATGACATCTAGAATTTTTGCTTCTGTTTGCTTTCATATTACAAAATTATCTTGCCTATCCAATTTTTTATGAAAGACTAGAGTACTATAGTAGGATCATACATTATAAGCAAATGAATCTGGTTAACTGAGGCAGCACGATTCTTTGTTTTAACACTGTTTACGGTTCTCTTTTTTTGTATGTTGTCAATAAAATAACATTTATCATAAAACCTTGGCAAATGGAAGAAGAGCTGTTGATGCTAGTCATTCAGAACCCTAATTCCTACCTGGTATTTCTGGGTTGTTTCAGAGAAAAGATGGAACGTTTTCAACATCCCTAGATTTTGTTGACAAAAGTGCAAAACAAGAAGTCTTACAGTGAACAAAACAAACCCTTTGGACTGTTTTTCCAGGACATAAAATAGAAACAGAGATCATAACCCTTGCTTTTTTTGTTTGCTGCATCTCTGCCTAAGAGGGTCTGTATTACTGTAACTTGTTCCAAGAAAAAGAGTCACTCTGTAGAAGCTGCACAAGGAATGCGTGGGATCCTTGGTTTTTATTTCAGTTTTGAGTGTGGAAACAAACTGGCAATCATTTGGTTTTGTTGGGGAAAATGAATGGGGAGTTCAGTGTCTGTTCCAGCACTGTAAGGCAAGAATTAACCCAAGCAGATTAATAGAATCACAGAATGGTTTGGGTTGGAAGGGACCTTAAAGATCGTCTAGTTCCAACCCCCCTGCCCTGGGCAGGGACACCTTCCACTAGCCCACGTTGCTCAAAGCCCCGTCCAACCTGGCCTTGAACACTGCCAGGGAGGGGGCAGCCACAGCTTCTCTGGGAAACCTGTGCCAGGGTCTCACCACCCTCACAGGAAAGGATTTCTTCCTTATATCTAATCTAAATCTTTCAGTTTAAAACTGTTACCCCTTGTCTTATCCCTATCCTCCCTGTTACAGAGTCCCTCCCCATCTTTCCTTTATCCCCCTTTAAGTACTGGAAGGCTGCTATAAGGTCTCCCTGGAACCTTCTCTTCAGGCTGAACACCCCCAACTCTCTCAGCCTGTCCTCATAAGGGAGGTGCTCCAGCCCCCTGATCGTCTTCATGGCCTCCTCTGGACCCTTCAAGCAAGTCCATGTCCTCCTTATGTTGATAGTTGAACACAGTACTCTAGGTAGAGTATCACAAGTGCAGAGTAGAGAGGGAGAGTCACCTCCCTTGACCTGCTGGCCACACTTCTCTTGATGCAGCCCAGGATACAGTTGGCTTTCTGGGCTGTGAGTGCACACTGCTGGCTCATAGTCAGTTTTCCATCCACTAATACCCCCAAATCCTTCTCCGCAGGGCTGCTCCCAATCCACTCATTGCCCAGCCTGTATTTGTGTATGGGATTGCCCTGACCCATGTGCAGGACCTTGCACTTGGCCTTGTTAAACTTCATGAGGTTCACACGGTCCCACCTCTCCAGCCTGTCCAGGTCCCTCTGGATGGCACATCCCTTCCCTCCAGCGTGTTGACCGCACCACACAGCTTGGTGTTGTCAGCAAAATTGCTGAGGGTGTGCCCAATCCCACTGCCCATGGCACCAACAAAGATGTTAAATTGTGCTGGTCTCAGTACCAACCCATGAGGAACACCACTTGTCACTGCTCTCCACACAGACATTGAGCTGTTGACCACAGCTCTTTGAGTGTGACCATCCAGCCAATTCCTTATCCACTGAGTGGTGCATCTGTTAAAACCATGACTCTCCAATTTAGAGAGAAGAGTGTTATATGGGACAATGTCAAATGCTTTGCACAAGTCCAGGTAGATGACATCAGTTGCTCTTCCCTTATTCACCAGTGCTGTAACTCAATCATAGAAGGCTGACAAATTCATCAGGCATGATTTGTCCTTACTGAAGCCATGTGGTTGTCACCAATCACCTCTATTTTCCATGTGCCCTAGTGTAGTTTCCATGGAGGATCTGCTCCATGATCTTGCCAGGCACAGATGTGAGACTCACTCACTGGCTTGTATTTCCCTAGGTTTTCCTTTTTTCCCTTTTTAAAAAAATGGGGGTTATGTTTCCCCTTTTCCAGTCAGCAGAAACTTCACCAGACTTCCATGATTTCTCAAATACGATGGACTTCATCAAATACGATGCAGTTTAGCAACTTCAGCTGCCAGTTCCCTCACAACCCACAGATGCATCTCATCAGGTCCCATGGACTTGTGCACCTTTAGGTTCCTTAGATGGTCTCAAACCTGATCTCCTACAGTAGGTGGTTCTTCTTTCTCCCAGTCCCCACCTTAACCTTCTGTGTCTTGGGTAATATGGCTGGAGCCCTTGAGACTGAGGCAAAAAGTCATTGAGTACCTTAGCCTTCTCCATGCCCTGGGTGACCAAGTCTCCCTTTTCTTTCTGAGAGGGCCCATGTTTTCTATAGCCTTCCTTTTATCATCAGTGTACCTGTAAAAGCTTTTCTTGCTGCCCTTGATGTCCCCAGATTTAATTCTATCAGGGCTTTGGCTTTCCTAACCTGATCCCTGGCTACGTGGACAATTTCTCTGTATTCCTCCCAGGCTCTCTGTCCTTACTTTCATCCTCTGTAGGCTTCCTTCTTGTGTTCAAGCTTGTTCAGGAGCTCCCTGTTCATCCACGTAGGCCGCCTGGCATTCTTATCTCTCTTCCTCTCTGTCAGGATGCATCACTCCTGAGCTTGGAGGAGGTGATCCTTGAATATTAATAGCTTTCTTGTGCTCCTCTTCCCTCCAGGTCTTTATCCCATGGCATTCTGGCCCCTGAAGCAGCCACAGTCTGCTCTCCTGCAGTCCAGGGTAGCAAGCTTGCTGTGTGCCCTCCTTGCTGCCCTAAGGATCTTGAACTCCACCATTTCCTGGTCACTGCAGCCAAGACTGTCGTTGAGCTTCACACTCCACATTTCCTGGATTGCTTATGGCTTGTTGTGTTGTCCCTCCAATAGATATCCGGGTGACTGAAGTCCCCCATGAGGACCATGACTTTTGAACCTGAGGCTGCACCTATCTGTCTGTAGAGGGCCTCATCCACTCAGTTTACCTGGTTGGGTGGACTGTAGCAGACCCCCACTATAACATTACCTGTTCCTGCCTTACCTTTAATCCTGACCCATAAGCTTTTGGTCAGCTCCTCATCCATCCCCAGGCAGAGCTCCATGCACTCCAGTTGATCATTGACATAGAAGGTGACCCTCACTCCTCTTCTCCCCTGTCTGTCCTTCACAAAGAGCCTGTATCTTTCCATACCAACACTCCAGTCATTAGCATCTCAGAGATGTGTTGAGATGGCTCCTAAAAGATCATAGTCCTGCAGGCGTGTGCATGTCTCTAGGTCCTCTTGTTTATTCCCCATGCTACGTGCACTTGCATAGAGGCACTTAAGTTGGGCCACTGATGAAGCTCACTCACTGTCTGGAATTCCTTTGTGCTGCTCTTCAGGTGCTCTTCTGTTGACCTGTGATCCCCTCTCCAGGCTCTGGACATCTATTTCTGGCACTGGCATCAGGCTGGTAGGAGTGGGATGGATTGAGGTTCTCCCCTAGTAACTTGAAATTAAAGCCCTCTTCATCAGCTTGACAAGCTTATGACCAAAGATGTGCTTCCCCTTCTCTGACAGATGGACCCCATTAGACCAGACTTCTCAAAGCAAGTCCTGTGGTCTAAGTGGCTGAATACCTGGCTGTGGCACCGTTCTCATAGTCAACTGTTGATATGCCAGATTTGAGTGGTCCTTTCAAACCCCTTCCCTTTGACCAGGAGGATTGATGAAAAAACTATTTGCTCTACACAGTCCCTTATTGCCACTCCCAGGGCTCTGTAATCCTTCATGATACTCCTCAGACTGCTCCTGTCTGTGGTGTTGATGCCCCTGTGAAACAGCAGCAGTGGCTAATAGTCAGTGGACTGTACAAGGCTCGGCAGTCTCTCGGTGATGCCCCTGGTAAGCAGCACACGTCTCTAGAGAGCATGTCAGGTCAGCAGATGGGTGCCTCCATGCTTCTAGGAAGAGTCACCTCCTACTATCACCCATTGCCTTTTCTTAGTTGTGCTGGTGGTAATATGGAGAGCAGGTCAGGCTGCCTTACTCACCTTCCTGTTGTGATGGTCTTTCCTCTTGAGGCTTCAGAGCAGTGAAGTGGTTCTGCAAGGGCGCTTCAGGAGAAGTATCTTCCTTCTGCAAGTTCTTGCTGTTGCACGCTTCCATTCTTCTGCATTTATTGGCCACCTGCCTCCCGTGTGTGCTGGTGGGGGAGTTTCTGGCTGTTTGACTGTGGGCTGTGGGTCCACTGCAGACTGCTCTTGGAACCAGCCATCTAACTCCTCCTCAGCCTCCCTGATGTTATGCATCCTTCTCACCACCTCCTGCATCTCAGCACCTGCTGCAGGAGTTCCTCCACCTGGGCACAGCTTTTGCAGGCAGGTCTGTCACCTGTCCCTGCCCCAGGAGAAAGTTCTGGGCACTTCTGCAGTCTGAGGTCTGCACTGCAGCCTCTGCCTTCAGCTACTCCATCTGGGAGTGATTCCTTGATACTTCTTCTCAGGCAAACTGAGTTTAGCATAGACCTACATGCAAAGGTTTGCTACAATTCCAGGCTCACATGTTGTATCAGGAGTTTCACTTTAGTCGAATTGTCACCATAGACATTATACTGAAGGAGCACTGTGATTTCCGAGAGTTGCTATTAAGGATTGGTTAAGAATCTTTCAGATAAAGTGGTTTCTGTTTTTGATGCTGTTCCCCTTTGCCACAGTTTTGTTCCTCCTGGTACTTGAGGTACATCCTACTACCTGTTGCCACGATGTGTTTAATACTTCCAGGTGACAGGATTGCTTGGTACCTGTTCTCCTGAAGCTGTAGGATTTCCAGGGAGAGGTTGAAACTGTTCACTGATGAAAGTGTTTAACCCCAGTGTCCATACACCTTCTGGCATTTGTGTGCAGTTGGATTGAAGGATTCATTTGCATTGATTTCACACACAGTCCTCCTGGAGTTTAAGCAGTAGGAGTACTTCACAAACAGGCATGAACTACCATGGTGAATGGGGTTGGTATGCTGAAGGGGTGGTGGTGAGAAGTCCTGTTAGCAAGCTAAGAAAGAGGGGGTAGGCTACAATATTACAGTGTGCTGATTCTGACCCGTTATTTAAGTCTTTGGCCGAAAGTAGCTGAGAACAACATGTAATTAATCAACAAAGAATATTTTAAAACTTTCAAAGAAGGAAGAAAAATAATTATTTGGATTGATAATGGCCAGAACCAGAGGTTAAAAACATAGAAATGGGATAAATGACCCGTGGAAGAAAAGTATGCGTAGAACAGTGAGAATGGGTTAAATTAGTGAAACAGACTGTTTGGTCAGCATAGACCTGGTCAGGTTCCCATGTGGGCAATACATAACGAACCGGAAATAATGAAGAAAAAAATGTTTATGATAAACTGTAAGAAAAAAAAACAGCATAGAGGATGTTTTGAGGGAATTCTGGTGGTTAAACATGAGATGGTAATTTTGGACAGACAGTGGTGCTGAAGAAATGTCTCTGGGCAGGATGGCTTCTCCACGCTCTGAAAAAGCAAGCAGCAGGTGCTGGTCATGCATGGATAGAATCAGCAGAGAGAGAAGTTGCTGAGGGTCTGCAAGGTCCCAAACATCATGTGAAGCGCCGGAAAAATAGGAGCAGAGGCATGTGCTGTGGGCAAAGATTTATTTCAGGAAGCAGTGTTACAAAGGCTGAAAGGTTAATCTTCGGAAGAAGCATAGGTCAAGTTTATCTTTGTATGGTGTTTAGTGAGAACCGTGGCTAGACACTAGATGTGCAACCACAAGACTGTTGGTGTGTCTGAATTGTTGTGGTCACTTTTGTCATGTGAAGTGAAAATGAACTGAATGTAGAACAGAGGTAGAATCAAACACAATTTTTATTTTCCAGGGAAAACCCGTGAGCCTTCTCTTTGCCAGTTTCTTGAAGTGGGTAAAGCTTAAATGGTATTAGGAGCTAACTTACAGCAGGTTATCTGCAAATAAGCAAGTCTGCTCTGCTGAGGTTGCAGCACAGTGTTAGTGATGCCAAATATGTAGGTTAGGTCTACCCTCCACGTTTTCTGTTGCTTTCCAAAGAGTGTCTCTGAGGCTTTTGAGTTTTACTAGCATTTCTTGTTAGTAATCTTTAGGCTATGGGGTTTTTTTCTGTTGTTCTCCTGTGTTGCTTGATTAAAGGTCAGATCTGAGTAAAGAGCTCTTATTGATTTCTAAAGTGCGAAGTAGAGATTGTAGGGTTTTTACCCTCCGTACTAATGCTTTTCTCATAAGTTGGTGGCAGCACATGCCCAGGCCGTAGTGTGAGCAGACCCAATCCTGGGCTGTCTCAGCAGGACTGAATCAACACAGAGCCGGTAGCAGCATTAAGACCTTGGTGATTATTGAACAGGAGGTGGCTTGAGGTATACGAAAACTACCGCCGTGATAACATAAATGAGAGAAAAAACAGACCTAAGCAGTTAATGAAATGGAAAAAAGAATAGCACTGGGAACAGAGATGAATTGGTAGGGCTTTGTTTAAACACTTGTAAGAAACAAGCTGCTAGGTCCAGTGTCAGTGGGGCAGGTGTTAAATGAAATGAGTGGGAAGTTAATAACAGAGGAGACTGGTGTTGCTGAGAAGAGCTCAATGTGCACTTTGTCTTATGATTCATTGAAAGGACCACAGGGTCACTTTTTCTGGAGATAATTTTTCTTAGAAAGGAAACTGTAAAGCTCTGTATTAGTTAGATCAGGTCCATCAACAGTTACTGCCATTAAACATAGGGTAATGTGTAGTCAGATGATCATAGGGAGTTCTGATAACATAATCAACCAAAGAAGCAGCTTAGCTAATGGTCCATGCATTTCAGTTGCTTATATTGAGAGCTCTAATAAATACAAAGTTTGTAAATTTACTTCTCTTTACGAGATCATTAAAGGTGCAACACCCCAGGAGATGCTTTTTGTTCAGCTCACCTGTGTAACAGGCTGGCATACAGAGCAGCTGCTGTTACAGACCAGTAGCTGTTGAGGGGTGGGTGAAATATGCTGTAAAGGACTGGTGTAAATCTGAATTCGAGGTGAGAAACCAATAAATATTTATTAAAGGGCTTTTGGGGGTGAGGCTGTATGGGATAGTTACAGACCTGATGGATGTGGTTGGTTTTGCTGCTTGTTTTAACTTTCATTGGGTGCTGTTATAGTCATGTTTTGTTTTCCAACGCTGTAGACATACAGTCTGTGTGTCAAAGTTAAGCTTATAGTGATTTTTCAGTACTTTGCTGTTTTATGATCTCATGTTTTCTGATTGCTCTGTGATCTCTGCTGATCTTTTATGGATTTTCATATTCTGCCTGTTGGCCTTTGAAGACAAGTACACACAAGGGCAGAACCCTACACTAGCGACAGTGCTTTTGTATGTAATTTCCTAACCCACACAGTATCATGTTCTTCCTGATTTAGAGGCTTTTCACGTGCAGTGGGTCTTGTGTGTCACTGGAGCCAGCATGAACCAGCCTGTCATCCTGCACAGACAAACGAGAAGTGGTCTGGAGAAGGTGAGTCCTCAAGAGCTGTGCGTAATGCAGAGAGTCAGGGCCTGTCTCATGGCAAGCAGCAGAAGTATTCTATGGATGTGTGCTCTGGCCTGGCTGGCTTGCATCCCAGAGCTAGTGCAGATAGTAGCAGCAGCATGGGTCCTGGCTGTGCACGCGTGCGGAAGGCATGACGCTGTGCCTGCAGTGTTTGCATATTGCATTCAAGTAGCCTCTGTCCTGCTGGTGGCATCCGTATTCTAATTTGCAGATCCCTTTTGTATTGCAATGGTTAAAAATAGTGCTGTTTTTTATATGTTACGGTGATGTGATCGGAGCAGCAGAGACGAATACCTGGGGGAGACTGTAGACTATAGGCTGCCCACCCTTTGGAGCTGGGAAGGTGCAGGAAGGTGGCCAGCCACGGTGTGAATAACTGTAGTGCTTATGACTGTGAGCAGTCTCATCTGTTCAGTGAAAATAGTTCTTGCCTGTGTGGGCCCTAGGGCTTATCTTGGTTCACAGATGTAATATTCAGAGATCTGCTTTCCAGAGTGTTTGGCCGGCTGACCCTGAAGGCTGAGCTTTAAAAGGCTCTCTCTGTGAGGCGTTGGCTCATCTCCAGGGTTTTGCTTCCTGCAGATAGGGGCTGCAGGTAGTGAGATTTTTGTCCTGTTAATTTTCTTTTGGCGGATGCATTTCATGAGCATGTTCTCTGGTGCCCTTTTACAGCCTGTGCTGCTTAATGATGCTGGAAAGTGAAAGTGAAGAACAAAGGGGATGAATGCTCAGGTCAAGAAGGGAGTAAATGGGACAGCAGAGAGAGGAGAGAGTGGTAGATAGGATACAAGATGGCAGGTAAGTGTCATTCATTGCCTCACTTTCAGGTTTTCCTGGTTTCCTCTTGCTGAGTCTGAGGGCAGTGTTATTTTGGGTCAGGGTTGTAGCTGAACCATCAGTTGCAACACTTCCCTGGGTTTAGTTTGTTTCATGGACTTAAAAAAAAAAAAAAAAAAAAAAAAAAAAAAAAAA
>NW_020799095.1:17985807-18067243 GCF_003259725.1 Athene cunicularia | reverse complement strand
CTTTTTTTTTTTTTTTTTTTTTTAAAAGTAACTCAAAGTCAGTTAGTTGAACTTTATCTCATCCTGGCATTTTTGAAAGACTTGGTATTCTATACACAGCTTCCTGCATCCCCTCTCTTTTTTTTGTTTCGCTTTTGTACTTTTTTTCGTACCTCTTTAAAACATACTCATATGTTGACATAGCATCCAAGCAAACGTGCCCTACCGTTCCATGGTAAGAGGCAGTGTAATTAATTCCAAAGACCTTCCTCTGAAAGAAACCTCTGCCTTCCTCTGAACAGTGAGAGCTGTTCAATTATACTGGAAAGCTGCATGTGGGCCAGGTGGAGAGACCCCCCCCACCGCCCTCCCAGCACTTTCTGAAGGTTTGCTGTATTGTCATCTGACAGAGTCACTCATTTCCAGATAATTGGCTTTTTAAAGGGCATCTATAGGACCCAAATAACTCCTGGCATACTGTTTGTACCATTGACCTGCCAGGTTAGCAAAGGTTAGACTTAATTGCCTCATTTACGGCTAATGCATTCCAGTTTTGCTGTTGCTTTTTGTCCGGGGATAATTGCTTAGACCTGTATTTTTGTTTCTGAAATCTTGATGAATAAAAACAAGGGTCTTGCTTTGTGCATAGAGATGCTGCTTTCATCGGGAGAGGCAGAGGTTGCGTAAAATCCTTATATTAAGGAAGTGACCACATACGTGGATGAGAGGCTGTCGGGGTGAGCCTTGCTAAGCCCTTTGACAGCTCAGATTTCCCACTGCGCTCCATCGGCAAATCTCTTCATGTGGTGCAGCTTATTGCAACAGAGAGAAATTCTCAGGCAAATTGTGCCCGACACTGCTCTTCTCAGTCATCTCCATGGGTGGTGTAAGGGATGCTCCTTTTGGGCCTCTGCAAGCATGGCTTTTCTGGCCACAGCCTGTGCCTGAACACTGCTCTGTGGGCGAAGTCTGACACTGATACAAGAGGAGACACAAGGCACCTTCTGCCTGGTCTGAGTTGTAAACCCAGCATCCTGCGCATTCTGCAGAATTAATCTTGATGTTTCTACAAATGCGTTTCATATATATCTTGTGTATGTCCACACATCTGAGCAATGAAGATGGAACAAACCTGTGGCAGCATATACTTTGGTTTTGTGGGAGTAGTCACGCCTGTGTACTCTGCCCTTTCTAGCACCAGGTGATGTTTCTGTTTTGCTAGGAATAAAATGTGAGCTGCAGCCTTTAGTGTGCCTGTCACAGTTTTGAAAAGCCGACACTATACAGACTATTATGGGTTTAGTTTATTTTATGGTTAGGGTAGTTCTGCCAGAAGATTTTGAGTGAATGACTTTGGGACAGCAATGTCATGGCTGCCAAGAGAAGACTTACACCCCAGCTTTCGTTAGCCATCTCCCTGAGGTCTCCGAGAGACAAACCATGGCAGTCAGGAGAAAAGCCTTCTGTCTCTGGCATCCCAGCGCACCCAGAAGCTGTCAGTGGTAGGGATGGGTTGTAGGCGAGATGTCCATCCATCAGGGGCTTCAGGAGCTCAGAGCTCTGTGTCCAACTTCACACCAGTGACAGAGGTGCAGGTTGTCAGGTTTAACCTCCTCCATAACTTAGTTTGTAAGGCTTCCCTTGTTTAATTCCCATTTGGTTATATCACATCCTTTAGATAAAGATCTGGTCTTGATTGACAGATTTCCTTTGATAAAAATACCTCCAATGTTCTTATGCCCATGCTGAGTGGATTTCATAACTTTGCTGTAAATGTTTTTAAAGGTGGGGAAGGACAAGCCGAGTGTCAGCCGAGTGTCAGTCATTAGTGACTGATGTGCTTGGGGGGCATCTCGCTTCTTGTGGTGTTTCCCCTGTGGGAATGGTCATACCAGTGGCACCTTCACCAGCAAGATGGCTACTTTATTCTGTCCCTTATCTGTGTAGCCGAGCAGGAGCATCTGTGATCCAGATCTGATCCACTCGGCTTTTCCATTTGTTGCCTTCACAACAGAGCAGAAATAGCTGTTTGACCAACTTGCAAACTGTGAAAGAGCTTGAGTGCTTCTTACCATGCTGGTGCTCAATTTTAGTGAATCTGTGCACAAGGAGGAGGGCACTGGGTCTGAAGATTAGCATTCAGCTGGTAGCAGTGAGGAGGTTGGTTCGGGGGATAACATGATGCTAAGGTGCCATCTCGCAATAGATTTTTGGGAGTGTGTGTGTGCAGTGTGTAAGATTAACAGTGAAGGTAATTAAAGAGACAGCTTACTGTTGGATGTAATGGATCTGCCATCATTTAAGGCAGGGCTAAATGTCTATAAAATGTGTGTTGTTCTTCTGATGGAAGAAATGAGTTTAGAACTGGAACTCGTGGTGTGAATGTCTTCAAGGAAGTGTGCTCCTGCTGGTGTTGGGAATAAATCCCCAAGGAAGGCTCTCAGAAGTTCAGTTGTGGTCACTGGAAGCATTTATAGAAAGGAAGGAAGGAAGGAAAGATGAGCAAATAAAGAGTGGTCATGCATGCTAGTGAACATTGGATTTCATTTTCAGAAACGTTTAAGAATTTTGCTTACTCCTTTGGCCCAAGTCTACTCTCTCTTTCTTTCAAATCACCTGCCTTCCTGAGGGGAGACTAACAAACCACATTAAAAACTGGTTATTTTTGCTGTGGAAGAGAAGGTGGTTGTGCTAGTCTTAAACCACTTGGTTGTCAGTCTCCAAAGACTGTTTTGTTTGTAACACAGAAATGGGGATTTCATGCTTCCTGGAAAGAAATGCAAAGCTGCCTACAAACGGCTGTTAAAAAAAGGAGCTCCAAGATGACACTTAAGGGATGGTTTAGAGCAGTAAACCAAAGGATTATACGTTTAAGCTTTTTTGGAAACTAGCAAAGATCTTTTTGGTGGTGTTGTTTGTCCTTCTGGAGGTTTTGATCTAATGTGAAAAAAAGAAAGTTTTTAAAATGGCTTTGGCAGAGTGCACATGGTTTAGGTGCTGTCCTGAATGTGGGAAAATTGTATTCCTGATCTTGGTGTGCTTGGTTAAAGGTGATGTGTGTTTTGGGAGACAGGAGTTAATGGGGATCCCTGCCTCCCCCAGGATGTGCCTTAGTGAGTAACCCTCATTTGCAGTCTCTTCACTCTCATCGGGGCGCTCAGCCTGGGGTGTGCGCACACCTGCGACTGCTTGTGTTTCCCTCTGCTTGCTTTGGATGGCTGAAATAAACCTTGAAGATCAAAGATCTTCTCTCTCAAGGGTACCATCCCCATCAAATCTCAACACACATCAGTGAAAGGCCACAAAAGGAAAAACCCAGTCTAATAAAAACATGTAGCTAGCAGGACCTTGATAAACACCTGCGTGCAGCAACTGTAGGACTACTTGCTGTACTCAGAGCAGCCATTCGAACACAGCAGTTGTATTCAGTCTTAGCAGATGTTCAGAAGAAAACAGCACACTGCTCAAAAACCTACCTTCACCCACCACTGGCTTTGTGCTGATAAAGCCTTCAGCTTGTTTTATTTTGCTCTTTAGCTCCTTCTCTCCAGGGCCTAATCTCAGAAATGTTGCTTGACTTTGGATGCTAAAACCTGCATATCAAGGATTAAATGAATGCCACTGAGATCCTGAAATTGGATCCAGTGCTCATCTTGTTCTTGCTAAACCCAAAGCCATGAAACAAATTGCTTACACTATCGATAATCTAAAAATGAAGAAGAAAGAAAGTACAAACACTGTAACTTCCAGCCACGTTGTAAAGAAGATGAAGCAAAGATTGTGAAGTTGGATGCATAGCTCTGCTCACCTGAAGCCCATGATGGATGGACACCTAACATACCGCTGGCATCTTCAGGGTACCCTGGGATATTAGAGTTCTGTGTGTTTATTCTTGAAATTACATCTCAAGATTCAATTCTGATACAAGTCAGTGATCCAAGTGTTGGGTGGTTTTGGTTCCCATCAGGCAATATGGCACTGGAAGAAGAGATGTGTGTTTCTGTGGGCACTGATCAGTATGGAATTGCACTCAGGAGGACTGGAAATATTTTATTTTGTGTGATAGATTTAGATGATCTGCTGCTTGGGTGCTCTCCAGAATATCAGTGACACTGATTATTCACAGTTTTCCTTGAGCTTAAAGTAATTAGATACCTTCTCAGTTTTGACTGAGAAACAGGAATGCTGTAGTAAGGCCACTGCTGAACAAAAACCATGATGAGAATAAAGAAGGGAGGGGGGAAAAAAAGTAAGGCAGAGGAAAGAATAATGCCTTTGGGCAACTGGTGCAGTAATATTTCATTTGGATTTTCTTGAGAGAAAGTGACTACAGCTAAAAAATGAAGAGGGCCTTTTTTGTTGTTGTTTTTCTTTTTTTTTTTTTTCCTTCACTTTTTATTTGTTTGTTGTAAGGTTACCAAATCTAAACTCTAGGTTTGTCTGTAAACAACCAAACATTATTTTTCCCGGAGTATTTTGATACTTTTGAAGGTTGTCCAGTCTTCAGAAGTGCAGAATTTTGTGGCCAGACTCTTGTTTCAGTCCTACAAAGGTGCTCAAAGTGAACAGAATAATCATTTGGATTCTACCTGCAACATTTTAATGACTTAATGCCAGACCAATAATTCTACCTTTTTATTTCATTCCATGAGTTTGCTGCCTGAAACGTCTCCAAATGTTGCCTAATACTGAAAAACAGGTAAACAGGGTAAGCTTTGTGTAGTATTTTCATATGACTAAGAAAATTCTGCAATAAGCGTGTGGTCTAAGTCTCTAGGATAGAGATACAGATCTTTCCAGCAGTCTCTTCCATCTCAATCTTGTTCTTCAGCTTTTGAGATTTATTTTTTTTCTGTGATGCAGAATACATGATCATATCAACATGAGGGGGTTTCCCATCAAGTAGATGCTTTATGTAGCAGTAACAGTTATCAGATTTCACCTGGTGGAGCACTGATGCTTTCAAAAGCCTCAGTGGAGGCTTTTGTGACAGAAGACACCGTTCCTTGTGACAGAAGACACTGAAAAGCAGTTTATTCCAGGTACTGATGATAAATTTGCACAATTAGGCATTTGTTTTCAGTGTGAGGACATGCATTCCTGGTGGCTCCACCCTGTACCACTTCAGAACCGTTAAAATGAAACACTTGCATGTACTCTACTGAAGTGCCAATAAGTTTGCAAAGAAAACCTCCCTTAGGATGGTTTTCAGGTTTTTTTTTAAAAAACATTTCCTCTCCTTGCTGACACTACAGATTCACCAGCTCATTTCCATGTGTCTGCTGTCTGTGGAGGCCAGATTCCTCCAAGTTATGTGGCAGGTTTTTGAAACCAGCAAGCCTGTTCTCTCCAAATAACAGCAAATCTGATGTCTTTGTCCTCATTCATTTCTATCTTGAAGGCTTTATGTGGTAAAACCTCACACTCTGCCTGTGTTTCCAGTGCCTCACGAGTGGCAGGTTTCAGAAATGAGTGTTCAAGCTGATATATACCAAAACACCCAAAGCAGGTGCTTAACAGGCAGCTGGTGGCGTGGCGCTGCCTCCCTCTGCCCCGTGCTGCTGTGAGGATGCTGATGGCTCTGCCACTCTCCGGCTTCTCTCTGCTGAGTGGGATTGTGTTGTGCAGATATGACCCACGCCCTTCGGGACATCTCCATGTGCTGATTTACCTCCTGTTGTATTGGTGTTGGCAGCAGGGGCCTGCAGGAGGTGGCCGCACTGAGGAGAGGCCAGAACCTGCCACATGCTGGATACCACCAGCTCCAACGGATCCACTGCAGGACGCAGCTGAGCCCGTCAGTCAAGCTGGTGGTGGTGCCTCTGGGAAAATGTATTCAAGAAAAGGCAGAAAACACTGGATGGGCAGAGGAGGAGGGAAGAAAAAGAGTGAGAAACGAGTGTTCAGCATCAAGGTTGGAGGAGAAAGAGGTGTTCCAGGTGCCAGAGTAGACTTTCGTGACAAGAACTGTAGCCCATGGAAAGCCCATGCCAGAGCAGATGTCGGGACAAAGGAGTAAGCAGAGAGTAACTGCTGTGTACTGACCATAATCCCCCATCCCCATCTACCCCCAATACCTCTTAGGGGTGGGTAGAGGAGGCAGGAAGGAAGGAAGGAGGTTGGGTGTGGGAAGGGGGGGGAGGAAAGGTGTTGTTTCAGTATTTGTCTTTTAGTTTCCTACTACCTGATTCACTAATCCTAATAATTAAATATCTGTTTTAACTGGCAATAAATTAAGTTCGTTTTCCCCAAGTTGAGTCTTTAATGGTAAGGGATCTCTCTGTTTTTATCTCAACCCCCAAGCTTTCTCATTTCTGTTCTTCCTATTTATTCCCATCTAAATAGGTCCTGTTGCGGGGTCAGGGAGTGAACTAGCAGCTGGGTAGGCATTTTGGCTGTTAGTCAAGGCTAACCCAGCACACCTGTTCATGAAGACTCATCTCCCTTTCATGTTCTGGAGAAGTTCTGGAAAGCCTTGAGTTTAAATACGGTCCAACCCAAAGGATGTTACTTAGAGAGAGCCCTAAGCCTACACCTAGTCTACTCTGTGACAAGATTACTATTGGCTTCAGTGTAAGTTTCTGCAATAGTGAAGCAAAGACTGATTTTGCAGTTACATTTGTAAGGAAGACATCTTTTTGTGCCTTCTAAGGTTTTAGAACCCACAGATACCTTAATGGCAATGAAAATGCTGATTTATGGGGTACAGTGCCCTAATGCAGATGTATTTATGAAATCTTGGGCTGAGCCTGTGTCCTGAAGTTGTGATTCAGCTTTTAGAAAGAAGATGAAGTCAGAATGTTCCCCAGATGATGAGGTGCTCGCAATAAGTTAGCAGAAAGGTTTCATTGAACAAGGACAAGGGTTTGATTGGTTCAGTTTGGGAGGGGTGGGGGGGATGAAGAGGAGGAGTCTTCAAGTACACTTTCAGTGTAGGCCTAATTGATTCTCCTCAAAGATGTAAGATTTCATAATTTATAGCCATTTTTTGCAATCCATATATGTGTATACAAAGACATACTGTTTATGCACATGGGGTATGTATTTAACAGAAAGGGCTAGTAGCCATTGTGTCGCACAGCAATATGATACAAAAACTGTAAATCAAGACAGCGCTCTAGAAGTGAGGAAGTGTCTGAACGGGAATTTATGAGTTTTGATGCAGAAATTGTTTTGTCTGTCATTGGTGCTTCATCGCAGCTCAGACTATATAGTCATAATCTTCCTGTCTAGAAATAAAAATCTATGGGTGCCTTTGGTAAATGTTACAGTTGCTTCTAGAGCAACATCTTTGTATTACCATCCTCAGAAATAAATCTTCCTACCTTTATTATCATGATGTTTCTTTATGGCCATTGCTAAGAAAAGAAACAACATTTTATGAAGTCAAGATTAAATTTATACTGTTCATTATTAGTGACAAACCTAGGATTTGATACATTGGGGAAATTGTATTCTGCTTGCAAGTAGGTGAATTTTAAATCTAGATTTTATAAATTGCAAAATATGTCATTATTTAACATCCAGTACTCCAGATACCTCTTCTTGGTGTTTACTTGTTTCAGTCAGTGAATTTGAACAGTGACATGAAGAAATACTTGTTTCTCTGAAGTCTTGATAAATCTTGTTCAATTGTTCAAACTTTAGGCCTACAAATAGCACTAACAGTCTTGTTGCATGTTTCCTCATGATTTATCACTGCAGAATGACAAAGAAAGTGAGTTAATAAACTATTAGGTATTACATAATTCATACTCTTCTATATTACTATTGCTTGTTTAATAATATTCTGTTCTCATACTTGTCTTTTCTAATTCATGTGTCCCTACCTGCAGTGATATCCCAGAGAGCTACAGAAAGGTTTAGTCATTTAAGATTTAGCAAAATTAGGTGCCTAATTTGTAAGAGGTAATTTTCAGATGTTCCCATCAACAAGGGTGCTTATGAGCTGTAGAATTTCCATCATGTCAGTCCCCGTGTCTGCAGAACAGCAGCTGGTACATAAAAGGTCTGCTGGAAATGGTGGTCATAGACCTTCTTGCCCAAAAAGAGGGGAAGAAGGGTAGTGGTATCCTGTCCCCAAGTATGTGGAGTTGTTAGGTGGTTATGACATTTATCTGTGGGAAATGGGAGAGCTGGCATGAACCAGCCATCCTCTTTCTTCTCAGTACCTTGTTCTAATGATAACTGAAGTGGGAACAACTCTTCCTGTCTATGCAAACATCACTGCATGAGAACAAGCACAACTCCAGTCCCACAATGTGGCTTCTGTCAGGCTAAAAAAATCTTCCCCTAGACTCCAGAACAGGGAGTGTGTGGATTAGGAACAGGGGTGTGTGGATTTGAATCCTTCTCTGCCTGCCAGGTGTGCAGAAGTCTTGCCTAAAGCCCAGCTGGGATGCTCAGACAATGTTACTGTACAAAGACTGGGGGCTGCTGCTGCTCGCAGGCTAGGTCTGAAACGGCTCCTGCTCTGCTTTGGAAATGATCTGATGTGATCTAGAAAACCTGTGGATCCCCAACTGATACAAGTATTTAAGCCCTGGGAGAGACTGGGGATGAAGACAGAATTTCCTTGCTGTGTACCTTAGATGAGTCCTTCAAATGTTCTGGCTGCTGTTCTGAAGTCAATTCTGTACTGGGAGCCTGTATGACTCAGAACTACAGATCACACTTCAGGTGCCAGAGAGCAGGTTGCACATCACAGAATCAGAGAGTGGTTGAGGTTGGGAGGGAACTCTGGAAGTCATCTGGTTCTGCTCAGGCTGGGCCACCTGCAGCCCACAGCCCAGGACCATGTCCAGATGGCTTTTGAATATCTCCCAGGAGGGAGACTCCCAGCAACCTCACTCATAGCTCTTCTGAAAAAAGCACCTTTCATGAACAGTGGCACAATAGATTAATGGAAAAATGGTAATATCTGCAAAGAGATGATCATCTGTGAGAAAGAACATGTTTCATACTGAGGCTGAGTTCTGGCAAAGCACCCACGGAGTAAATTGAATGAAAGGTGAAATGGGAGAGAGAGATACTTCTTGTCTGGCTGCAGTTGGGCTCCCAATCCTGAAAGGCGCTGAACTCATCTGCTTCCCGTCGACATGCATCTTGCATTGGTTGTATACTTCTCATGTCAAATTGTACGTTCTGGTAAAATCTGGTAAAAATAGCCCTAGTGTAGTGAGTCTGTCAGGATCAAAAGGACTAGTTTTTCACCTTTCCTGCTTAAGTGTAGTAGTGATTAACAGTGTTAGTTAGAGACTTTTATTTCTTTGAGATGTTTCTGCTCTATTTGCCTTGATTCACTCTGAAGGACTTATTTTCATTTTAAAGTGTGAAAAGCCAGAGAGCAGATGTTGTCAGTTGTGAAGGCTCTTGTTTATTGCATGTGCATGTACTTTGAAATGTGGCCGCTATTAGCCTTGAGCCACTGGGTTTTTTTGTTTTTGTTTTCCCCACTGATGTTTTCTATAAATCTATTATATGTTTTTTCTTGTATTTTAGGTTTGCACGGCAGCTGGTTCGATGTATGTTTAATAGCTTCTCTCCCTCTCAGCAAGGGCCTAGTTATACCTTTTGTCTAGGATTTAGTTGTTTGGAAATGCTATTTCCATGTAGGATATTGAGAGCTATCAAAATTCTCCTGTAGAGCTAAATCTTTGTGAATGCCATTGATCCACTATGTACCACTATGGATAGCATAGATAAGCAGGTATAGATTACAAGCTGTGGTAATAAATGGCTATAAATCATATTGTCAAGGAAATGGATCCCTTCAGATTCAGATGATGACTTGCTGTTTTTCTGGAAGCTGTGAGAATGAGGTACTCAAAGGATCTTGGCTTCCTGATTTTTTACCACAAGCAGCCATGTTGTATGATATCTTAAAAAAAATTTCCCCTTTTCTGTTGGTAAAACAAGTTAGATTTCCCATCTACTTTAGCAAAAATGAACTAAGTTTGGCGTAAGTGACAATGGCTCTTCCTTAATGCTTTTCAGCAAAGGAGAATAAATCTAATGCTGATAGCTGACTACTCGATGACTCAAGAAAAAAATTTGTTTATTGGACCGTAATACATAACGTTGAAGAAACAAAAAAGTGTAGAGTGGTGGTTTATGTTAACCCACTCTCAGTGATTCATCAGGAGAGTTGGGATTTAGTGACTTTCATGCCAGGAATCAAATAAGAGGCAAAACCTCCCTTATTGGTTGGCTGGCAACTTCATGGGGTTTTTTTGTAAAACTGTTTTAAATTCAGGTTTACCTCCTCTGAGGCATGTTATAGCCTGAATCATTCATTCTTACAACTCACTCATCAACTCTTGCTTTGTTCTATTTTCAAAGGGAAAAAATAGCTCAAACTTTGATAATTGTTCTGTGATTATTTTTATTTTCAGAAATTGGGAAGTATAATCTTTCTCTGGCTTTTTGTTTGAATTGTCTTCTATGCATATCCTGTGGACCTCATTATGTGGAGATCTTACAGCCCTGAAGTGTGATAAAAATACAGTCTTAATTTGCATCTTCTCTATCTATTGCATTCAGATAAGGACCAACATGATGCTTATTCTCATCAGGCCTTCAAAATGATGCTTACTTGGGACTTAAATGACTTACAAAGTGCCTATGTTGCTATAATGTCTAGTTCTTGGACCATCCCTTGCTTGGAGTGAACTTAATCTCATGTAACGCACTTCCAGGGTTGCTCCCTGAGCACTGAGAAAGACCTTTGAAGGAAACAGTTTTGTAGATAATCTGGGTTGTTTTTTTTTTTTATATCCCTTGTTTTGTATATGTTGTAATTGTATCTCTGGTGTGAGATTCTGTGGGAGTTTGCTGTGAGCAGCCTGCTACATACTGTGATGAAGCCAGGTGGCTGAAGTGTCTGTGATTTGAACTACAGTTTTCTTCCAACTTCTGCTGTTTGTCTTCTGTCTGTACCTTTAAGTTTTAAAAAAGTTGTCTGCTAACCAGGAGGGATCCCTGGTCTTCAGGCAGAACCTGAAGAGATTCTGGGGTGAAAGACAGTAATCATTAGTTAATGGGCTGATGACCAGCTGACAGTCTTTTGATAATAAATGCAACTCATAATAATTTTTCACATTTCATTTATTGTATCCTGACATTAATTTTACATGCTTGTATTTGTGTAACTTGTGCTGAATATCTCAGTCACATCAAACCAGGTAAAACAGAGAAGGTAGATTGTGAAAGAGCAAGCTAAACTTTGATTTGTTCTACTGAATGTGGTCCTAAGAGAAATGTCCTCAAGAGCAGCTGCACCAAAAGAAAATGAGGATTTGTGCTTTTGTGTAATCTGACAAATTTTACAACAGTGATTAATTTCAAGTGCTAATCTGTAGGGATCCAGGTAATTTAAAGTATCATTGCAATGGACGGATGGGGCGTAGACCAGAGATTGGATAGGATTTCTCAAGGGGTTATGGAGCTTTGTGCCCCACTTCGCTGGCTAGGCACCCCTGGCTGTTCCAAACCCATGTGTTTTGATGCAGACCCACATGCCTGGGAGACAGGGCCTCGTGAGCAATGCAGGGATCGATTTCAGGGTGTAGTTTAGTGACAGGTTAAGTTCATCTAAGTCTGTGCCACCTCTGAAATGACTAGCACTGCCCTTTGCCTGCCTACATGTTTCTGCTTCTTTCCCTGTGCCAGCATTGCATTACAGGCAGCTGTGCAGGGTGTTGAATCTGTTTTCAGTTCGCCAGCAACCTTATTTTTTCAGGGTTAATTTTCAACTGCATGTCAGCTCGTGGATCTGTCTGGCCAGATGGTCATGTGAACATGACTGCTGGCACAAGGCAGGAGCATGTGGTTGGAGGCAGCTCTACCCCTTCTGGTGACAACATGGGTTTAGATCGTCTTCATCCAACTGTGGATGTGCACCAGGAGCAGATAGACTGATCTGTTGGACCGAGGGTCTTGTCAGGTAATGAGCTACAAATTTGTTTGGATCTGCCTTGTTAACTTCGGCGGTGCCACTCATCATAAGAATAATTGCTTTGTGTGGGAGAAAGAGAGGGAACGGATAGTGCCACTCAGAATAGCCCCTTACTTATTAAGACTGTAAGCAGTAATTTTCCCTCTCTGAAAACCCCTCCTATACCACTGGAAAGCATTTTTTCTTTCAATTAGCTTTGATACGGAGTGCTTTTTAACTGTTTCTTCTGGTGTTGTCATCAGGAAGAAACCCCAGACTTCGGCCACTCTAGTAACAAGCTTTACAGTTTTAAAGATTATGAGTGAATTTAACCGAGTCATGATTAAGCTTTGATTAGTCTCATTATATGGTAGTTTAATAAGGTTTTGCACTTTGTGTTTTAGCTGTCTTCTTCATCTGCTAGTTTAAAGGGAGAAAGCTGCATATCTAAATATTGGACTGCCACTAGTGTGTTTTGCTGTTCTTCTCTGCCAAAGCTAACTGAAGTTAATGCTGTTAAAGTTGGGGCTTTTTTTGCTTCTCTGTTTTGAAGTCCAAATGCTATTTGCTGGGAAATGTCTCATCACCAGACCCTTGAATTAGGAGCATTTTCTTAACATCTTTTTCCTGTCTTTCCACGTGTGCGTGCATGACCAAATGGAGTAGTTTGGATGGTTCCGCTTACTTCACTAAAAAGTGAACAAGTGATGACATATTTGAAGCATTTTGCAGAGCGTATGTTCGCAAATGGGTTACATGCATTATTAGCCTTGTTTTAGTGACAGTTTCTTGGAGCTAGAAGCAACCATATAGACAAGTGTGTTAGGGTGTAAGGATGTTCTGGTGTACTGAGACGTGTACGCTGAGTAACCTGGGAAGTGGAGTAAGGGAAGAGTGACACTGACTCTGCCTTTGCTGGGACTTTACCCTAAGGTAAAGAGCAAACCCCAAGTGTAAATGAGTAAATCTGCATGAAAAGATTGCTCTGTGTCTTGTGTTTGTGTCGTTGTGGATTATTTCATCTGCATTTGGGATTTGCTGTGGTGCTGGGTTCACCTAGTAACTGCTGGAATCAACAGGGAAGTGTAACTGTACTTTGACAGATATTTCTGGATATTTAACTGGGATCTCCAGATTTTGGACAAGGACAGTAGTAGCAAAGGCAGACTGCTGGAGTATTTAGTGTTGAGTGAAGGCTGAGGTGCCATGCATTGAATATTCAGTGTTCTTCAGTTAATTAAATCTAACCAACACCTTCCTGCTTTTGCTTCAGGCAAAGAGTGACAGATGATGAAGGAAAATCCTTGGGTTGTAGCTTTTCAGGCATTTAAGGCTGTTGGCTTGATTTGTTTGCATCTCCTTACTTCAGTCTGCATCCCTGGATAGACTGGAGCCTTCGGAGTTGTACGTACTGTAATGTTTTCTGGGGTTTACATAATATGCTAGTGCCCTAAGCAAATTTCCTGGGTTTCTGAAATGTCTAAAATGAATCTTTGATTACTTTGCCACATTTAAATGTGATTTTTCCATATGTCCTTATGTTTCCTTCATTTCAACATGTGTGACTGTGTCTAGAGCAAGCCCAATATTGAGGTTCAAGGTTCTGCAGAGGAGAGGATGTGTGGAAGAGCTGATCACATCAACATCTGCCTTGTTTAATAGGGAATGGCCAGAAAGCTTTCTCAAGGTGGTCTTTGCACCTGAGCAGAACTATATGAAATGAGGTGGCCTGTCACCAGTGCTAAAATATTTAGATACTTCTTGAGTGCCTGACTTCTAGGCATGAATCCAGAAGTTTCTTTCAATAAAAAAAATTTTAAAGAAAAGGTGATTTTTTTCTTTAGTAAATATTATACATATATTAATCTCCTTCCTCCTGTCTATAAAAAAAAAATGATTAAAATGAAACTATTAATGAATTTGATAAAGTTGGAAACTGATTTAATGTCTTGCTTTGCCATTTTAATGAAAATTTAGGACCCTTCAGTATGAAGGTAGTATTGGTAGTATGAATTTGAAACTTGGCTAAAATTGAAGAGTAAAAGAAAAAAAATGCTTAGGTTCTGAAATGACGCATACCCCATGATTTAAACAATGCAGTAATAATAGTGAAAATGGAATGCTTGTCACTACAACTGCTTATACTACAAGAATGAGCATTCTTGAACCCATCTGTGAAGGCTACAAATGAACCAAAAGAGGTCCTTCCTTGGGCAGCATCTGGCCAACAGTGAAAATCACTGTTACAGAAGGCTTTATTCCCAACGGTGTATCTGTGCCCAAAAGCATAGAAGAAGTAAAAGACGACAAATCCTTTGCCTGCTAAGCAGTAGGTCATATTTTTGTTTGAGGATGTGCCCAAACCCTCAGGCTGTTTGAAGCAGGGAGGTTGTACTCGGGGGGGAGGTATCATGGCATACTTGCCTATTTCTTGTTCAGTACCAGAGGCATCTGCTTCTTGTTGCTGTGGGAGCCTGGATGTGGGCTAGACGGCTCCTCTGTCAGATCCAGAACGGCTGTTCTTATTAAATATAGCTGTTCCAACAAGATGTTGCAAACCTAGCTAATGTTGCTCGTATGCTGCAGACTTTAAGAAGCGACAACCCCCAATAGTGTCTTCCCCCAGAAGTTGTTTGATAGAAGCAGCAAGCAGTTTTTCTGTGGGTGTTTGTAATGCTGCTGTGACTGGTAGAATTCATTACTGGCAGTCCTTGTCCTGCAAGATTTTTCACATTTGGAGTTTTGTCTGAAAAATTTCTGATCAGCTGTAGACAAGACCATTTATAGTGTTAGTGTCCTTCAGTGTTGCTAGTTTTGCTTTCTCTTATTGTGGTTAAGGGAGAAATGGAAATGTGGTAGGGTTTAGTAGAGATGCTCTGGTTTGTGGAGTGGAAGATAAAGCATTGAAAAAACACCAAGTTGAAGAAAGTCTTCACACTGGAGAGACAAGACCGTAATCAGGACAGGATGGGGCTGAGAGCTGCTGGCGTTTTAGTTCAACGGGAGGGTTGGGTTCAGAACAAAGACTAATAACAAGAAAACTGTCAAATTTGAAGCTGTGTTTGCTTTATGAAGTGGCAGATAACAGCTGAGAGGCAAAAGAACTGTATTCATAGAGGCAGGCTCATTATGGAAAGGAAATAAAAGATTAAGCAAGCCACTGCTGATTCTCATTGCTTTGGGTGACTCAAAATCCAAGATCTCCACAGCTTGTATACCATAATCTTGCCCTCCCCTTTCCCTCTTGCCTCTTGAGGCCATTATTGAACATGCTAGGCAAAGATTTTATTTAGACTCCTCCTGAGACTGCAATGTGTTGACAAGCTGTATGTGTCAAAGATGCTTACATATGCTATTGCCTAATAATAACAACAGCTCAGAACCACCGTGAGGCTTTTTTGTCAGGCTTGCAGCTTACACAGAAGACTTGAATGACATTGCTCACTTGCAAAATCATTAGCATCTCTCCTCAAGAGTGACTAGCTTCCTGTGCTAAAGCCAAACTTGAACCACATCACGTATTTTCAAAACAACGTACAGACCTAGGATTTAGGTATTCTTGTATTTAAAAGATTGAACATATTTATCTTTTCTTTTGCATGCTTGATTTATCTTTTTTATTATTATTATTTTTAAGATAGGATGGTATCTGCATAAAAATAGAGCTTGCTTTGCAAAGTTTTCTTTTTTTTTTTTTTTTTTTTTTTTTTTTTTTTTCAATATAGAACTACTGTGCAGCAAGGGACCAGAAATACAGCCAGAATCATTGTCATCAAAGCAGCCTGGAACTGAAGAAGGATACAGATTCCAAGAGATAAACTCACTACTTCTACTATTTCAGTCTGCACACTGGCTTATGAGTGCCAATTATGTGAGTGGAATTCAGGGAAAAGTAACTTTCCCTGTGCTTTTTGGAAGTCAAGACTGATTGGTGCAATTAGCAATTAAACTCATTATCCCTTAATTGCAAAGAGCACCGAAAAGGCTTGAATTAATGGGAAAAGGGAGGCTTTAAATGTTTTTTGACCTTAGTCCTTTAAGTTGTGCTGTGGACACAGAGGACCTCCACCATGCAAAGCTCTGTGAGGCTGGGGCCTTCATTTGGCCTTGAGGAAAACAATCATTAAATAATGGCTGACAGCAGCAGTGTCTTGAGGTTTCTTTCTCACTCCCCTCTGCTCTTCAATTATTAAAAAAAATAAAATCAGAAAGACTTTATCT
Source organism: Athene cunicularia (assembly GCF_003259725.1). NCBI lineage: Eukaryota > Metazoa > Chordata > Aves > Strigiformes > Strigidae > Athene > Athene cunicularia. Next base: position 18,051,108 of record NW_020799095.1, on the reverse strand, counting down.
GAATAAATACACTCAGCATGGGACATCTGTCCTATTTGCTCTTCAGGCATCTTGGCATCACTGGCAAATTGAGCTTTATAGTGGCAGTGGAGGGATTTGGGGAGTAAGGGCTCAGCCTCCCTACCTGTTTCACCCACACCAGTACAGATACTGAAGCTCACCTGTGGGCAGAGAGGAATTTCCTCAGCTCCTCCCAGGCTCCAGGGAAACCTCACCCTTTCTTGCGCTTTACCAAGTTTGACTGTCTTTTTAACATCATCAGTAAGAATGTGGCTATGAAAATTTCAGTCAAAGGTTAAAATCCTGACGAAAGGGACAAAAGGTGCAAGGGACAAAACATGAGAAAAATCACAACAAAAAAGATCTTGTCCAGATACATATTTTGACACCAGGACAGACATCCTGTCTGTTTTATCTGACAGATACTAACAACTATTATTTCAAAATCACTTTTTTCCACAGGGGAAACAAGCCATGTGTTTTTGGCTAGTGCCAGTTTGTATTGAGAGGATGATTCAATAGAAGAATCTAGCTGTTCTAACACTGATTACATACCTGGTGGTTTTTATATTTCTATGCAGTTTTCATCAGGATTAAATCCTTTAAAACCCGTTCGGTACCCAGTTACTTAGTTGCATGATGCTAACTTTCATCTTGTTGGCATCTTATAATCAGTAAGCCAGAGGGAAGAACTGACATATCAACCGTGCTGTATAATTCCTTTAACTTTTTGGACTTGAAAAAGAAATAATCACTTAAATTACTTCCCTAGAAATAGTAAATATAGCTCTGCAAATTGCATCCCTTATATCTTAAATGGTGTTCAAAGCCTGCCATTTCAAAATGGGGGGGGGGGGAAGGGTTATTTCATGAATGTAGCATTAACAAAAAGGATGGGAAGCGTGTTGGGCAGATGCCAAGAGTAACAGTCAGGTGGATCAGTGCGATGAAGAGTAGATACTGTACTTCCTTTCCTATAAAGGAAAGGAAGCTATTTCTCTCTATTTCTTTTATCATAGTAATCAGCCTTTATACTTGTTAGTGAACTGTAACGAGTTTGAGACATCAGTAGGAGTTCATTACATTTATAGCAGTCAATGTCTTTTCTCCCATTTGCTTGTTTGAAAATGGCATCTTTGTAGAACATCTCACCTGTCTGAATTTCTTTAAATAAACGTAATATAGGCAGTTCAAGACATAGCTGATAATGAATGTTAGATAATATCTTGGATACTGCAGCATAAATTGTAAGATGACTATATTCTGTCATGATGAATATTAGATAATGATACCTTGTCCCTATAAGAATAACTTATTTTATTATTCAGAATGATCTTATGAGCTCTTTGGATTCATGGGAAATAATTTAGTAGAAACCATAAACTATTCAGATTTTGCTGAATATTCTAATCATACTTGCATCATTCTTAATTATGAATTTGGGAGACTGCCAAAAAAGAGACAGAGGCAGCACATAACAGATTTCCATTAACTCTGTACTGTTGGAGGGCTGGAACTGTGAGAGCCCTTGTGTTGTAAGCTGGCTTGGATGTTTTCTGTTCACTGAATTCACCTTAGCATAGCTCTTCTAGACATTCTACATCAGGTCCTGCCCAGCTGCGGGCTCTAGATTTATCACTCAAGAAGGCTTTTCTCATGTATTTGCTGCTTAGGGTGAGTCAACTAAGTTGCTTGATGCAGTGAGGCAGCAGGGCTCAGATCTCCCCGTAGGATGGGTTAAAAATGCTCTGTCAAAACCAGCGTTGGCTGAAAGCTGTGATATTTCCTGTTGGTTATAGCACTCTGGGGTCTCCTCTGGAGGTGGAAGTAACCAACAGGACTGTATCTCTCATGGGGCCCCTTGGCCATGGGCTGTCATGGGAGGCTCAGGTGTGTCTGGAGTGTTAATTTGACCAGAGGATGCTATCAGTAAAGGAGTAGGAGCACTGGGCACCCAAACTGAAGTTCTTGAAAGCTGTTTACAGGAGCCCTTTAGATCTGAAATGTTCTAACTCTTGACTGGAAGGCTAACATTTTTCACAGGAGAAAAGGAGTCTACCATTTAAAGACTGTCAATTTTGACCCACGTTACAGGCTAAATGCCCAGATAAGCCCCAACACTACTGATTTTCTTCGCAAGGCTCTTTGAAGAAACATATTCCTTAAAGGTGCTGTTTTTATTAAGGAGGAGTAAATGTGTCATCTGGGGAGGTAGTGAAACACAAAAGGCTTTGCACCCTATGTTTTCTCCTCGATAGCTAGAAGGGCTAGCACAGAAGGTGGCATGCTGACAAGGCCAAGTGAATGTGTGCAAAATGAGACCGTAACATGTGTCTGCAGTCTTATAGATTCCAGATTTTCACAGCTTTGTATTTTGTAGTGGGATGTATTCAGAGACAGTATAATATGCATTAATGAAGGGGTGGATTTTTACCTTGGACAAAACTAAAAGACTCCCAGGAGTGTTAATACAGGTTGTGTAGTTGCCTTGTGAAATCTCCTAGGCTTCAAAGGAGCTGTTTTTACTACATTAGCCACAAAACAATCAGGAGGGCTCTAGCTGTTTTTGCAGCAAAACGGTGTAAGAGGTTTACTGAATAGTAAACAAATATATTACAAAAGACAGTAAGTGATGCAGAATGCTCAGGGATATGGAATAAATGATGAGAAACATTTGTCTGAAGAAAGCTGGTTAGGTACAGGCTTAGATTTTAGGGCTCTGGCTGTAGACAGCCAACTCAGTGATACAAACCACAAGCAAAGGCCACAAATTCCATTCTGAATATACCTTTCCCATACCCATGGAATGGGGAGATCTATCTATGTGTATATATATATGTATCCCAAAGGAGTCCCACAGAACTCCTTTCACTGTGGATGACCATTCTTGCTATTAGCTGTCATCCTCTTTGCTGAAATTTCAGGGATCCAGTCTTGGAAGTTTACATCAGCTCCAGAGAATTTATCATCTGAGAGCCCATATGGAGAGAGAAAAGTTCTCCAAAAATATTTTAGAGCCGGGGCTTAAACCTGTTCCAGCTGTGCAGCCCTGATAGATTTTGCTCCAGGAGTAGTTTTTTCTTAAAAGCCTACCTGGTCTGGGTTGTCTTAGATAAATTTGCTGGGTACATATGGAATTTGAAATATACAATAATGTGTTCAATGCCAGATTTTCAGCACAGAATTTTTTAAAGGTGGGAGAAGCACAATAAAATTTCACCTCCCCAGTAAAGCTTGAGCTCATGCTGGTTCCCTTTTGGCAGACTAAGCAACACTTTCCTGAGGTATAATGTCAAAACCACAATTTTAAACTCGGGCAAGAAATTAAAGCAAGAGTAAACATTATGGAGTACAAGAGTAAATGTACTTTTTTTATGAGCTCACAAAACCATGAAATTCCCCATATGGAGATAATTTTTTTTTTTCTGTGATAGCTCTAGGGGGAAATTTCTTGCTGGTTTCCTTAGCAGATTTTCAAATAAACAGCAGTCCTTGCAATCTTGTTTTGCTGAAGAGACCATGAAAAAATATCTTCATCGATGGAATTTTCTTAATTAGAGAAGAGAAGGAGAAAATGGAAGCAATCTTGGAGATAATACTTTCATGTTCATATTATTTAGGATTACATTCCATAAGGCACTCTCAGAAAAACTGTGCAGACAAGAATGTATTTTAAAATACTGAGGCTTTTAGCACTTGCTATATAGTTACATATATATATATATATATGTATATATAGCACTACAGTTACATAGTGATGTCTGTGTGCATGTATGTCTGTGAGGGTACAGGTGTGTCTCTGGTTTGGCAATATCTGCCTGTAAAGAAGCTGAACTTGTATTCCCAGAGCCTCTTGGTGAAAATCCTTGATTAAACAGGGCAAGTATTTGGGGAATCTGCAGGGCAAGGTTATGTGCTATGAGATTATTGTTAAAGGTCTGCTGAACTCTAGAAAATATTGAATACTTTAAAAAAAAAAAAAAAAAAAGCAAAGATACATCAATTTAAACTGCACAAAAGACATATGAAAACATCTAGGAAATAAATTGCTGCTGCAGTACCAGAGGAATAATATTTACGCTCTTCCATTTAATTCAGCTCTAGCTTTCCAGTGGCTTAGAGTCTGTGAAAAGGTCCAAGTGAACACAGTCTGTGTCCTTAGAGTGGCTGAGAAACCTCCCACATCGCGATGGGGACAGACCACATCAGACTGATTTTTACTAAGTTGGGTCCCTGTGATTCTGGTCCAGCTGTGGGTATTGAGTGATTTCCATGGTGAACCAGAGCATCCCAAACCCTGTGGTGGTCTCCTCCCACTACAAGACACTATAGTGAAGATGTTGTTATCTGGGAATTGATCAGAATGGACAGTTAGTTCCCCTGTGCTGGTGGTCATCAAGCATACAGCTATAATAACTTAAAACACCTCACAAGGTATTTTTATAAGAACAGCTGAATATAGTCAGTCAGGATCACCAGGTCATGGGCAAAGTTGAGAAACCGCTGCCTGACTGATGAAGCTTCAGGTCACTAAATGCTAAGTAATACATTTAAGGAAAAAAAATCCACACCTAGACAATTATGGGCTCTAATTAATAGCAATTGTACTAAAGAGCATTCTTAAAACATCAACTCAGTGCTTTCCAGTGGTCAGAAAGGCAAATAAAGCTGTTTGTTAGAAATTAAGAAGTATGGTGAGAACTGAAAAGGAAACATCTTTTTGCTACTGTACAAACACATCCTGGCCTCATATCTTGAATACTGATTTATCTAAAAAGAGAGTAGGCTGAGCTAGGGAAGGATGCGGAAAGGGGGAACAGGAATGGCCTAGGGCATGGAACAGCTTTTTCTTGAGAGGAGACTAACTGGATTAGGACTTCAGCTTGTAAAGAGACTAAGGAAGAAATGAAAAAAAATCTATGGAATAATAAAGGGGTGGAGAAGGCAAGTGATTATTTGGTGCTTCCAAGAGCATGGTTATAAGCAGGTGCTGAGGGTACTGACTGCAGGAGGTGGGACAAACATCTTTAGGAAGAACCACGACGTGTGCAGAATATTCTCACATTCTTCCACTGTCTGCTGCTGACTGCCAAAGAGAAGATACAGGGCTAAATAGACTTCTTGTCTGATGCTCTGTAGCTGTCTTTATACAAAATCTAGCCATCAGTCTGGCTTGTGCTTGCTGTATCCAATGTGAAAATTAACAGTTCGGGGCAGGGATGTGTCAAACAATGCAGAAATTGGGATTTTCTTGTGTATTTCTTCTTATGTGTGGGAGCAACTGACACCGTCAGGGGTTGGTTCTCTGGTTCAGCTGCAGTGCCTGTGGTTGGGGTTGTAGTTTCTGTTGTGGACTTTGGAGTGGTTGCAGAGTTGGCTACCAGATCCAGAGCCCTTCTCTTCCTTTTGAGGGTGTTTAATAGCATTCAGTAAGCATGTTGCAGTGAGCTGTGCCTCTCCGGAATTACTCAGGTGACAACATACTTTTTCTAAATATTTGACTAGTACTTCAGGATTCTGCACTTGTGCAGGAGTGAAGTTCCAATACACCGGAGGTGCCCACTGTTCTAGGTACTTGCCCATGCTACTCCACAACCCCAGCCACTCATAATTCTCCAATCTTGGGGTAGATTTCAAGGTGATACTCTTAAATGGTTGCTTAACCCTGAACAAAACCTGAACCACTTGCAGGAACACACTGGCTCCTAGCAGTAAGACAACCATGTTTAATGTCAACATTCCAAGGATATGTGAAATTCTTTAGTTTCTCAAACACAGTTGTAAATAGCCCCAGGACCGACAACGGCATTGTGTCATAGATCAGCATTACACAGTAGAGCAAAACCAAAATCTTAGTCCAACTCTCACAGACAGTGAGCCAACAGCATGGGAAATATGTATGGCAAGTGAGGTGATAAAATCTTAAGGAGTCAAGCAATAAACATTATGACCCAATCTGTCATTATCTCAAACCTCAAGCCCCATGTTGGGCACCAAAAGACTGTCATGGTTTGAACTCACCTGGTAGCCAATCACCATGTGGTCAGTCATTTACTTCCCCTCCACACCTTCTGCAATGAAATAGGGGAGGGACAAAAGAAAGAAATTCATAGGTTGAGTAAAAAAAATTTAGTAATAGTCACAAAACAAGTAACAACAGTAAGTCCAAATGGGTAATATATAATGCAGTTGCTCACTAACTGGTGACCACAGTCCCCGGTGATCTTGACCACACCAGAAAAATCCTGAAATGGAAGTGGAAATGAGAGAGTATGTGTCCCTTTATATACTGAGCATGATGTCACATGATATGGAATAGTCCAGTGACCAATCTGGGCCTGGCCCTCTAGCTGTGCTCCCTCTCAGCCCAAGGAAAGTTAACTCTATCCTGTCCAAAGCCAGGACATATGGCAATAATGGATAGCCTCACATCATGCATGATTAATTTTAGGTTATCTGGGCTTCAAATATACCCTGTTGTGTGAATTTCATTGTAAGTTTCACATCACCTTTACTGCCAGCTTTCTCAGAATAGCTCAGGACACCTGAGGGTTAATGCCTTTGTTCCAGCAGTGTGCTGATGGCCACACAGGGCTGGACCTTGAGTTTGATACCTCTTCCTAAAACGGCATTTATAGCAGGACAGTCTTTGCTGCCAGTGTGTTAGGTGATTTGGTCAGGGGAGTAGGTGTATCTGGACTAGCACTGGCATTAATAACCCATGGGATACAGTCCAGGAGAGCTGGTTGATTTTTCAATAATCACCTCCCAGCTTAAGAGTGGTGCATCCTGACAAGCAGGAAATCAAGTAAAGGGGGCAGGAGATGTGTGTGAATGAACAAACAGCTTGTATAAAAGATCCTGGGAGTCCTGCAAAGGGCCACAAAGATGATAAGAGGATTGGAACATTTGACATGAGGAGAGACTGAGAGAGCTAGGACTGTTCAGCCTGAAAGATGTCATCAATGCGTATAAATACCCAAAGGGAAGGTGCAAAGTAGATGGAGCCAGGCTCTTCTCATTCTTGTCTTGGATGGGACAAGAAACAATGGGCACAAATTGAAATACAGAAAATTCACTGCGTTTCCACTGAAATGTAGGAAACCCCTTTTTTACTGTAAGTGTAGTCAGTCCTGGAACAGGTCTCCCAGAGAGGCTGAGGAGGTCCTTGGAAATACTCAAAACCTGACTGGACACAATCCTGAGTATCCTGCTGTAGCTGACGCTGCTTTGAGCAGAAGGTTGGTCTAGATGATCAAGAAGTACCTTCCTGCCTTAGATTAAACCACTGGTGTTGGACCGTTTGCATCTGTGTGAGCAGCTGGCTGCAGTGCAGTCACGTTGCAGCTCTCTGGCAGCAAATCCTAATGGAAAGTTTTAGGGGAAAGATTTTGTTAAAGTGCGTTATATGCAGATGTGTCCATACATGCAAATACATAGCAGGTGGGTATTGCATGTATAATTTGGCTAAATATTTGGAGTTCTGCATTTTTAGATGGAGTAATTTATTTATGCTGTAGCGATGTGCCTTACACAGCTGTGCTGTCATACACTTCCATATGTCTTGGTGTGTCGTACTGGAAGGTGTTAATGAGGGTGCCTAACATCCCTCTCCTACTACTATTCCCTGGAAGACTATGCTTAATCATAAATTTGAACATCTAGTCCTAAAAAATTGCAGCATTTTCAGACATATTTTAATATATTATCATGTAAAACTTCTGTTAAAGAGGAGGTGCAAAAACAATTTTACAGAAAATGGCTTTCCTGAAAAAGTCTTGATTATAGCTGAATAAGGACAGATAAGTAAAATTTTTACTTTTGTGTAATAAACGTATGTGTATTAAATCATTACACTGATGTGGATTTTGCACAGGCGTTTTTTCCAGAGATTTTTAAGATCACTTTTCAATGATAATGACAAAGAGAGTCTTCAGGGATTGCTGTGACTGGCAGGTATAAAATGAAGAATGCTCTAAATACCAGGTCAACAGATTTCTTTGTGTGTTAGGAGCAAAAGAAGAAAGATTGTTGCTCAGACCACTACTTCATATTGACATAAGATAAATGCTCCACAATCTGGTTAATTCATATTTCTGTGGTTTAGAGATAAGAAAATTAATTTTTGAGAGTTCATTGATGGGATAAAAATCAAATTTCCCATAGCCTATGAACCGTAGTTCAATTTGGCCTTGTCAAAATATTTCATCAGTATATAGTTAAGGAAATGGAAAAACTCAAAGGTTTCAGACCTTTCAGTGTGAGGAATATGTACAGTGTGAATGCTATGAAATGTAACAGCTGAGAAAGGCAGTGGTAGTTAAGTGTTTTATGGGCACTGATGTATTTATCATTGATAGGCTACTGGCTTGCTGTGTTTTTCTTTTAATCTATGATCCTAGGGAAAAGTAGCTGAAATCAAGTTGTGTATCAGAGACATGATACCCTCTGCTTTAAAGAACATCAGATTCATAGCATGGAATCTTATCTCTCTTAAGGGATGCTATCTTGTACAGTAATGCATGCAAACAGGGAGCACTCTTGAGACAGTAGCTGCATCTGTCCTTACTCCAGAAGAGGAAATGTTTCTCCTTGAGAAACTCTAGGAAAAAACTTCTTTTCCCCCTAAGACACTAAAAGTGCGCAGTGGATTGAATACACACTATGTGTTTAAATAAGTAACAAATAAAAATTCCGACACCCTAAACTTGCCTTTTGATTGCTTATGTATCTTGGCAATGAAGGTGCTTTAGTGCAACTGAGACAAAATGCTGCTGGAGGAGTCTACAGGATTTTTTTGAATGGTCACAGATCTGTTACATGCACATTCAGGAATGCAAATCCTACCTGGTTCCTTCTGAAATTAGATTTGGATTATGCTCTTCAGGGAGACCCATGACCCCCTGGGACTCCTTAGACTCCGCTGAAGCTTTGCTGTGATCTTCATTGTACACTGAAATGATGTGGCCAAAAGATTACAGGAGATTAATCTGAAATAGTTCACAAGCTGACGTGGGATCAGATTATCCACACTGAAGCTGAAGAACAAATCTGTTTGTTAAACTGTGCTGATTTGCATGAAACATTGTAATTCTAAGATAATTTACAGAGCAATCTCTTTTTATTCTGTGCTGTATAATAGCCTCTCATTTTTATTCAGGTCTTGAAAATTTGGAAGAAAAGGGAAGTGCTGAAAAACAGTATGACAAGTTCCCTTGACAGTAAATGTAGGGATTGACTTAGTACACAGGGATCAAATAATATTTTTAATGGTTTGGGGTTTTTTTTTGAGAGGAAGAAGTTGAACCCTATTTAAATGTTTATGTAGAACAGGTAGTTAAAAATAAATACAAGCCATGTGGTTTTTATTTTTTAAAAAAGGGAAATTAAAAATACTTGAAGCACAGTTTGGACATTTGATCAAGTAAGTCTAATTTCAGGAGATTTAAACACCGCCTTCTCCTTCTGAAACTCTGTAGAGCAGATAATCAGTTTACATATCCCACTTGAAAACTTTAATTAGACTCATCAAATGAGGCAGACCATGGTACACTTGCTCTGGCTAAGAAGTGCATTGTTTAATGTTTGCCTAGTGATTTCAAGGGGAGTTGTGGGATCAAGCTGTATTGCTAAAGTAATGTGGTCGAATTCAAAATAATAATTTACAGTTTTGTGCACAGAGAACGTGAAGGAAATGAGAAAAAAAAAAAAAAGAGGAAAAATAGTTAATGCTGGAGAAAAACCATCAGGCTGAGCTATGCCAGAAGATCAAGGAGAGAAGTGTGATGCAAAAGTTTCATCTCAGGATACTGGTGGTTACAATTACTTTGTTGCTATTTATAAACAAAAACAAGCCCCCAAGCAGGGTGGAAAAAAATGCAGAATTAAACTGGAATGCTTCATCTTCATGAGAAATCAAGGAATGGATAATAGGAATTTTAATTCTGCTGTTGAAATTCAATAATTTCTCAGAAACTTCATTCTAGCTTGCCACAGCATTGTGGTGTCTGGTGGGTTGTGGAAGCTGACCAAGTAGTAGTGTCACTCACTAATGTAGGATGTGCTTGTCTAGACTTTCATGGGTTTGGTAGGCTAGTGACACTACAAAGTTATGTTGCTTTGGTTTGTTCCTTGGTCATGGTTTATAATTGTCACAGTGATGGGATTAAATTTTTTATTTCCCTTCCTTTCCACAGGGTATATATATCTGTGTTCCTTGCTGCCTTCTCTGTTAATTTTCCCTCGTTGTGTTTCTAGGGCACTCCCCTGGTTCTCACCCATCCGTTCTGTTTCTAAGCGCTGTGCTATGAGAGGTGATGTACTGGGTACTGAGAGTCCTTCTGAAACCTGTGCTACTTACAGTACCTCCAGCTTCTCGATGTTAAGGTTGTTAATCCCATTTTTTGTTTACCTTCTAGTCTGTGTGACCATGAAGTAGGAATATAATTTCTCCCTTAGTTCTGTATTGATTTAGGCTCCGAGTTTCTACTGATTTGTGTAAAAAGTAACAAAGTCTTGCATACCTATTTCTTCTGTAATAGTACATGTAGGGGGCAATAAACCTGCACAGCATAGGTGAACATAAATATTAGAGCATAAATGCAGTAGTCATCTGCTGAACAGGCAATGAAAAGTCTTGTTTTTTTCCAAATGTAATTGTCTTGGTTCACTTGAAAAAAACAATTTTGACTATGTGATCCATTTTATTAAAATACAAGCTAATGGAAATATTGTGAATGAAGTATTGTTAGGTGCATCTGAGAAGTGTGGAGATAATCTTTGGTGATCTGAATTTAATGGGAAGAAGGGGTGAAGATGAAGAAGGATATTTAATATGTTTTAGGAGGAAGAAAGAAAACAGAAAGGGAATGATGATAGTGAGAGAATAGGATGAATCCATAGATGTGATTTCCTTGCAGACCTGGAAGAGAAATCCTCACTGGATCATTCTGTTGCCTGAGGAACCACTGAATAGTCACTGAGAGAGCCTTCACAAATGATGGTTATTTGTTGAAATTGTGTTGCCAGCTTCAGCAGGGAGGCCAGTGGGTTTGAAGACTAATGTAGCCCCACACATAGGTCTCTCTAGGTGTCTGCTTAGGAAGGCAGTCAGAACGTGTAAGACTGTTCTGCCAGGGCCACAGCCAGAGAAGGTTTTAGCTCCTTGAGGACAGTGACTTTACACCCTCACTCAGCAATAAATCCCGTTAGGATTTGTTTTCATGAAGAATGTGAATAAAGGAGACATTCTTAGGAATAGTGATTTTTATGAATGAACTGCAGACATTTTAAAAGATGACAGAACTGCTGAAAAGCAACTGTAAGTCCCCAGATTTTTGTTACTGGTTTGGGTTTCCTGTTGCAAATCTAGTATGAGTGGCTAACACATCTTTAACTGCAAGAGGATACTCCCATTGTGAGAGCTTCTGAGCAGGGGTACTTGTTAAAATCACTTCTGAGTATTCCAGCCCATTGCTTGGGAGTTGAATCTTATTTTTAAATTTTCTACAACATTGCTTCTATACTTTAAAACATCCACCAATTTCCTGGCATGTTTTCCTGGCATGTTGTTTGGTTAAAATACAACAGTAGATATATAAAATATATATAAAAATATAAAATATAAAAAAAATATATCAATGTGTGACATAAGTTTAAGTGTGTTTATAGGGGGGTGTGTGTGTATATATATATATATATATATGTGAAATATATGACATAATAAAAAGACAGGAGCCTATCTGTACCAAAGGAAATGTGTGATGTGGAGTAATTAAGGCCTAAAAGTATGAAAAAAATAGAACTAATGATCCTGATATCATAACTGATAATAGAGACATCTCGCTAGTGTATGCTTACTGAGATAGCTGAAACCCTTATTTCTGACCTGTATAAATTGCTGTCTCTGCAAATCACTTGCAGCATCCCCGTGAGAGCCATGTGGGTGAGTGACACTGCTTGTGGAAGTGACTTATAATGGAAAACTGGTAGTGGTGGTCACCAGAAAGGGAAAGAGCTGAATATTCTGATCCAGACAAACTCTTACAAACCCAGTTGTCAGAATCCAGATATACATGTGAGTGAGCAGAGATGGGAAGAGAAGACAAAATGCACTCCCTGAAGTACCATTCCTATGGCTGCCCAGACAAGGAGACTGGAGGACCTTCCTGCTTCCTTTTTCCACCCCAAAATGTCTCCCATCACAAAACGAGGTCACCCTCTTCCATCCTACCCAGCTGGATCTTTTTTCTCCCTAACTCCTTCTCTGGCCTGCAGGCTGAAAGCATTGCTATCTTTGGGGTGAGTCCATTCCCAGGACTCTGAATCGTTACTGGCAGGCAGCAGCAGTGCAGATAAGGTTTGGGTTAAAGCCTGGTGTTTTGTACAAACTTCTTCTCATTTTTTTGAATCAAGAAGTGTCGAGAGGACGCCTAGAGCATGGTGAGTGCCATGGTGATGTTAAAAGACCTATCACATGACCTCACTTGCTCAAGGGCAGTGTTGTGAGAACAGACCTTCCTTGGGAACAACTGGGAGTATTCTGCAGTCAGCTTCATCTTCAGCTGAAGTTAGTCTTTATGAGAAAGAAATTAGTCGTTTGCTTTCTCTGAGGCTTTTTTCTTTGCTTGAACTGCCAGAAAACTCCTTTGCAGTAAGCTGAATGCATACCAGTGCCCTGAATGAGATTCAGCGTGTTAGTGCCTTCTTGGATGCTGAATTCAAGATGGTCCTTCATGTCCAGACGAATCAGTGCAGGCACTGAGTGGCCCAGAGCTGTTGATTTGGGTATGGAGATGATCAACTGTGACTATGCAGGGTTTAATGCAAGTTGCAAAGTCCTGGAGAGCCTGGATCCAGTCAGTACTGATGTCCACCTTGCTCTGGCCAGTGTGATCAGGATCTGTGCTAGGTTGTTCAGAGCTATCTTTACGCCTGCATGTAAACTGCAATCCCATGCTCTGACTGCACTGAAGACATACTTTCTTCCTGTGGCTGACTCTACAGATATGTTTACACTGCATATATGGAGCCAACTGCGTGTATGAATCCTTTTTACTCTTGGGCTGCTTTTAATTACTGCTTTATTCAGTCTTTAATTAAATAAAAAGGAAAAAGTGTGCTGTCCATTCTGACCAAAACCTGATCTCTTTATTTAAACCTAGCTAATAAATCCACTTCTCTAATATATGTATATTAATGTCCTATCTGATGTCAGATATTTTCAGCCCTTGTGTCTCTAGTGGGAGCTGAATGCAAACAGCAGACCACGGCTTCCCCTTTCTTTTGAAGACATGTTGTCACAGCACTGAGAACAGGACAGTGCTTGTAGTATACCATAGAGAGAAAAATATGCTGAATTTCAGCTTTCTTTTTTTTTCTTTATAGCTAAGCTAGTAAGTAACAAGATGAGTGAAATGGTGCAGTTAGTTAGGGCTGATCAGTGAACACTTCTTAAAGGTCGGGAAATGTCATCTTATTCTTCTCCATTGTCAGTCATAAAGGCTGGGTGACTGCTCGGTGTGTGTGTGTGTGAGATAGACAGTCTCAGTTTGGGGGAAAACAATCCTGAAGACTTCTATTTTCTCCCTGAGGAGATCTCTATCATCATCCATGCATGTGTTTCAGCCAATATTGCCAAAAGCTGTGATGGTTATAAATGTATATTGCTGAAGGTCAAAATCTCGATGTTGTCTTGATGTTGGCAATTATGCAGCCAAAACCCATTGCAAAGGTCTCCAGTCAGCATTGCCTTTGTGAATGTTACGGTACTGCAGTGCCATACAGCTCTTATTTAAATTCAGTCTTAAATGAAAAGAGATAGTTTAATTATGGTATCTTATTGCAGAGGAGATTTAATTAATTTTTAAGTGTGCTAGGTGTAATAGGATAATTTCAGGAGAGGGCTCTGTGGAGTTGGACGTGATGAATCCTGACTCTCAGGGAGTGTGGAGCATCATCTGGGATCGTGGGGACAACAAAGAGCTGCTCTAGGAGCGACCAAGAGTCTTGGTGATTTTTGCCAGAGACATCATGTGTGCTGGAGCCGGCTTCTGTGGCTGGTCAGGCTGGCACTGGCAGTTGAAAGCACAGCACCTGTGCTCTTCTTCGCAAGCCTCTTGCAAAGTATATATTAATTTGCCTGTTCTTTACATCTCATTGGTATGAACTCTGATGCGGGTTCATAATTTTTTCATACCCAGGAGTACAATTGCCAGAAGCAGTTAGTACGACTTGCTATAAAATAGGGGGTTCAGACCAGTGTGATGGTCTTTTTTCAGCTGAGGCTGTTGACAGATACCGAAGGGGAAAGTTTGTCCCACTGATAGATACAATGGACTAGCCTTCCTAGAGGGGCAGTTGCCTCCTAATTCAGAACAATTGTTATTTGGCTTATCCAGTAAAATACTTTAAAAAAAAAGGTTTTTAATCTCTCACCTGTATTTTAGCATGTCCAATATTACTTAAAGGTTTCTGTTTTTCTGAGAAAATGGTGCCTTTGGGAGTCCTTTAAAGATATTTAGCCTTCATGGTATCTTCTGACAGCACCTTCCCCAAGAGAAACCTTCTGCCACCCTCATAGGATACATTACTTTTTGTTAGTTTATTTGTATATCCTATTGTTTATGTTTTCAGTGAGGGTTAAGGGCTAATTTCATGGCATTTGTTGTTTTCACACATTTCTTGTCTATCCTCTCATTAATTATTCTTCAAATATTTTTAATCTTTCTAACTATTTGTGTGCTCCTAAATGTTTTATTTGCCCTTATGGGATGGATTCTGGTTTGACTGCATGTTTAGCAGGATGGGAGGCTCATAGAGAAGCACTGCTTTCTAAGGCAGTGGAGCTTTAACTTTTTCAGTAATGCTTTATGTGTTAACTACTATGTTCTTTATAGTTGGCTTGCCTTTCTCCATTTGTTGTCGTTGCCAGTTTCTATTATTTTTACTAAGCTATCACAGTGATCTCCTGGCCATGCCCTTTAGCATCAGAACAGAATGCTGAGTACAGGAGATGCAGCCACAACATTGCAATTGGACTGCATGTTTGTATAAAACAAATATTTAAATACAGTCTGCAGTTTCATAGCTTTGCAGTAATGCAACTAGTATCAGATCCTTATTAAGATATTACAAGTCCAGTTATTTAATCAGATTGCACTGAACTAGAAGAATATTCCATTTCAGACTGGAATAGGACTTCCTGAAATCTGCAGCACAGTGATACTAGCGGGGTTTTAATTTTTCATTAATTTTTTCTTCTGCTGTTTGGTTGTTTGCTGACTCTACTTATCAAAAGCAATGAGGAAAGAGCATAAGGAGCTGAATTGTACTGCTAATTCTGTGTTTATTTCTGATTAAATTGCTTTCCTGTCCTTTGATTTATGAGGAAGGGGAAGCATAAATGGATGACTAAGGGTTTCAGCTGCATAACTCCCCTTAATTTCTGTGGCTGCTATCTGGTTGAACACTGCAACAGGCTTTAAAACATCTCCACTGGTGCCCACAGTGTGCTGAATAAGATAGAAAATCCTGTTTGGTTCAGCTCTGAAAAGCCTACATTCTAAGCAACAGAGCGATACTGTTAGAATAAATTATTGCATATATATATTTTTTTTTTCCCAATGATTAATAATGGTCTTTACCCCCTTTCTGTGGAACAATGGAAGAGTGAGTAGTTTTCAGGGCTATGTATGGTGGCTGAGGACTAGAGTAGGGAAGGGCCTCCATGTGTGGGAGATGGAAAAATTCACTAGAAGATCATAACCTCATTGCTGATGTCATTAGTCCATTGCTGTCACATGGCAGTAATGCTGTGACCACATGAAGCTATAACTCTGAAGACTTGGGCTTCTGCTACATATTTCCATGCATCTTAAAACCGTTCATTTAATACTTCTCTGTCCCAGTTCTCTTTGGAGATGTTGCTGGTTCCCTAACTCAGTGGCAAAATAATTAAACTCATGCAAAATGCCCAGGTACTAAGTTGATCAGTGACGTATGAAGCAGTGCAAGCAAGTGGTAAGGACTCTTATGTGATGTTAATGCATTTTAGTCATAGAATGTGAGACTTTATTTGGGTGCCAAAACTTCCCCTTCTGTCGCTTTCAGTAATTAAGGATCAAAGCATTTTCCCTCCTGAGGCTCATTAAGAGTTTCCCAGAATATAAAAAATATGGTGAAAAAGCAGCAAATGTCAGTTTGACAAGCAGATGGTGCTCACTGTAGGGTGGTGGATGACTCCCCTTGCTGATGCTGGGAAGCCCCAGCACTGCTCGCACATATAGATCATGAACTCTTCAGGAGGGCTTTCTCTCCTCTGTCCTGTAAGGAAAACCTCAGTTAATTTTGGATGCTGCTATGCTAAACATGCATAACCATGGTGCTACACGTGCAGAACAGTTGAGCACTGGGCTCTCCCAGGATGCAGGAATGGAAGAGCGCTCTGGGATTCTCAAGTCCAGTCCATGGATGCTCTCAGTAGCCATATCACAAGAGGCTTTGAGAAGTGCCTCATTTTCCACCTACCAGCTGGTGAGGATGTTTGGCCCCATGGCTCCCACTGCAGTAACTGTTGAGGATTTATACCCTGCTGATGGAGCTGTTTAACATTTCCAGAGTAAATTTAGCACATCCCAGTTCAGGATACTCTGTAGAGATAAACCTATTTCCAGTTCTGTTTTTGAAATAACTTTATCTTTCTTTTTCCTCTCTTTCACTCTTTCTCTCCTTCTTTTAAAGTATATTTATTTCAGCACTCTAGGCTGCTGCCTGCTTCCATTTTACCTTCCTTTGACTCTTTTTCTTAGTGATGGTGAGGAGGAAGTACGTATTGCATTTAGTCCTTGCTCATTAGTCCTTTTTATTTACTTGCAGGTGAATTATGCTGACATTTCCCCCTCAAGAAAACTTGTCAGTGCTACTGCATGACAGACTGTTCACCTGTGAGCATTAGCTGGCTCAATGACCAGAGGGCCAATTCTCTGCATCTGGAGAAGACAGAAACAAAATGAAAACACAGAGGAGAAAATAAGAGAAGTAGATATATTTTATAGCATAACATTTCTGCATCTGTTTGTGTGGCAGAGCCCAAAATGTGAAGTTGTAAAGAACTGCTTTTCCAAGACCCCTACTAGAGACTGCTTCCTTTGCCCCATGTACATCTTTTTTTCTTGCTGTTGGGAGTGGCAAGAACAGATAAGCAAGCCATGGTGTTTAATTTTTCACTTTTTGTAGCCAGGCCATCTTTCATCGTTTCAAAGAAAAGTGCAATGTAATACCTGTGTAGCCTTGAGTATTAGCTCCCTTTCATCTGTGCTGTGTAATTTGACTAAGAAAAGCTGTGTTTTTATAACTATTAGTTACAGACCATGTTGAAGAAATTATAGTGTCAGAAGCCATTAACCAGTATGTAGAAAAGACTGGATATTGTTGAGACCTGTTTTGCTTATTTTTTAGCTATTGCCAGCTGAAACACTAGTTTTAACTACTTAACATTTCTTTTACTTTCTTGCTAGGGATAGAAGCTGTTTATAAATTGCCTTTAATCTCTGATTTTTAATAACCTATGGCAAACTGGTGAGCAGATTGTTGTCTGCAAAAGAAAAAGGCCAAACAAATTGCTTTTCTGTCATTAAGACTGGGCATTTCCTATGTTCAGATCCGTGTCATAGGGTGCTGTCTGAAATACTCCAGACCTGCATGTTTCTGCCTCTTCTGCTGTGCTCAGGCCACAGGTTGCGGGACTGGGTCAGGGGCACAAGATGGGCTCATGGCAACAGCCCATTGACTCTAGCAGGTCAAAGTCTCTCCACCAGTGTAACACTTACTTAAGTGTTTAAATTTTAGCACCTGTAAAAGGCACCCTTAACTTCTTAATGTGCATTCTGAAATAACACTCAGCAGCCCTTTACATCATTACCAGCAGTTTATCTGTGGGATGGGCCCCCTGGCCAGGTTTCAGGCCAGGAGCAAAGCAATTGCAGAGCTTGCCTGAATTTAGGCAAGAAATCCAGGGCAAAGTTAGGACGTTCTGACCCATGCTCTTGGCTGGGTGCTGCTGCTTGTATTGTTAGCTGTTTTTCACTTAGCTGAGTTGAGCTGAGTTAATGTTTATGTTTATTCTACTGTCTTACAACTAAATTCAGTCCTTTGACAACTTTCATTGCGAGCCAAGTTATTGTTGTATTTCAGCTTTTGAAATTTAGCTGTTGCTGCTCTACACTTAATAGCTGCTTGGAAGACGGACAGTCTTTACATTTTCCTTGTAGAAACAGTTGCTCAGTTTGCTGGAGGGAAAATGCATCATGAAATCAGATGTTTCTAATTGCTCCTTGTTTCAGGAGTTTCTACTGAACACTGAAAATCATCCTTAATGCATGAGTAAGCCTGATGAACAGATAGATTTTAAAAACATTGACTCAAAATAAATTTCTCTTGGAAGCAGAATAATTGTTGACTAATTCTCGTGGGAGAGATATATGAATTTCTTGCCAGCTTTTTTGAACAATAGGACTTCAAAGAGGCTCAGTGAAAAGAAAGAAAGGTGCTCTTAATCTTCTAATGTAGTATTGTTTATTCCCTTTTGCCATTAGGGCATCTGCCTCATTAGTATTAACAAGATTTCATACAGTCCTCAGGGAAACAGGTACCTTCCAAGAAACGCCTGTAAAGAAAAAATAATTGTTCCAGTGTCATAGGCATATATAACCCATAAATTCTCATCTGACATCATAGTTCCTGAGGCATTTTCTTTGGAAAGGAAAAGAAAACAAATGTTCTAAGGCGAAGTCATAGGTAACTTGAAAGAAGCCATTAGAGGAAATTAATATTTGTGAGTAAGGATTTGTTGCAGATGAAGCTGAGATTTTGCAAGGGGAAGACAGCTCTTTAATTACAGGTAGGAGGCAATGCTGATGTGTTTCCCCCCTCCAGTAGCATGGCAGGTAGCACCCTATGGCAGCCGAGGCAGTGGGCCTCTTCCCACGGCTGTCAGGTCCTACCCAGTGATCTGCAGAAACACCTGAAAGTACTGGGTTTTGTAAAACCCTGTGGAGCCTGGGGTTAGGGCTTGGGAAATGAAAGGAGGACAGAGGACTCAAAAGTTTTGCATTATTTGGATCCAGATATGTAAGACCCTCACTTTGGATGGCAGTTTTGGGTGCCTCCAGCTTTAGTTGCTCCATCTGAAACACTTTGCTAGCACCCAGGAAATGCGGACTCCAAAAATTACTGGATGTTTGAAAATTTTTGTCATCACTGGTTTTAAGTAAGTTGGTGGTTGTCTGTCAAGGAGAGCATGGAAGGACTGAAGATTGGGTTGTGTGTGACTGGGACAACCTCACTGTGCAGGGAGTCCTCGCAGCAGGATGTCAGGGACTCATGTGGAGTCAGGGTCTGGGGACTCCTACACTGGAGCCGTGTAAGGCCAGAGTGGTCGGTAATCTCGCCTCCTGATTAATGACTGAACATACCACTCTGTGCTTCCTTTTAAATCAAAAATAAAAAATAGTTAGTTAAATCCGGCTTCTAATGTAAAACAAAAATGACCCATTTCTGGTGTGTATTTTTCATTAATACTATATCATTAAACGAAATTTAAACACTTTTATCGCCCAACCAATCCGTTTTGCTTATTATCATAATAGGAACATATAAGTAGTATAAATATATAAGTTAAACCTCACTTGCATTTTGCTCTGACACCCCCCCTACCCCAAACACTTACTGAATCCAGTTAAAAACTTGAAACGAAGCCTGTTGTAACCATGTTATAACCCTTTGTGCTTTGTCACAATGCCATCTGTGTGTTAGAAGATAATGAGCTTTATTCCTATCAAGACTATTAAAAATATTTTTCTAATAAGCTATGGCTAATGTCCATCTTGCATCTGCCTAACTAATTTCCTGTTATATGTTAGATTTAAACCAAAGGTTTTGTAATGAGAGGTCTTGGGGAGTTAGTTATGAAGACCTTAGCAGCCAGTCCCAGCAGTCAGCGTGAGACAAATCGTATCTCAAAAAGTGACTGTCGTCATCCCAAGAAACATAAAGAGATGTAAGCAGTGTGAAAACAACAAAGCAAAAAAAGCTCCAAACACTTTTCATGTTTAAAGCAGCCTTTAGAGATAGGGATGTTTTCTTTTACCCTTTTTTTTTTTTTTCATGCACAGTCAGATTTTTGGAGCTAAAATCAATTTTTAATTTCTGAAGTGCTGTTTTAGTTCTTGAGTCCGTATATGGAAAAAATGATTGTCAATAGGAAATGTTTGAAACGAGGCACATGACAAATACCCTGCTGCGAAGACAGGCAGGGCTGGCCTATATGGAATTTGCAGTTAAACTTCACCAATAAAAAAGCAGCGTGTCTTGCTTTTGTGGCCTACTAACAAGACAGTTTGCATGATTTCAGAGCTACGTTATGAGAGAAAAATACCAGAGGGGATGACTAAAATGTGATCACGATAAAAATATTCAGGCATTTGCGATACAGTATATTTAATTAGTTTTTTTACCACAGCTGCCCCAGTGTTCTCCTGGACCCAGCAGATGATGTGTCTGAAGGAAGTGGTTGCAAAGAAATTTATATGAATATACCTGCATCTCCTATAGAGCTTGCCAGACATTCAGTAACACAGATTTCTGTGAAACTATCATTACTCAGCATCAAAACAAATTGATGTAATTTAGATGTATCCTGTTTGTGCAGTTTGTTCCAAAATATTTTTCATGTGTTAAGTTTTTAAACAGAAATATTGGAAGATCTTAGGTTCAAAAAAAAATCCCTGGAGGAGTTTTATGGAAACCTAGAGGCACCCAAGGATGTGTTTGTCCCAGTGAATTTTTAGTTATGGTTCACTTCATGATAATCAGTTCTCCCAGAATGAAAAATTATTTAATCATATGTTGTGAACTGTCACAGGTACAGGCTGAAGCCTGTGTGATGCCTTTCCTAAAAGATGCTGTTACAGTCTCTTCTGTGACTTAGATTTAAACCAAAAGGTTTGTAACAAGGTGTCTTGATGAATTAGTTATGAAGACCTTAGGAATCAGTCCCAGCAGTTCTGAGCTCCAAACCCAGGATAAGTAATGATGCCCTATCCAGCATGTGTGCATAGTCTGAGATTAATGCTTGCAAGGGATGGGGTGCTTTGCGGCTCATGACAGTTCTTTGATATTAACTCTGGCTTTTGTGCCTGCCTCTGCAACTGATGCTGTCCCAGGTGACTGTAAATTCTGCTGATAAATTTGAGCATCTTTGTGACCCAGTGGTGGTGCTGAGGCTGTTACGCAGCGGCTGTTGTCGCAGAACAGCCGTTGTCTCTCCTGGTGGGAGCCTGCTCTACATCCATCCCACAGTGCAAGAGCTAATGTTTTATGATGCACCGTCAGGAGTTAATGGAGCTTCCTGTGGTTACAAGCAGTCTCAAAGGATAGAGTTGTTCTTCTCACTCTGACCTCTCTGGATGGTTTAGTAGGGCATCATCATAATTTTGTGTCCTCTTTTATCCTTTATGCTAGGCCCTAAATTTCCTCTTCATTGATCTATTTCACAGGTCACAGCAATTTGCACATGATCTACAGCAGAGAAGATGAGAAAGGGAGGTAGAGAGAAAGCCACAGATAAAAGCCTCTTGCTTAGAACAACTGCTTCTGAACTTGCTTAGAACAACGTATGTTTTTTTTGTGGACCCTGCATTATAAAAGATCTTTTAGTCTCTGTTACGCTTTCTGTCACAGCAGAACATTTTCAGGTGTTGAAGATGTGGTATCTCCCACTGTCTCTGTTCACTTCCAGAATGAGCGTTTCTTTAATGGTGAAGTAAGTTCATGTTGCTTTGCTGATGAAGTTGCTTGAGCTCCAGGTGAGCTGCCACCTCTTGTGGAGATGGTCCCATACACTTACTGGGGTGAATTGAATGTACTCTACCTATGCAGTGTCTGTTTCTTGGTGAAGCTATGGTTATATGATGGGAAGACATAATGATATGTGACTCTCAGAGTTTTTGCTAGTATACCCATTATTGCATAAGATTATCTTATCTTCTTTTCCATATGTGAGGGAAGGGAATGAGTGCCAGTGATTTCTGAATACTGTAATGAGAGCAGTACTTGGGCCAACCAACAGTGCTTGATGCTGACAACCTGGCTACCTGGCCATCAGCAACTTTTTTGAAAGTCCTTAGGTTTCCTGCATCCTGCTCATCTATCTGGACTTGGGGTACCATAAGCAATGAGCTGTGTTGCCTTGTGGAATGCAGGAGGTAGTGATTGTTCCTCTTCTCATGATGCGAAGACAGTTGATGCGAGCAGTGAATCCGCTTTATGGGGCATTGAGAGGTTCTCTCTTCTTACTTCTTTATTCATGGGGGTTATGTGAGACCAAATAGAAAGTGTGACAAGAGAGATGAGTCACTGCAAACTGAGGAGAATGGTGTCCCCACAGCTGTGGGACTAACAGGGCTGGGGAGGGACCAGCACCTCATGGCTTGCATTGAGCAAATTAGGTGCAGTATAATCTGGACAAAATACCAACGGCGGTGTTGGTGGGCTGAAGGAAGCTGCTGGTAGAGACAGCAGCTTTTGTATGGCTGCTGGGCATGTGAGGCGATAATTGGATATGGGAAAAATGTTTGGTCATAACAGTAACATTGCTCGGAGCAAGTGCTGAAATGCTTCTCATCAGTACAGATGTTGTCCCAGCTGGCCCAGCCCAGGATGGGAGGTTGTAAAATATGTGGCTACACACTGAGATTATTCAACAGCACAACTGCTGTGGAGTGCAGCAGCAGACTTATGAAATACTTCTGTGCTGGGGTATTCAGTGACTGCAGGGAAATTTCTGGCTAGGATTTAAGATTTTTCCATTAAATTATATGCAGAAAGCCACAAGGGAAGTTCATGAGGAAATGTGGGTTGGATATGTCTACCTGTGAGACAACCTCAGCGTTGGCGTAGGTGTACAACTGCGCGTAGGGGTGGGTTCAGCCCCCAACAGCTGGGGGAAGGATAATCATGACTGTCATGGGAGTCACACACTCTTGTGTGGGAGATGTGCCAGCGTGTGTTGTGCTAATGAAGAGTGGACAGCCCTGTGTGAACATGTGCCTGGTGCTAATGATGCTTATGGCATCTAGAGACGGGAAGCCTGAAGGGTTCCTGGGACCCTGTGTGCCTCCCATGGCAGTGCTGGTCCTCTCCCAGCTGAATGAGGATGGGGATGGAGAAGCTGTGTGATGTAGTCCATTCCCTAATCCTGCCTTCCTCCTGTGTCACCAGCACCTCTCATTCCTTCTTGGATACCTCCTATGATGTGGATTCTCCTCCTTGCTTGGCAACTGCTGGTCTAGAATGAGAGAGGAAAAGGTTGAACCTCAATCCTGGCCAAAACTTCTGTCCAAATTTCCTGTATCCCAGTTTAGCTTCAGTCACTACCATGGCAGACTCTTTGTATCTCTCACAATATTTCCTCCAGATCTTTCGGAATTGAGCTACAAGGTGTGCTCATATTGATTAATTGCATGTTTTTAAAGCTTTTTACTCTACAACTCAAAGCTAACAAGATAATGGACATTGTGTTTCTAGAATTCTTAGAAAACCTTGGTTTTTACATTCTTTTTATTAATTTATTCAAAATGCCGGGCTAGTTGTCCTAAACCAGCTGTAAAGTAACTAAAATTTTAATTTCCATTTCCATACCTTCATGCCAGGTATAGAGTGGTGTAGAAGACAGTTCAAACAAAGGTCTTATCTCTGTGTCATCAGTGTGATGGGGTCACCCTAAAACAAACAGTGTTTATGAGCAAAACATGGCTGGGGCATTAGGTTGTGTTTATTTGATTTAAGCATCTAAATCCAATTTCAACATCTGTTATGTCATGTTTAGCTTTTAAATTAAGCTCTCAGGAAAATTAATGTTATGGGTGCAGTAAGGTGATTACAAAATTATTGTTCCCCAAGATGCATGATTTATGATGTTTTTAATGCAGCATTGTGGAGGTTGTAACTGGAGAAGCCAGGCAGAGGAGAAGAGATGTGCAGAATAAGAAGCACAATAGACATGTTAATTAAAAGAGCTTAAAGAGCATGGGGAAGGAAATTATTATTCCCCTTACTGGCATTTGATATCTTAATGCCCAGTCACTGTAAACAGGGGCAGGCTTTTCTGAAATGTGGGTGAACAGGGAAATCGAAGATATTTGTAAGGAGGTAGTCAGCATTATTAGCTTCATATGCCATCCCACAGGTGCAGTTTTAGTAGGAGGTAGTGCTTTAATAGCAGAAACAAGAACGATGTTACAGAAAGACTTCTCCTGAGAGCCCACCCGTCCTGAGGTAAGGTGTGGGAAGCAGCAGTGGCCTGCCTCTGGAAGTGGCTGAGCTACTGAAGTGTCTTAATTGTTGGACATAGTCTATAATTTTGACTTTCTTTTGTAGCCAGTGCAAGAATGGGAGAGAAAGCCCTAGAGGATTGTCTTAAACCTATCACAATAAAAAAATACCCGTGTTTCTAAGGGAATGACTGGTCTATATGTAGTAGGGTATAGCAAGCAAAATTAGATATGAACATAAAGTGTTTATCATTTGCCAGCTTAGCCTTTGCTGTTTATGCTGACATGTCTCTAATCTTTGGAGGCCCAGACTACAGAAAAATTTTATTTAGGAATGTTTCTCTGATCCATGTCATAGAGCTGAAATTGTGGTTATATGCCGCCTATTGCGACTTATCCGTATACAGTATTAATGAAGATTTCTCAAAAATAATAAAAAGTTTTAGTGACTAGACAGTTTTTCAGAGTGTTGGCAATATACTTTAATACCAAATATTCTTTCCTTGCCAAAGCAATGACGCATACTAATACTGTAGAACATCTTTATGTGTTTTCATCATTACATGTTTGACATTTATCCTTCCACATCTTGAGAAATTCTGTTGCATCCAGTAACGCACATCAAGACATGGGGGAGGGAAAAGCTTGCAACAGTGGCAGTGAAAAAGAAAGCAATTATTTGTATTTAATTTTGCTTCAGGGATCAATGAACCCTGTATCTCTGTGCCATATAAAGTAGCTGAACGTTCACTTAATTTTATAAGTTTTCAACTGGTACTCTGGGCAACTGAACAAACATTGTAAAAATAAATGGGTTCTAACTCAAACCCAGAGACTGGAGTTTAGAACAACCATATAAAAAGAACAAAACAAACAAATCCTAAGTGAACCCCTACATGATGTAAGGTGGAATCTTGAAAAACTCTTGACAATTAATTTGATGACCTGGAAGGCTATGTATTATGGACAAATAAACTACTTTTGTATAATAATTACTTATGCTTTGTGCTGAGCAGCAGGCTTCAAAGCAGGTGATGACACTAATTAAATCTGCTCTCATCCTTGTGAGGTAAGTAGTAGCAGTCAAACGTTGATTGCTCCAGAATGGACCCTGGAGGTAGCAGAGGTCAGAACTTTTTATGTGGCTAAAATGATACAGCGGAGCCATGCACTGCTCTGACTCAGTCCAAGATCTCCATGTGGTTTCTTCACCAGGGTTATTTGGAAATCCTACCCAGTTTGCAGCAATACTGCACGGCTTACAGTGTACTTTAGGAACTTCCAGTCTCCAAATTCTACAGTATATTTTAATGGGCAGATTGTGAACTTCAGTAGCCTTGGACGGCTTTTCAGATGGGTAATTCTGCAGTAGTACCAGCTAATACTGAGATGCAGTGTCATGTTACGTGTAATTGCCTGTCATGCCGAGGTTGATTCCATTAACCAGATCACCACTGACCATCCATTCCTTCTCTTTACCTTGGACTGGATCTTGGAATCTGCTAATTTTACATAAATGTGCCAGAAGCATAGAATCACAGAATCATTCCATTTGGAAAAGACCCTTGGGATCATTGAGTCCAACCATTCGCCCTACTCTACAAAGTTCTCCCCTACACCGTATCCCCCAACATCTCATCTAAATGACCCTCAAAAGCATCCAGGGATGGTGACTCCACCACCCCTCTGGGCAGCTTATTCCACTGTTGGACCACTCTTTCTGTGAAAATTTTTTTCCTAAAGTCCAGTCTGAACTTCTCCTGTTGGAGTTTAAAGCTGTTCCCTCTTCTTCTGTCACTAATCACCTGTGAGAAGAGACCAGCACCAACCTCTCTACAATGTCCTTTCAGGGAGCTGTAGAGAGTGATGAGGTCTCCCCTCAGCCTTCTCCTCCTCAAACTAAACAGTTTCAGCTCCTTCAACCTCTCCTCATAGGATTTATCCTCAGGCCCTTCACCAGCTCTGTTGCCCTCCTCTGCACTCGCTCCAGCACCTCGAGATCTCTCTCGTATTGAGGTGCCCAAAACTGGACACAACTCCAGGTGTGGCCTCACCGGTGCAGAGCACAGAGGGACCGTCACCTCCCTCCTTCTGCTGGTCACACTATCTCTAACACAAGCCAGGATGCCGTTGGCTTTCTTGGCCACCCGGAAAGTGGCCAAGCATGTGGCCAAGGGTAAGAGGTTGAAGAGCAGGAATGTTTCCTTTGATGGGAAGCCAATTGTTTTGGATCAATGTTACATCAGCTCAACAACTAATTTTCAGTGTGTGTAAAAGGAAGTACAGTCTAGTTATTAGAAAATATTGAAAATTATCCTTAAATATTGTCTTTGTCTTCCAAGGCAGGGCTTAAGCACGTCAATTTTTCCATCTTGAATTTGAACAAAAATGTTGCACAAAACCAAAATTCAGATAAAACTTCAGTAGGGAATTTTCAGTAGGAATGAAATGAGACAAGCTCAGTAATGATTTTTCTTCCATTTGTCTGGTGCAACAGAAAAAAATAGAACAAGGGAATCTGTAAGAGATCTGTTATATATCCACACATCCCCCTACTGCATGGCACTTTGGTATCATAGAGAAATTCCTCTACATAACAGCGAGCTGGCAAATATGATCCACTGTATGATCACATTGCCTGAAATTTTACTATCTTCCTAGACAATCCATTCTGACACTTACCTATTTTTCCTATTTGAAGAGTTTTCCTAATATTAACATACTGTTTCTGCTTGCATTTCAAGTTCATCATTCTCTGTCTTGTCTCCAGAGTCCTGAGGTGTTGTTTGTTTTATTCCTCTTTTACTGCATTGTTTCACATATTTGAAAGCTCTTGTCATGTCTCCCTTGGGTCTTCTCTAAACTGAACAATGCAGATTGTAGTCTTTTTACCTCAAGGACTCTCTAGTCCCTGGTCTCAAGCCAGTCCATGTTTTTTCATTGTTCTTATTTTGCTCTCAGGATCTTGTTCTGCCCTGTTACTTGTGCCAATGACAAAAACACATGATTTGTAGAGTTTGTTCACTGTCTGTGTAATGCCCATATATGACTTGACCAAGATGTATATAACCTACTGTCCTTGAAGCTATTTGCTTGGACTTCAGTGTTTTTTCTTACTTTCAGGATGTGCTACATACAGAGCAGTTTTCTTCAAAGGTTACATTTGCATTATCAGCAGAGAATATGGAAAACTGCACAATTTTTGTTGATTACAAACTACAGATTCTCTAACCAGCACTGTAATTCTAATTGCTTCTTTCTGGGTTCTTCCATAAAGTTTACCAGCTAATTTGCACAACCATGCTCAGCTGTGAAAAGCTGTGGCTCAGTCAGAGGCTGCAACAGCTTCCTCTTTTCTTTGTCTGGAGCATCTGTTATGATAGAATAGTAAACAATTTATTTTTCTGAATAATTTCAAATAATTCATCCAGTATAATTCACTCCAAGGAAATCTTAGATAGCACACACATGCCTTTTGTTCTTCTGTAGCTTCCTACTATTAAGAATATGTCTGATTGTTGTGTATAATGCTAAGTGGAATGTATTGGCCAAATGTCTATGATGGTGCAGAGAGGCTGACCTTTACTGATGCTAAAAACAAAGGAACCTCCAACATTCAAACCAAGTGTTCTCGGAAACATACAGTAAACTATGTTTTCACTGAACAGAATGGGGGAAAAGAGAGAAGAAACTTCTCTCTTTGTACAAGAATAATTAAGCCCTAAAGGGACAAAAAACACTTTTGTGGGACTAGGATCATCAGTGGCTTCTGTACTGTTAGCTAGGTCAGGAATGCCATGGTCACTGGGCTCCCACCCGACAGTATGCTTGAGTATATACAAGTTATCAGAAATTATTTTCAATAAATATTAAAACACTGTTCTATGAAGAACTCTGCCTTAGCTCTTTATCAGTGTCCCTTTCTCCTCTGCTTCTACAGGAAATAATACTGTTTAAAAGGGAGAGGGAAGAAGGTACTCAAAGAACTGGGCAATGTAAGAGGTTTACAAAGGAGCTTTTTGGATTACAGGTTGGTAATTTACAACTAACTCACTAGTAGAGTGCTCTCTTGAAATGAGAGGAGCTCTACAATAAAATGAAGCAGTGTTTGGAGTGCCTTGTAGTCCAGTGCTGGGAGAAAACAGATGGTTATATGAGTGCTAATGGATGTAAAATCAGGAAAAAACTCCCATGATTTTGTTTCTAGAGGCAACCTAAATCCCAATCCTTCCTGTGAATGAAGTCAAAGATTTGCAAAACTTAAGACAGGGAAGACAAATCAAAGTTGACTTCTGAATCGAGTGTGAAAGAAAGAGGTGATTTCTTCTAGACCAAGCAGCACGTCAGCGTACTTCCTGCAGTTAAGTGCTGCTCCTGACAGCCAGGTGACCAGTCTCAAGTTGCCCAAATGATGTGTATTTACAGCATGGAGGAAGCTCTCTGCAGAGCTGTGATGCACAGCAGGCAGTCCTCCTCTAGAGCCTGGTGTCACTGGACAAGGCCATGATGGGTGGTCATCGGATCTCAACTGGAGTATGCTAGGCAATAGTAAAAGAACAGGACTAAATACAAAAAATGTTCAGCTTTTCAACAAGTGAGAATGAGCAAAGCTTCAATGGTCTATACTAAAGCTGATGCCTTGTATTCTTATAATTTAGGACAGTGCAAATGATGATGTATCATTATTTTGAAGAAGGTATGATATTATTTAGGTAGAATTTGCAAAAGAATATGAGGAATTCTAGACACCTAACCAGGGCTGAGTGATTTGGGTGTCACAGTGACAGTTAAAGTTTGTGGTAGATGAAGATTAATTTTGGGTAAAGACAGGACAAATCTATGATCTGAATCGTCCATGTGAATGATAGCAATCTAAATTAATGGTCACCACTCAAGAAAAAAGAATCATCAAACTGTGGACAGCAATTCAATAGAAACAGCAGTCATGAAATAGCAGCTAGCCTTAAAGTTGAATAAGGAATTGGCTATAAAAATTGTCTTCTAAGTTCCCTGGGAACTAAGGTGATAAATACAAATCTAAACAGTAGAGATTTGGCATTTAAAGATAAGCATAACCGTCAGCCATGTTTAACACTCCAAGACCCATTTGCGCACTGGGCTGAAGACTCTGCTGCATTCCTGTCACAGGCAACCTTTGTATTTCCTGAGGTCACTAAGGGACGTGTCCCCTGCAAGTGACATGGAGCTTTGGGACCATTGTGGCATCTGCTATCAAGAAAGCAAGGAGCAGCTCAGCTGGACTGTTGTTCTCCTCTGCCTATTCTAGTTTTCTTTACAGGTACTGGGGAGACCTGGGTGAAGTATTATCTGTCTTTGATGGACAGTGCTTGGCTGCAGCGTTGTAACTGTCGTTCTTATTTGACTGTGCGTGGTGGTGGTGGCCTCACACCCCAGGTGGAAGATGATCTGATTTGCTCTTCACTCAAACTGCTCTGTGGGTTAGGAGAGCTATAAAAAGGTGGTGTTATCTCCGACACTTTGACTTTGGGGGGTTTCACAAAAACATGGAGTTTAGGACACTGGTCCTACCTGTGCTCCAAAATTGCTCTGGCACTGCTGGCACATTCCTTCAGAAACAGCTTTGTAGGGTGTGACTCAGGGTGTGCACACAAAGATTGGGTGTGCCTGGCACCATGGGACTCCTTCCTTCACTGGGGCCTCTGCATTCTGGGGTAATATCTTGCTTTTGCTCAACTTTTGCAGCTCAGCTCGTACAGCTGCAGTAATAATCCTGATATTTTAATAAAACCTCCTCCTAATCTGTTAAATTAAATCTGAATACATCATTTAAAGAGCAACACAGGATCTCTGTTTTTGAAGCCTCCTGACAGGTAAATGATGGACATGATAGCAAAGATCTCAAGACAGGGAGTGTGACCAACTTTCTATTATTCAATTTACTTTGATGAGAGATTAAATTAAAACTGCTATTGCATTAATTATGAAGGTTTGGAAAGAATTTCTGTCCTGCCTCGTTTCTACAGATACTTGCTTTGAATGACCCTTCATTAACAGTCCATGTGGAAGTGAATGATTGTATCCTGGGAGGTTTCTGTCTCTCCTGCTGTCTCATTGTTGCTCCATAAACCTTAAGTGAGATCTTTATGTGTATTGGGGCCCGGTAGTTGCAGTCTGCCAGAAATTAAATGTTCCTCCTTATTTTGCCCCTGGGAGAACTCATAGGTAACTTATCTCTGCCTTCAGACACGATTATTCATTGCATGGCAACACTGAGGGTTTTCTGGGGGAAGTCAGATGTTACCTCTGCAAGAGCTGTGACTGCGCCTGTGAGCCAATGTCACCACCTCAGTGCAGTGAGCATGAGACTTTTCCTCCCTGTAATACAGGAGAGAATTCATATAGATAATTGCAAATACTGCTAAAATGAGAAAGTATCATAACTTCCCCCTTATAAGATGACATCTGTATTCCATCTAATCAAAGAATCACAGAATCACAAAATCGTCTAGGTTGGAAAAGACCTTGAAGATCATCCAGTCCAACCGTTGACCTAACACTGACAGTTCCCAACTACACCAGATCCCTCAGCGCTATGTCAGCCTGACTCTTAAACACCTCCACGGATGGGGACTCCACCACCTCCCTGGGCAGCCCATTCCAACACCTAACAACCCTTTCTGGAAAGAAATACTTCCTAGTATCTAGTCTAAACCTTCCCTGGTACAACTTGTGGCTATTACCTCTTGTCCTATCTCTTGTTACTTGGTTGAAGAGACTCATCCCCAGCTCTCTGCACCCTCCTTTCAGGTAGCTGTAGAGGGTGATGAGGTCTCCCCTCAGCCTCCTCTTCTCCAGACTAAACACCCCCAGTTCCCTCAGCCACTCCCCGTACGACCTGTGCTCCAGACCCTGCACCAGCTTCGTTGCCCTTCTCTGGACACGCTCGAGTCATTCAATGTCCAATGGCCTTATGGAAACTCCTCCAGTTGGCCTCAGCCCATGGCTCCAGCCTGTCCAGGTCTCTCTGCAGAGCCTCCCTACCCTCGAGCAGATCAACACTCCCACCCAACTGGGTGTCATCTGCAAACTGACTGAGGGTGCACTCGATCCCCTCGTCCAGATCATCAATAAAGATGTTAAACAGGAGTGGCCCCAACACCCAGCCCTGGAGGACACCACTCGTGACCGGCTGCCAACTGGATTTAACTCCGTTCACCACAACTCTTTGGGCCCGGCCATCCAGACAGTTTTTTACCCAGCAAAGCGTGTGCCCATCCAAGCTGTGAGCAGCCAGTTTTGCCAGGAGAATGCTGCGGGAAATGGTGTCAAAGGCCTTACTAAAGTCAAGGTAAACAACATCCATAGCCTTTCCCTCATCCAGTAAGCAGGTCACCCTGTCGTAGAAGGAGATGAGGTTTGTCAAGCAGGACCTGCCTTTCATAAACCCATGCTGACTGGGCCTGAGCATCTGGTTGTCCTGCATGTGTTGTGTGATGGCACTCAGGATGAGCTGCTCCATCAGCTTCCCAGGCACCGAAGTCAAGCTGACAGGCCTGTAATTTCCTGGATCATCCTTCCAACCCTTCTTATAGATGGGTGTCACATTGGCCAATTTCCAATCTGTCAGGACCTCCCCGGTCAGCCAGGACTGCTGGTAAATGATGGAAAGTGGCAAGCACCCCAGCCAGCTCCTTCAGCACCCTCGGGTGTATCCCATCCGGCCCCACAGACTTGTGTATGTCTGCGTGATGCAGCAGGTCACTGACTGTCTCCTCCTGGATTGCAGGGGGGGTCATTCTCCCAGTCTCTGTATTCTGGCTGAGGAGGCTGGATTCCCTCAGTACAGCTAGTCTTGTTATTAGACTGAGGCAATGAAGGCATTAAGCTCCTCAGCCTTTTCTTCATCACTTGTTACCATGTTTCCTCCTGCATCTAGCAGGGGATGGAGGCTCTCTCTGGTCTTTCTTTTGCTGCTCACATACTTACAGAAACATTTCTTGTTGTCCTTGATTGCTGAAGCCAGATTAATTTCCATCTGGGCTTTAGACCTCCTGATTTCTGCCCTGCATAGCCTCTCAGCATCTTTGTAATCACTATGAGCAGCTAGCCCCTTCCAAAAGTGGTAAACTCTCCTTTTCTCCCTGAGTTTCAGCCAAAGCTCCCTGTTTAGCCAGGGTGGTCTTCTCTGTTACTGGCTTCTCTTACAGCACCTGGGGACTGCCTGCACCTGAGCCATTAACACTTCCTTCTTAAAGAGCGCCCAGCCTTCCTGGACCTTCTCCCAAGGGATCCTGTCAAGCAGATGCCCAAACAAGAAAATGCTGGAGGCATATTTCAAAAGACATGTTCAGAGTCTTTTATCAGTCATTAAGTGAAGTACTTAAAAAAAAATTACATTTCCCTTTAAAATCAGGTGTCATTCCTTGTGCAAAATTATGTTACATCGAACCCTTCTAAACTGGTAAATTTGAAAATTCATTCAAACTTTGATTATCTTGAATGACCATATCGTCTCTTCTCTTGCTAATGTAAGGAGAGAACTTTTTTGGTTTTAATCGTTCCAGTTATTTCAGAACTCAGCAACATGAATATATGCCAAAACCAAACACTAGTACAGTTTGTAAGGGGTTTTTTTTGTTTCATGTCTTGAAAGATTTTTATTGATCAAATTTAACATTCTAAATAGTCAAAGAAGCCAGGTTATTTCACTGGAACAAAAACCAGTGCTTACAGAGTCTGGAAAATATTGTAAAATTATCTTTTTATTTTTACTGGCATGTATGGTTTTAAAAAATGCAAGTTTCTTGTTGCTTCACTGATAGATTTAGTGGCAGTACGAACATTTAGTGATAATTGCTTGGCAACCCAATTTGCCTCAAGTTTAGGAACATTTGTTTTTGCAATCCTCTCTACTGAAGCCAGCATTTTTTTAAACTTAACTCTATATACTTGCTTGTATAATGTTTTACATGTGGGGTAAGGTGAGCTCTGTGATCCACCTGTTACTTTGTGTTATGATCATATTGCAGTTATCTGCCATGGAAGATTCGAAAAGCTTTTTTTCTGGGCCACTGAAACAAACCTTGTGGGTTTTTTTAGCCTGATCATGACAGAAATCTGTAAGGGAAACAACATTGCTATGCTGAAGGTTAGTTCTGCTGTGGTAAGTCTTCCTGGAGCCTAACAATGTGAAGAAAGCATAGTTTCTTTTTGCAGAGATTAATTGATGTTTGTGAAGACAACTGAAAATGAAAATTGTAAGGTTTATAGCATTTTTATTTTTATTGCTGCTATTAGTAACTCCACTCGTGCTGTCTGGTGAATTCTCAGAAAATTTGTCATGAGGAAGGACTGACAGGTTGGACCCGAAACATAGTTTGTAGGAAGGGAGATATGTAAAGCATTTCCTATTTGTCCACCATGGTTCTGCTTGGGCAATACATACTCTGCAAAATTAATCATGCTGTTGTTTCAGTCCTCTAACATGTAGCCCCAGAGGTACCTTACCGAGTTTGTAGCCTATTGGAAATTTCATGTGTGCCAAGCTTAAGCACCAGACAAAATAAGAAAATACTTAATCTGAATGTATGATTTAAGAACCACTGGCTCCTTCTGCCTTGACAGTAAGCACCATTCTCACATACAACTTTGTATTTAAAGAGAGAAGGCAGGATACCAATCCTTGAATATAAATGCAGTTATATAAATAATTATTGTGAAACATTTAGATTTGTTTTTCCCAATATTGTATGATACTTTTAATCAAAACAGTGAACTGAAATTAATACAATGTTGTGTAATATTTTGTCTGGTTTTATTCAGTCAGGAGAATTTGTGCAACTCTTCAGTGCCACCTTTATCCTGCTAATGCAGATTTTTTTCTTTAAAATTTATGGATGTAGATATTTGCTCAGTTTTGATTAACTTCAGCCCTTATTCTTTCTTGATTCTCCTGCAATGCACTTACAACGAGCTCTTTGACTGGAACCTGTCTTGACACACACCCCAAGGCTTATGCTTTTCACTGCCTTGTCTGAGTTTATGCTATGTAAGCTCCTGAAGGTAATAATTTGCAAGCTTGCCTATTTATCTTATAATTAGATGCACACAATGCCATTCAATGACATTTTCTGTAGAAATCCTGGTGTATTCCATAGAAGCTCAAGGTATAAAGATACTTAAGGTCACAAAACATGGATTTAGTAGCTGAACTGAGTTGTTCAAACACGAGCATTTTAGCCCTCTGAGGGACTTTGACAGAGAGAACTGGGCTGAGCACACCAAGGTTGTTTGCTCTGGAGCTGTAACCACAGACAAGACGGTGATTTTCTCAGGGCATTACCAAAATTTTCCTTGAAACACATTCAAATCTCTTAGTGGAAAGTTTCATCCATTAACTCAGCTTGTAAAGTGTTAAGCCCTACAACTTGTTAAGCTTTTTCCTTCCTTACTTTTTTGTTTCTTCAAAGTAGTAGTTACAGACTGGAACTTACAAAGTGCTGAGCACTATATTCCCCAGCAAGCAAACCTCTTAATGTTAATCATGCTCTGAAAAATGCTGCCAGATTGGAGCTAAATCTCTGCACATCCCCTGTATTTCGCCAGCTGGGTGCCTTTTTCATTCCTGTGAAAGGATGGATGTGCTGCTAAGACATTGAGCTTGGGCTGGGGGGATTCAAAGTCCAGTTTGATGTGCTACAGCCTCACTTAATCATGGCTTAATTTAAAAAATGGCAATGATAAATATTTTGTCTTTTTGATTCTGAACTCTTGGGATGACATTTATTTCTTAACCATATAAGAACATTAAGACCTTATTTCCAGATCCTATGGTGTGCTGTAAATAATGGTTATCACTTATGGGACAGACATTTAATGTCTAGGATGACTCCGATTAGGACTCCTATTACCCAGCTTTGGAACAGAAACATCTTGGGAGGGCTTCTTCTCACTGGTGCTGTGCAGCAGTGGGTAATTGCATAGCAAATAACATCGATGCTTCAGATAAGATTTTATTCAAAGCCTTGTGCTTCCAGATAAGTAAAAGAAGGATGAATTTCAGATTGTCTTTACGTGCCTTCATTTTCAGAAAGACTATGTTTTAGACCTTTTGAAAGATGAATTCAAATAATGAATGTTCATTACATCTACATTTTAAAGTGCCAGTTTCCAGCATCTGCTTGAGTGAAAGTATATCTTACTTTTTTGCTCTACCTTTGTTAGTAATTTTCATAATTGTAGGGCACCATCTCATTTTTTGCAACTTTGTGTATTATCTCTGTACGGTTCTTCCCAGACAAGGTCCAGATTGCCCCTTTCTCATTCATTTCATTAAACACCAAATCAATGAACTTTAAGCATGCCAAGGTTAGTAATGTGGCAAAGTATTAATCCATTAAACATCCAGACAGTAAATCTACTACTTCTCTCTTTTGAAGAGGTTACAATATGCCATGCAATTAATTACCTGGAACTTGAATACACTTAATTTCTGTGAACTGCAAAATGGAACTATTAGTAGAAAATGTTACACCTCCATTATGAGAAGAAAAGCAACAGATTTTTAAGGTTTAAAAACCTTTTAGCAACCTCCGATGCAGCTTGCTTACACAGCACCTTCTGTGAACTGTTTGTGCTTGTAAAGACAGGCTTGTGTCAGATGTTCTGATAACAGTGATGTTATATAGCCAACAACTCGCTGTGTTGGCTACCTGTCAGCATATTTACATATGACTGTCCTCCTCAGGATCTTCAAAAAGTCTGCTTCCTTTTTCAGGCCAAGAGGCAAAAATCTGGTAAGTGTCACATGAAGCAGCATACTCCTAAACTGGGAATGGATGAGTGAAGGCTGGAAGGCAGAACTGAATTACCTTTCTGTTGGCTGCTGTTTCTAGAGGCTCTTCTTCCACACCAGCAGAAATTGGTGGTAAGAGGCCAAAAGACATCTCTGTGCTGTGCTAATATATGTGGCAGCAGGTATATGAGTGCAAAAAACCATCAAAGTGTGTGTGTATAAATAACTCTGTGCTAATTTTAAGAGCCCTGTTTAAACTTCCATCCATGAGATGGTGCAGAATTTTGCAGTTGCGTGATACTGTTGGTCATGCTTAAGCTGTTGTCCTCTTAGTGTTATGCACATTTGTACTTATGTGACTGCATAAAAACGGGGAAAATAGGCCCTGAAATTATGGGCTCATCTCAACTAGCATATGAAGTTATTACTCTGCAGTATCCCCAAGAGGGAAGGCAGTAAGACTTTGTGGGTAATTTGTAAAAATACAGTTATAAATAACCATTGGAAAAGGTAGAACAAAGCTTGTAGGCAATATTGTTGCTTTAGAAGAACGCCACGTGGTTCTTCTTGGCTGTTTGCCTATTGTTAGTTCATTCACAGAAATTGTTAAAAGCTATATATAATATAGATATCCATAAATGCCAATGTAGAAGAGGGCAAAGTTATTAAAATTATAAAACGATTTACATTAAAATACATAAGTGAATACTGTTGCAGATGAAAAGTGAAAGGACTCTTCATTCTTGTTAGGTTTTTCTGTCATATGCTGCAGCCTCTGTAAACATCCTACAGGAGAAAATGCCTTCTTTTGTTTTGATGATGCGTTTGGCCTTTTTGAGAGGGTTTTGCAAAACTGAAGTAATAATTTCAATGTATTGTTATCCCATTTGCATTTCAGAGTGTATATCCGAGATTTTCTCTTATTTAAGTTTCCAGTAAACCTCTTCTCATTTTTTTTTTCCAAAGAAGGTGTCCATAAAGCATTTGAAAACAACATAAGAAAGGGCAGTGTTGTCTGTGACATCTCTTACATGCATACCAAGATCTTCTGTTGTCTTTGCTTGTTATCATCCATCACCAGATGATAACAGAATAATTCTGGAGATACTGATTGTTTAATTAAATGCAAGGAGGCTGGTGGTGTTACTTTTCTAAGTCCTAGTTTGTGGTGGCAATTGCAAGAAGGGCTAATATAATACATCTTTTATGGTCTTAATGATGTGGGCTTTTCTTTGCCACACATAATTAAAATTCATGAGGCAATGGGTTAGGAGATATTAGAAGAAGATCCATGTGCAGAAATGTTATATACTGCAATATAATTAATAGAACAGCAAGTCTTTAAAATTAACTGTTGTACTTTATTTGGCCATTAAAGGGTAACTTTCAAATAGAAGTGCAGAGGGATGAGAGCAGCCTGATTTTAAAACAAAAGCATCCCTTTCTAAACTGATCCTAGATAGTTATAATTATGGATAAAAATAATTAACTTTGTCTTTAATAAATCATTATAAATCTGTAAAAGTCTGATGCTGAAACTGCTGTGTTAATGTTTGTTAAAAAATGTAATACATACTGTGTGAACTCTTGCCATTTGACTCTGGATGGATGGACAGCCCCAGCGAGTGGTGGTCCCTGGAGCTAAATCCAGCTGGTGGCTGGTCAGTGGTGTTCCTCAGGGCTCGGTGTTGGGACCATTTCTGTTCAACATCTTTATTGATGCTCTTGATAAGGACATAGAGGGTGTCATCAGTAAGTTCGCAGATGACACCAAGTTAAGCGGGAATGTCAATCTGCATGAGGATAGGGAGGCACTACAGAGAGACCTGGATAGATTGGATCAGTGGGCCAACGTTAACGGGATGAGCTTCAACAAGGCCAAGTGCCAGGTCCTGCACTTGGGCCACAACAACCCCCTGCACGGCTACAGGCTTGGGGAGGTGCGGCCAGAGCTGTCTGGAAGAAAAGGCTCTGGGGGCTCTGATTGACAAGCAGCTGAACACGAGCCAGCAGTGAGCCCGGGTGGCCAGGAGGGCCAACGGCATCCTGGCTTGTGTTAGAGATAGTGTGACCAGCAGAAGTAGGGAGGTGACAGTCCCCCTGTACTCTGCACTGGTGAGGCCACACCTGGAGTTGTGTCCAGTTTTGGGCACCTCAATACGAGAGAGATCTCGAGGTGCTGGAGCGAGTGCAGAGGAGGGCAATGAAGCTGGTGAAGGGTCTGGAGAATAAATCCTGTGAGGAGAGGTTGAAGGAGCTGGGACTGTTCAGTTTGAGGAGGAGAAGGCTGAGGGGAGACCTCATCACTCTCTACAACTACCTGAAAGGACATTGTAGAGAGGTTGGTGCTGGTCTCTTCTCACAGGTGATTAGTGACAGAATAAGAGGCTTTAAACTCCAACAGAGGAGGTTTAAACTGGACATTAGGAAAAAAAATTCACAGAAAGAGTGGTCCAACAGTGGAATAAGCTGCCCAGAGGGGTGGTGGAGTCACCATCCCTGGATGTGTTTAAGGGTTGTTTAGATGAGATGTTGGGGGATGTGGTGTAGGGGAGAACTTTGTAGAGTAGGGCTGATGGTTGGACTCGATGATCCCAAGGGTCTTTTCCAACCTGAATGATTCTGTGATTCTGTGATTTTCCCAAACCTGACAATATTTTCCCCAAAACAGTGTAGATTTTCATAACATGAAATATAATAAAAAGTGCAAAATTCACTGGGTCTTGCCCATGTTTTAAAAATGTGTATTTACTAGAATTGGGTTAAACGTCTCTCAGTGCTCTTGTGTTCTGATATGTTTAGTGTTGTGGCAGGTGATGTGGTTAACAAGGAAGAACCAGATGGAAATTAGTCATTAGGAGTTAAGTGCAACAGCCCACTGCCCTTCTGAATAGTCATCTCTTGATGTGGCTCGTTTCTAGGTTTCACATGTTTCCAAGACAGAGAAGCCTCCTTAGTCTAATTTCTATTTCTCACACTGAGACTGCAGGATCTGCTCTCAACCTCAGAGTATTTGTTGGGC
Organism: Athene cunicularia; assembly: GCF_003259725.1. NCBI lineage: Eukaryota > Metazoa > Chordata > Aves > Strigiformes > Strigidae > Athene > Athene cunicularia. Next base: position 18,011,981 of record NW_020799095.1, on the reverse strand, counting down.
ATCCTAAGACCAGGAGAAAATCATCCACAATGGACTTGCTCCTCAGCAGAGATTTCTCAGTGCATCCCATCTATCACTCCAGGCACCTACCTGGGGAATTTTCTAGCTGGGGAGGCTCTATGCTGCTGGTTTAACCTAGCTGGTAATGACAGAAAAGAACAGAAAGGATGCAATTAAATGTATGTCTGTGCCACAAAAGCATTATACTTAAAGTGTTGAGAATTACACATCTTTGAAAATAACAAGAGTTGGGAGGCTCTTCAGTATTATCCCTTATTTCCTGAGTGCCTGGGCAGCATCTCACTTCCGTGTCCTGACATGTGGCAATGATGTGCCGTTCTAGCAAAGGTTTGACTCTGACATGGAAGCAGGTCTCTGTCTCTATTACATGCTGCTCTGGAAAGCTCCAGCTATTTCTTACCTTTTTTTTTTTTTTTTTTTTTTTTTTTCCCCCCCGAGAGTAATTTAAAGTAATTGATGGATCTCGGCTTACATACAGTCCATCTGTGTCCAGTAGCTTTTCTGAGCTGGATAGTCACCTGGAATGCAGTTCAGTAGGCTGTCTTCAGGCAAGCTTAGGCATTTATCATACAATACAGATGTATTGTAATTTCATTTATTTTAGTTTTTTATTTTGTGTAGTCTGAAGGCCTAAGGTAAATAAAGCAAGTCTCATTGTGTCATGCATATTTTAGCTGATCTAAAGTTTAAACTGTCTATCTGTCAGCACCAGTTTTGTACATATGTTAAATAGCCCCAGTTCTGTGAATGTGACAGGCTTAATAGTAAGAGAGGAATAAAACTAAGCAACTTGATAGATTATTTAAAAATGCTTCTAGGACAGCTGAACTTGTTGTCCAGCTTGTCAAAGTCCAGAGCAGAGCCTGGCTTGCTGCTGCTGTTTGAAGTTGTGTGTGTGTGGTGGGGTGGGAGAGGCGGGGCTATTAGAGGAGGCAGCCTGTCCCACCAGCAGATGTTGCTTGCTACTGCTTTTTTCTCCCTTGCCTGGTGCAGGAAGAGCCTGGCTCAACTATCCCCCGATCCATTCCAGGAGCAGTGAATGTCATGGGAGATCCGTCTTCCCCTCCTTCCTGGGAGCTGCTGGACTGAGGTTCACATGGCCCTTCAAGGACCCCAACAGAGCAAAATGTGGAGCACCCCATAGAACTCAGGAAATACCATGTACACGACAGTCAAAGGAAGGATGCTGTTCAAGTGTGGGCCAGCCTCTGTTAACCGAGCTTTGCATTTTACAGTAAAAGGAATTGCACAGACAGTTCACAGTGCTTTATGTGCCATGCACCACTGCAGTCTGGTATCTCCAGCAGCCATTGACAAGTGGTGCTTGGACACTTGCTAGTGTTATTTCAACACTAAGATTGAAGTTAGATCAGTGTTCTTATTGCTCCTAAAGAACTTCATGTTCTATTTTTTTTTCCCCCTTAAACTTTCTTTTTCAGTGTACTTAACTAAGTTTTCACTTTTATGACTATTTGGCAGTGCCAAAAGCCAGTCAAATATGAGGCATGATGCTAGTGAAGACAGTTTGCTGTGATGAAGTAACGTGGTTAAAAGAACATAAAATTTTAAAAGAAATAATAGTGCATCTTTCTTGCAGGGGAAAACAAAAAAAGCCAAACCCAAAGCACACACACATCTGACGATAGATGAGATTTCTGCCTGCAAATACCTTTTATCCTCCCACGGAGATCTCTCTCAATTCTTTCTGAAGAATAAGAGATTTAAATTGATCCAGGAGAACTTTACTAATGATATAATCAAGCTTGCAACCGTACTCTGGGTTTCTCAGCTGAACTAATCTGAATGCAAAACAGGAATCAAAGAAGTGACCATTGTGTGAGGGAAAGAACAAATAGAGTTTTAATATTATTTACATTGCAAGTGTTTTGAGCTATTGATTTAAGCGATCAACAATCTATATTTGGTTTGGGGCAAAATGACATAATCTATGACGTGTCACAAGTCAGTTTCTTCTGCTGTAATTTCTAACCTCAGTTTTAAATACTGTCAGCATCATCTAGAATTTTTTTTTAAAAAAGGGAAAATAGGAGCAACTCATCACCATGCCAATTGAACAAAAACTGCTGTGTGATTTAAATACCTATAGCTTCATCATTTACCCAGTTTTATGCTTCCATTTTGCTAGGCGTGAGGTTGGTGATTAAACTGGTGCATAATTATTAGCAACAGAGACTGTTGTCAGATCTTACAGTTTTCTGACCAGGTGCAGGCTTCTCAGATTCAGTCAGAGCCTGCCTGTCAGTTTTAAGAACAATCCAGCAAAATAAGTGACTGATTTCCTGTTATCATCGCAGAGGCAGTTTTCAGCAGATTGTCACAGTAAACCTCCGTTTCTGAATAGTCTAATGAACATTCTGGTGTTTGCAAAAGCAATTTTTTATATATAGACACATGTATAAAGTGTGAGTGTAAAACCATTAACAATCTGATCCTGGTATCTCTCTCTCTAGCTCCTTATCTGTATCCTTTTATTAATACCCATCTATTTCACTCTAATGTCAAACACTTTTGTGATGATGCAAATAGAACAGAAGTGTGGCTGACTAAATTAATCCGATGTGATGAGGGCTTCAAAAGTTTAAATTTCTTTCCTGTTTTTCCAGCACACTTCCATGTTCAAAACTTAGATGGCTAGTTTACCAAGTGTTTGTCCAAGTCACAGGTTTAAGCAGGCTCATGTAGGCTGTGTGTTGAAGGAGCAACAAGTTTTTGCATCAGCTCCTTGCAAGGACAAACTCATTCTGGATTTTGAGTGGGTTTGTGGGGCTTGAATCTCATGTCTCTGCTGGTGCTAGCTGAGGTGATGGCTTGCTGGCTGAGTGGGTAAATGAAGGAGCTCACCCTGTAGTGCAGGGAGAGACCGGACTGATCCTTTCTGTCATTCCTGACAAGGGGATTACTTATGCTCATCTCTTCTGAGTACATCCACCCCCTGGTTTTTGTATTCTACTGCTGCTTCAATAATTTATCACTGGTGTAGGACCCTGGATCAAGAGTGGGACCCCTGTGGCCAGTACAAGGTGTGATGGCAGAACATGTCCTTGGGCTCAGGCTCCAGCCTCTTTGAACGCTGCCTGTGCTCCCCCTCGGCTGGGAGGTGCAGGAGCCACACTCTGTGGGTGCAGCACCACGCCCCAGCAAATTATGGCATCGTGACTGAGATTTAGCAGGTGCATATAGTTATCCGACTTTCTGTCTGGAGCTGCTTCATGTCCTACCAGGTTGGAGTAGGCAGCCCTTGCTCCAGAGAGTGGCAGCCAGTGTGGAAAACTTCATGCATCTGGCTGACCAGACAGCTAAGAGAGGACTCAAGCTGGTAACCTTGGTTTGGACCAACTGTTTTTAGAGGATGAGACTCTGTTTTGCTTTCTTCAGCGTACCCTCACTGCTGCCACTTTTTCAATGTAATTTGCTACGTAGTTTTGCCAGATCAATCTAAATATACGTATAGAATAAGCATCCAATCTAAAAATAAAGACTGCTCAGTGAGAAGAGAAACATTTTGTCAATGTGCTTTTAAAGTGTTATTCTGCAGGATAAAAGGTACCATGTCGGAGAAAGCAATCCATAAACACTGTTTTCCTCTTTCACTGCATTGTACTGTAAATTCGTTAGTGGACTTGACATTTCTACCCCTCCTTGAAAATATTCATCTGCTGTACCAATATTGGAGCGGAATTGATGCTGAAGCTTTCAAGTGCATCCTATTTGCCTGTGAAATAGAAACAACTAACCAGAAACGCGTACACAATAATTACACACTAATAAGCCTGTTTATTCTTCATCTTCTTTCAAAATATGTGACCTGTTACTCACAATTTTATAAACACAACAGTAAATAACTTTGAATGTTTTAAAAATAGATCATAAAAGCAGTCTGCTTTCACTTAATGCATATATACAAGAGTATGAAAGAGTGGGTCCCCTTCTCACTGGAGGGAAGCACAGCCCTGGCAGAAACAAATATGACCCTACACAAGAGCTAAGTCCTAACAGTCCCCACAAGTGTTGGGACTGAAAAAACTGGATTGAGATGGAAAGACAACTTTAAATATCGATAAAAGGGGAGTAAAAAGTTAAATATTCTATATTTATGTCACAGATTAAACTTCTCTTAATAATAACTTAGATTCTGATGGAGGTAATTTAAAAAAAAATTGCTCAGCCTTATGTTTTGCTCGAAAAACAATGTCACGTTGTTAGTTTTGTGATATTGTGTTAATATCACAACCTTTCTAGTAAGAGTTGTTTTTCAGAGCTATAGCCCTTTGTGAGTCCCAAGTGTCTTTGCAAGCCCAGAAAAGTCACAAAAATAGGACTTGCACCTCGATCTGGATCTGGGAGCTTGGAAATTCATTTTGTGTAGGTACCACCATTTGGAAAGAAATGGCTTTAGCACCTTGTTGAGGGTAATATATGTCAACTACACTTTCTACTTCAACTCATCAGCAACAAAAACATGAAAGAGCAGGCTAGTCTGGGAGCAGGAAGAGATTTTTGCTTTCTGATGTTCTCCTAAATACTCGTGTTAGTAGTGCTTCACAATTTCTTGCAACATCCCTCTGAAGTGGAAAAGAGCCATAACTCTCATTTTAACAGTGAAAATCTGAAAGCAGGGAAGCTAAACTCCTTTGATTTGGATCAAGCATCTTGCTTAAGGGCACAGAGGAGGTTTGTGGTGAAAAGGGGGAGTGAAAAGACAGTGAAAAGCTGTCCTATACCCCAGGTTAACGCCCAGGTAATTGGACCATCATGTCTCCCTGGGAATCTGTTGGATCAGGCCTTTGGCTCTAATTCATTCATATTGCAGCCAATATTATCCATCTCTAATGCGGCATCTTCTCCTGGCCTACACTGAGAAGACAGGCTCTAAAGAAACTTAGATTTTAAAAGCCCTGGAAGAGGTTGCCCTGGCCTAAGAAGCCTTGTGTCCTGCTCATAGGTGGCTAATCCTCAACATACCTCAATGAAGAGGGTGAAGGAGAGGGAAGTTTTGGCTTATTAGAACAATAGTTTGGGTTGTCTAGCTTTCTTAAATTCTGCCTGAAGCTGAAAGATAACAACCTGAAGACTAACTTCTCTATAAAGTCAGTGGAGACAGGTGAACCTTTACCTTGGATGGCCCTGCCTACCTGTAAAGGTCTGTCTATCTTTCCCCATGTGGCCTCTCTTGATCGCTGCATGGCTGGGACAAGACTCCTGCAGCACAGAGTTTCAGTGGCTGAGTTAGGTGTCTACATAAGTTATAGTGCTGGTGATTACATCTTTCCTTTCCCTGGTGTGTTACATAGCTTTCTCTAGGATACTAATGGGAGAGATGACAGCAGCCTGTGGCTGCACATAACCTCATGGTTGAGGCATCCACAAGCAGTCAAAGTACTTTGGTGTCTCTTCTTTGATGGAGAACTCAAAGTTCAGGTTTCTGATTCTTCTGTCCTCAGGGGCCCATAAATAGCAGACATGCTGGTGTCCTGACTCCTGGGAACACAGACATTGCACCTTGCCACAAATGCCTGCATTACACTGATTGTGAAATGGGAGAAAGTGAAGGGAACGCCTTGCATGTGCCTTAGCTGAGAGAGCAAAATCTTCACCTGGGTGTTCCTGGACTCCTGATTGATAACCGGCATCATCTTCCTCTTACTACAGCATTTTCTTTTTAAGGGTTACTTGATATACTCAAAGAAAATCTGTAAATACTTTAAACCAAGTGTTGAAAAAAACATGCTGGGTGCTCGAGGAAAAATAGCTGACTCTTAACACGATTACTATTATTTCAATTATTTTTATTCCAAGGTTAGCATTAGAAACATAAGATTTTTGTAATTTCTTGCCTAAAAATTAGCCACCTTTATCATAATTTCTTCCCTGGTTATTTGAGAGGAAATAAAGGGAAAGTGGGAAAAGGGAGGGAAAGAGGAGGTTTGCTGTTTTCTTGAACAATTGTAAAGGATGCTTTCATTTCCTCTGCTTGTTTGCTCCTAGGAAGAGATCAAACATAAACAATACACTTACTTTTACTGACTTGAGTCAAAATACGAGGATAATTGTACCTGAAAGCAGAAGAGGTGGCTTGACACACTTTTGCAGTCAGATATGCCTGCTCCTAGCCAGAATCTATTCATGACCTACTTCACTCAACACCAAGTTTTAAAGAGATGATTAGAGCAATACTTTATTTCAAATATGTCAGCTGGTCAAGGCTAAGTTTGCCCTTTCTAGTGGTATCTTTTAGAGAGGCAGGGTGATACTCACAGGTATTATCAGAGGTGTATTTTCTTCTCACTTTAAGCCAAAAAAATAAAAAAGAAAAAAAGAAAAAAAGACTTTTTCCAAACAAAAAGGCAGGTGGCAATTTTTCTGAAAGACACCATCAAACAAACAAGAAATTCAATTCAGTTTTTATCTCTTAATGTCAGAAAGCGAGCGAGGTTCCATTTGGGTCAAATGTATGAGCTCCCTGACTGGCACAACAAACAGAAATATTCAATGGATTTGTAATTTACCCTAGAAACTGACTGGTGTGATTGAAAATAATGATGTCTGACTGTGCAGGGTCAGTGAGTTGCCCTTTGTTAATGCACAGCTAACCAAAATCTACCATGCACAGATGCTGGAAAACCAATTAGCCATTCTAAGAAGCATTGACAGATAAAATGTCCTGATTAATCACACAAAATATGTGTATTCCCTTATTTCTGTAGCTCCTGTTTGAAAATGATCACTAAAAGTTCTGAATGAACTCATTTAGTTGCTGAATATCCCAGCAGGGATTTTTTGGAGCCAGATACAATTTGAATATTATTTATTGTACAAATTCTTAGGGAAGAACATAGCTGTGTATATGAACTGATGGCAAATATATTTATATATATAAAATGTGTATATGTAAGCAACAAACGAGGCTTGCTTACTCTGCTGTATATCATAAAAAGCTGAAGATTATTAAATTAGAATGGCTACATTATGCTAATTTATTTTTTATTAACAGCTTACTAGAACATTTTACTGCCAAACGTAGTATTTTTTTCCTGTATGTTATTAATGCAGACATACCAGTGTGCTAATGCATTAGTGTTTAAATAATTGAAACCATTGAGTTTTATCCAGCCTTCAGAATATTTGTTTGACTAAAATTATACTTGTAAGAAGAATTCAGTTACTCTTTCAGTGCATGGATTCTAAATAATAGAATGTCTTCTTTTTCTCCACAGAATCAATAGGAAGCATATGAGATATTTTCCCTGAAGTGAAATCATGCTCAGTATTTGGCAAAGCATGTTTGTTTATGCAACTAAAGGTGAGAGAGATCAACAAGAACAGATAGACAAGAGGCTGAAAACTAGATGAGGTAGCTCAGGAAGATGCATACACAGTGCACATCTGGTTATGGCATTTAAGGATACCTTTCAAATAAAGAGGGTAGGTATCTATTTACCATTCATCCACATGCAAATACTACACATTTTGACTCAGCCTGTCCTCTCAGGCACAGGTCCTCCTTTCTCAAGACAGGAGAAGGACAAACAAATTACTGCAGCCCTTGTGAGGGTGAACTTTACTTTCCTCTTCTACTCATGAGTTCATGACTAGTGGCTGGTGGGAAACGGCATCTGTATTTCCCTGTTTTCTGCCTGCACCTCTTTGTTGGCTTTCAGAAAGGGCTATCCAGATAGCGGGGGTTGTGCTTGGTGTCAGGCTTGGACCAGGCTTCGCAGAGACTTTGTCTGGGTTGAAGGTTTTTGCTCTCCAGCCGCTTGATTACAGTCAAAGTAGATAAGGGACAGCTAAGATGATGATGCAGAGAGCTCCCAATGGAAACATGTTGATTAAGACCAAATGACTGTGTTTTCTCCTCTTTTCTCATGGTGAGGATTTGGCCATTCATGTGTTTTTCTGTGGACATTGCTGAAGCACCCCATTTCTCTCCTTTATTTGAGCTGAACCTGGAGGCACATTAGGCTACCATCCAGCAAACAGCTCATGAACACTCACTAAAAATATGTTCTGGTATCGTTACATCCAAAAACATCTGTCCTGCAGATACTGTTGTGCAACAGAAAGAGCTTGCAGGCTGCCAGTTGCAACTCTGGAATCCAACTGTTGTCATTAAGAAGTTGATTAAAAGGGTAACATTCAGGCCAAAGAAGAAAGCACATGGGGAGCCTGTCATTTCTACCATAGCCTCCCACTCCACAGGTCTATCAGAAAGAACATGAAGACCCTTTAGGCCAAGACTGGGAGCAAGCAGATATAAAAAACTTAAGCCTACCTCCCTTCTGTTCTTGCAGGCAGCCTTTGAAGGTCAACCACTGAGGATATGTTGAGGGGGACATGCAGTATGTAAAGATGAAGAGTGAAAGTGGGTTTCTGCAGCACCAGGGCCACAGCCTTGTCTTCATTCATCTTGCAGGTAGATGGCAGGATACAACTGCTCATGCGCTCTATGTCTCAATGAAGTGTCATAGAACTTTGGGTAAACATTGCTGTATCATAAACAGCTCTCTGTCCTGGGAGGGGAGACGTTTTGCAAGCATAGCTGTTTTCCGAGCTATTTCTTAACTATGTGGGTGTCCCAACTCTGAAAAGAATTTTTTTAAAAAACCAAACAAAAAAAACAGAGAATTTGGACACGTGCACATATGTCTCTGCTTGGCAATGGCTTTAGGATGCTAATTAAGTGATCCTTGTTTTTGTTCAATGAAAACGTGTTTTTTGTATTTTTGCTATATAAAACAATGCACAACATGAGAGAAAATGTATTCAATTATGCCTCACTCTGGCTTAATGTGAAATTGCTTAGTGTTATCTCTAATAAACCTAAAAATGAGGAAGGAAAGTACAGATTGCTCTGTGCGACGTCTAATTTTTTTTTGCGTGCATTATATTAACTGTCTCTGCCCAATTTTGTAATAATAAGGCAAATAAGGAAAAAGCCTCAATTGAAAAGCCCAGCATATAATCAGCAATTACAACTGGGTAGTGCTCCATTGTAGGGGTTTTTACGGTCATTATGGATGGTAAGAGTCTTGTTTAAATATTTGAATATAATTTCCCAGAATCAGTTAGGTACCCTCATTGTAATGACTATTGATGGAGCTGTCCATGTACTCACTACTCTGTTTTTTTAGATTGTGGCCTCTGAAATCTGTAATGTCAGTTTATCATCTCCCTCAGTGCAGGGCTGCTTTCAGCCACAGGTGGATAATGAGGTTGCAGGGTGGCATCACTATAGGGGAGCTCAGTAGAGCTATAGAAGCAATGATAGTTCTCCTATGGGGAAGCTATAGCTTTATCTACAGCTCCCCAACCTTTAGTTTAGCAAGAGACCTGAAAGATGTGAATTACTCAAAATCACTCCCTTCCTAAAAAATTAGGGAGGAGACTTGACTAACCCACACTGAACTAAAACAAGCAAGATTCATATGCTGCCAAAACAGAAAAGAGAAAGTTCCTTCCCTGTTTCACGTTCATATTTTCTAAGACTTAACAGACCACAGAGAAGTTTATAGACACTTTTAGCCTAAAAAAGGACTGATAAAGAAATCCTCCAAAGTTTGCATGGAATGTTCTAAGAAAAGACTCTAGTATGAAGAGCTGAATCCGTCCTCAGACTCTCAGATCATTAACAAACCTGCCCGGATTATGAAGGAGCTGAACCACACCTTTGAATTACCAGTTAATGGTGTGGAAATTGATCACTTCCTTAAATATCATAGCCTTTCCTACCCCTGCCTTAAGCATTTGAGAGACAGTACTATTAGTCAAAAAATAATTATTCGTTAATTGGTTTTGTAAAATTCTCAGCCAGGAGGTAATTTATACGCTTGATTGGGCTAGGAAAAAAAAAAACCAACCAGTTTCTTCCTACCAAGTGCGTAAGTACTACAAAGAAAAAAAATTATTTTTCTTCTTGGTCAAAGATAAAGAGTGTCAAAAAGGATCTAAAAAGACTAAAGAGTTAGCTTGTGCACAGAGGGAATCACCGTACTTTGATGCATTCAGCAGAAATTTTACACTGTTTGTGCTAAAGAGTGCATATATATGCCCACACTTAATGTGCAAATCTAGAAAAGGTGTAGGCAAATATAACATAAGTTGGCTTTGCCTTTATATGATTGATAAATTCTAGTTGATTTTACCCTATATTCTCTTTGTATCTTTGTATCTTGGCTGTATTTGCACTTGCATCTAAATATTTGCGACACCAAACATCCTGAATTGAAGCTGGAAAAGGTCATTTGCAGTGGTGACATACACTTCTGGGTTGGAGGACACCTCTGCCTCCCCTCATCTCTATGTTTCTGGAGTCTGGTACTGCTCTGGAAATGTCCCTTTTAGGGAGTATTTACCACCTCCTTTTGAATCAAATTCTTCCTGGTGAACACCAGTTCACTGATCATTTTGCTCACATCAGCCATTCCGCTGAGCACTGCTGCAGCAACAGTAAGGGGGGATATTGTGTAGTGGGGCTGCAAAAAAAATAAAATAATCAAGCAGAACCGAAGGAAAGAAGCAAAAAGTATAACTTCACTGAAACATTTAGCACAAAAGCCGGAAAAGTCTTTGTGCTGACTGAAAAGACCCATACCTGCAATGTGTTTGGAACGGGCAAAAACTTCCAGCTGCTCCTCATAAAATGCTTTTGTTGATGGTTTATAATCTGTGCATTCACTTTCTGCGTGACAAAACCAAACAGAGACATGCACATGAGAAACATACAGGCATTAAGCTGTCTGGGCTAAATTCATCCTTTGTGTAATTCCAGCAACATTTCTCTGTTGGAGTTGGACCCTCAACATTTACAGAAAAATCTGTATTGAGTTGAACTTGCATGAACCAAGCCAAATTTGTAATTACAGGGCCTGGCAAGGAGAGTGTCTCTTTCCTGCTTATTTTGTATTTGCCATTGTTAACAGCGAGCGATTACCTCTGTTATTCTCACGCCAGCCTTGAATCTATGGAGAATTCAGGGAGATGAGGAGCTTGATCTGAGAGAAATTGAAAACATAAGGCTCAAATTAAAGCACTCTGCAAGTAAAGTGAAGGTTTTTAACTATCAAAATGCAGGAAGCAGTGGGTGTCAGGTAACATTTTTCCTCCCTATAATTTGACAGTTTAGAATATCACTTATTGTTTTATGAAGGGAATTGGTACATTTAGATTAAATCTTGAATTATATACCACATAACACAGTTTTAGATATGCCTTTTCCTTTTGTTACAAACTGCTTCTATTAAGAATTACTCCTCTTCCTACTTCTTGTTTCTCTTCCAGTGATTCCTGTGTCCACACCCTTTCTACAAACATCATTCTATATGTTTCAGTGCATGTACCCCTTGATAATAGATAGAAGAAATGTTTTTGTACTTTATAGACTAATTTTTCTTTCTTTCTCTTTGTTTATCATCTGCTGCATATAATTGTGACAGGGCTAATAGTATTTTCCCTTCCTTATATACCTGTGCTATGAGGGTAGTGTTGATAGTAAGAACAGGATATAGCATCCAGAATTCACAGTTCTCGTAAGGGAATTTTAAGGGTGATTGCCCTCTTGTAGCATCACTTTTCAGGGAGAGCTAAACCATCTTGGAGTCCTAGGAATCATTGAATCCCATTGTATAGCTTTATTCCTTTCCCTGGTATGCTGTATCACCTCACTGGGGTGGCAGGTAACTGGTCTGCAGCAGCTCACTGCTTCAACAGCCAACTGCAGTACCCCTGCAGGAGCATGGTTGTGTGTTTCTCTTTTCTACTGTCAGATTTACAACCTTCTGCTGATGTTGCCCTGGGCAGTCCAGCTCAGCAAGCCTTGGTGCTAACACTATTGAGCCTGGTGGCAGTGCTGACCTCTGATTTCTCATTTCAGTTTCTCTGCAGACGTGGGGAGATATCCCTATACAGGTTATACTAAGTTTTACCCCATAGATAGATAGTAAGGGCTGAAGTAGGTCCTACAATCTGACCTCCTGTGTATCACAGGCTGTAGGACTCTCCTAAGTTGATTTGTCTTTGATTCAGAGTACTGGCTTTTGAACAATATACAGTCTTGGTTTTAAAATTGCCATTGCCAGAAAATGTGCTTCAAAGACTGCTTTCTATCAAAAACAGATTTTGCATCTCATTTCCATTGTAAATATCTCCAGCCTTAATTTTCATCTACTTGCTTTTCTTTGTCTGCTGAACTGAATAACCCATTATCGAAGTTGTATTCCCTTGTAGGTACTTACAAACTCATCAGATTACCTTTTAACCTTTTCTTTCATTAACTAAATAGATTGAGTTCCTGCAGTGTTACTAACAGATTGTTCCTCTTGTTCTTTAATCTTTCTCATTGCTGCCCTGATCCTTCTCAGTTATCAGTGTCCTTTCCAGGACATGATATTCTAGTCATGATTACATCAACATTCAGTGCAAAAGCAGGACGAGCTCCTCGGCTTTTTAGGAGATCTGGGGCTCCTTTTTTGGCCACAGAACTGAACTGAGAACACATGTTCCTTCCTGGGAGTTCTGTTCCTTCTTAGATGCAATCTCATATTCATAAGGGACAGTGTTTCTCCAAATTGAGTCCCCAGAGATACTCTCCTTCCTTTGTTTCTAGACATATGACCACCAGCTGGTCTTAATACCATATTTTTTAATTCTGTCCACCTTGCAATGTGGTAAAATTTGGCTAAGCATTGAATGTTTGCTTTCATGTTCCCCATTTTGTGTGCCTTCCTTATGGTCTATATATATGTGGGGAAAAGTGTATGTATTTTTTGATGTGTGGTAATATCATAGATGACTTCTGGTGCATCATAAAGTACCATAAATCCCTCTGCATCAGCCGTCTATCATCTTAATTATATATTTCTCACCCAGTCTTTATGTTATCTACAGTTCTCATCAATAATGACTTTATGCTTCCTTCCGCATCTCAGGCAAAAAAGTTAACTGATGTAGGACTGTATCTCCAGTGAACCTCACTAAAAATCCACATCTTTACAGTGATGTTCTGGTATGTAACCTCTTGCCAGTTTTAATCCATTTAATGTGTGCAGTGTTGATTCATAGCATTCTTAATCAGTGTTTTTTGCAATATATGGTATTGACTACATAAAATGTCTTGTAGAAGCCCAAATATAGTGACACCATTACCTTTATCAGCCAATTTGTAATCTCATCAGAGAAAGATATCAAGTTAGTTTGACAGGATCTATTTGCCAAAACCCCCCACTGAGTGATGATAATTATACTGCCTCCCCTTTATTCCTTATTAATTGGGTCCTGGATCAGCCATTTCTTTATTTTGCTTGGGACTGATGTTAGTCAGTCTGACAATCTTGTAATTACCTGAGTTGCATCATTTATTCTCTCTTATTTCTTTCCTTTTTTTTTTTTTTTTTTAATACTGGTGTTATGTTACTTTTTCTTGTCTTCTGGAACTTGCCTGGTATTTCAAGAGTTATTGAAAAATCAACACTAATGGTCTGGAGGGGTTTTCACATAGCTCCTTTTAAACTCTCATATGCTTGTTTTGAGACTTAGTGCTATAAATGTCTGAAATCAGTAGCTCTTATTTGACGTCCTTCTGATGCACTGTTAGAGTGAAAATTGTTTCATGATTTTCTTATGAAATGATCACATCATCTGATCCTTGGCCAAATATACGAGTTATTTATTGAACACTTCTGCCTTTTCTGGATTATTTTTGGCAATTTTATAATTTCCAGTTCCACTGTTAGGATTCCTTTTGTTCCTTTTGTGTTCAAAATGTCTTTCTGACTATTGTTGGCCCTATTTAGCATAGATCTGCATCCTTTTGCTTCACTTACCAGTTTTCTTAGTTAAAATTCCTAGATCATAATGTATATCCAAATCTACATAATCATCCATTTTCTTTCTTTGGGCTTTTTTTTTTTTTTTAAATTGTGACCTTCACTGTTATAATAAGCAAGAATTGATTTGGAGCTGGTGTGGTCCTGAATATCTCCAAATGGTCATGCACATTTGCCCCATTGATCCTTTTATCCACAGATATTTGGACTGATGAGGGCAACTTCCTTAAAAAGTAATCCCAATGAATAAATGAAAAAATGAATGAAATAAAAGCCAAGACTTCTGTAAATGATGAGATTCCAAGAGGTGGCACCTGTCAGAGATGACCAGAACAGAGAGAGGCTGTTCAGACAAGACAACCCTGTTTTAGGGATGAGAAAACCATTTAGCTGTATGGACAAAAGCTGTGCTAGCACCTTGCCTTCATGGCCAGAGAACTGCCCTGGATCACTGCGGGTGTTAACACAGTAGTGGCCACTTCTGCTATGTGCCATATGTCATTTTTCTTCATGATCCTACCTCCACAAATCATGGGCAGTTAACTCTCAAGCTCAGTGGATCTCAAAAGGTCTGACTTATTCAGAGGGACACCTCCAAGCTATCTAATGTCTGAGAAGCTCTGAAGTGACTCTATCCTTGCTGTTTCAGTACAGCAGCCAGAATTTATCTCTGGAAACGTGTGTGTAACTTTAAATAGCATGAATGTTTTTTTAAAAGTTTGCCATGTTTTTTTTTCTCTCTACCTGTTTGTAAAATGAAGTTAACCTTGAGACTTAATCTGATGGGGTTTCTCTGTCAGAAGGGTCCTTCTATTTAAACCACCAACGTAAAAGCAGAGACAAAAAGCAACATGGAGGTTTGCCTTCCTCTGCCCTCTCCCCTTTCCCAGAGCAAGTTCATCAGTGTTTCATGGGAGCATGTGTGTAGGTGATGTTATATTTTAATAAAAGTAACATGGGCTCAGGCTAAACCCCAATGGAGACAGCACCTTCTTGAGGACTGCTAATCAGGCCCAGGCACAAAGTTTTTCTGGCATAAATGATATAATAACTGCTTTAATTTTAAGAATGAAACACAAACCCATTGAATTGTGTTAGAATTATTAGAAGAGCCTGGGATTTCAAACAGAGTAAAAAATGACTAGAGAACCCAAACAAAAAACCAACAAGGAAAGCTGGACCAGATGCTAGTGGTTGGGGAAGGGTGTGTTGGGACACTGTCTGTTATGTTGCAGCTCAATACTGTTGGAGTCTGAACACAATGAGAAGAAAATGACCATTCATATTATTACACTTACATTTTATTCAGCTGTGTTCTATGACAATTTTTTTACACCATTGCAAACTGCATGTGTTATGCTTTTTAAAAAAACCTGCAAAATAGGTAATTTACATAAAATGGTGCAAGACTGACATCCAGATACTTTCAAAGGGAGAATACTTTCTTTTACAGCGTACTCTGCAGTAGAACTATTTTTTTTTTTCATTTAGTGGACACAATTTCCTCCATATGGAAATGTATTTTTGATAAGAGTTAGTGCACCTTTACCAGCAGTGCTGAAGCCAGCTGGGAGGAATTCTGGAATCACTGACAGGTATGACTCTTACAGTAGACCTACCACAATGTAAACCTGGTCCCCTAGAAATCTGAAATTACAGGGAAATTGCAGAATGCTGCCCAGAGCTACAAGGTAGAGGCGGCTACTCATTTGAGGTGATCTTAGCTTAGATTTAGTCTGTTCAATGTTCATGCTTGCAGAGACATAAAGCACAATCTTATCCTGATGCCCATGATGATCTCAGGACTAGTTTTTGTTTAGCAAACTAAAAAAACCCCAAAAAGTCATACACTCTCAATTCCCCCTAAACTGGAATTGAGGTGGGGTATGGGTGCCTAAGTCATTGGGTAAGTCTTGGAGGCTGTGCGATTCCTGGGGGATCACTTGCTCATATAGCTTCAGGGGATGTGCACTGAGTTTCTAGTCCACGCAGAATGTGGTGTAGCAGGGGATGCCTACTGAAATCCTTCAGAAGCCACTGCAGATTTTTTTGCTCCAAAGGCACTGCTCATTGACTTTGTTACAGCACTTGCTTTTAATGGGGAATGGGGCTGTAATATTTCCCTGACATATTAAACCACTCAGAGTCAGTGTTCCCACTCCTACCAGGTTGCCTTTGCAAAGGTTTTTAATTTCCCCTGGTTTTAGTCACACCTCTGCCAAATACAAGACCATCACCTTCCCGCTTCACAGGGCACTGTGGAGGTAAATTCACTGCTTGGATACTTCAGTAATGAGTAACACAGACAAGCTAACAGACAAATATGGTTTCAGTGAAACACACCCAGAGCGAGTCTGACCTGTACTTGCACTGTTATATCAGCAGTCAAAGTTGATGATAAATGAAACTTTGAGAGTCCATCATAGGAATGATTTGTCCCTAAAAGCTGCACAGGACTAAAAAACCTCCCAGTCGTATGGTGATGCCACACTGTAATGTGACTGCCCCTTTGGATGGATCCTCTTCAGTTCATAACTGGACTTGGGTTATCTTTCTCTTCTTCAAGCTCCATAGAAGGGCAGGGACCAATTCGATGAATGTATGACTTCTAGAAAATACGTAGAACTGGGCAATTGGACTCCAAGAGTCTCCTTATTGTTTGTTTCTTGTACTTTCATCATCCATCTGATGACAGGATGGGCCTGTTAAGATCTTCTGGAGGCAGAAACATGCTAAAAATACTGGTTTCAAACACAGTAAATTCTAAGATTAAAGTTTCACCTGAAAATATATCTGTGATTGTTTTTTAAACATAGCTGATGAGAGTTCTGCCCCTGATCTGACCTAAGCAGGTGGCCATACTGTAATTAAACAGGCTAGCATGTCCTCTTGCAACATATTTAAAACTATTTCCACTAGTAGTTATATAGCCTGAGTGGCAGAAGAATTAGTATTTTCCAGTAGTGAAAGCAGCTATAATCCCAAAATAAGCCAATGTTACCAAAGGTTTTCCTGTGTGCTTCCAACAATCTGGTTGGGTTTGGGGGAGATTTTGTCTGACTTTTGCTCACATATTCCTGTTACCTGGACTAAAAAAAAAAAAAAAAAAAAAAAAAAAAAAAAAAGAAATCTAAAACCTGGGAATATAAACTCAATATCATCGTGACAATGCAAAAGTAATGTCATATTAATTTTGCACTGCAAGGTCAGTACATTAAAAGCAGATGTGCTAATTCATCACAATGGTGAAGCTACCACAATTCAACAGCACTGATGAGTTTGAGAAAGTTACAGTAGGGATTGGTTTGATCTAACACCTTTGAATAATGGATCATCTTTTGAACGTGAATTTTGTCTGCTTGGCAAAAAAAAACCCAAACTCTGGCAACTTCTGAGAAATAGGGAACCGCTCTGAACAATTCAGAGCATAAGAAAAATATAGAACAGATATCCAAGCAAATGCCAGAAAATCTTTGCAATATATTTAGTGATCATGTCAGTTCTTAAAACTGGAGAAATTTCAGCTGGTTTTACAAATATCTATCAAGTCTGCTATGAAACAAATAAGAATTGGGGAATTGCACTGTGTAGTTGAGATTTTGTTTCTTGAGAACAATGTTTTATCGGTTCCATTTGAACATACTGAAGTGTGAAACGATCACAGGTTTGGCAAGTTCTTATATGCCCAGAAACAGATGTACAGATAATTTCACAGACATGTATACTTTATATGGTTGCAAATACTGTGTGGATAGGTACCTTAGAAAAATCAGATTTGTGGGTACCTTGAATGTCTTTCCTCCTCCTCAGTGAAATATAGAGTTCTGCACGAATTCTGGTTATATTTATTTGGCTAATAATACTTTGATCCCTGTGTAAAAATTAT
Organism: Athene cunicularia; assembly: GCF_003259725.1. Lineage (NCBI taxonomy): Eukaryota > Metazoa > Chordata > Aves > Strigiformes > Strigidae > Athene > Athene cunicularia. The sequence goes on along the minus strand of NW_020799095.1, from coordinate 17,994,233 downwards.
GAATTTTGTTCGAATACGTTTGTTGTGAATGAGAGTTGACTCTTCAGCAGTGAGGTGACAGTCTCCCATTGCCAGGTGGCCAGGAAATTGTTCGGGGGGTTGAGCAAAGTGCTGGCAAATGACAGCTTAATCACATCAGTGGCTACAAACACACATGGGCAACAAATGGGAATGAAACGGTCAAGGCTATGTAAACAACAGTGCTATCTCACCAGATATAAGAAAGAAAGATCCAGACCTGTCAAGATTCAAAGGATGGACACCATGTATAGGCAAGTCTGTGCTTTGCCAGGTGCATTTTGCAGAGCAAATGCCAAAAGCTGTACCAAAACATTCTCCTGTGAAGCTGTTCCTTGAAGCCTTTGAAAATCTGACCAGGGTCAACACCTGATCTGCTGTCTTATCAGCAGAGCCCTGGTATTTTACATGTAGCACAGCTGGCAGCATATTCCCTTTGGTTTCCAGCCTGCAGCTGTTCCCTTCATCTGACCCACACTGACGCTTCTCAGAATTTGGTTCCTATTCAAGCATTACAGCTCTTATAAAGCCCTTTGTCTTTTCCCACTCGGGGTGGAGGTTAGCGTAATGCATAAAGAGAGCCAAAAGTATTTAAGTCTGTTCCTTCTCTCATGGGAGAGTGTAGAAAGAAAGGCATTTCCACAAGATCTTAAACTCAAATATCGTGATGATTACAAAGCGTGTAACTCCATATTTACTTGTGCAGTCTCTCAGCAGACAACAACTAACAGGTGAGGCTACAGACAGCACAGCAGTAGGACGAGGGGCACCGCATCACATCTTGCTCAATTGCTTCATTTTGTACCAATAATATCCCCGCTAATTTTAATAAAATAATGTATTATATTAGTAAATAAGAACATATTGTCAAAACGCGAGCAAAGGAAAAAAGAGTAAATCAGATAGAATCTGTTTTCAGTCATGTTTGTTGAAGATGTATTTTAATTTACTTTACCAGGACCTTAGTGCCTGACAAAAAGTTGTGTGAGTGGATTAAGAAGAGACGATAAGAACTAAAATATGAAAAACATAATCAGTTTTAACAGTGTAAGAACTTTAGAAGGTATGTTTCAATGCTGGAGTTTGTAATCCATGTTCTTGTTATGGTTGTCGTATACAAAATGAGCCTACCCCTTACTGTTACAGCTGTCATGCTCTTTTGCTCCAGACTGTACCAATGTGCAAGGAAGAAAACCACAGAATAATGGATAAACTTTTCTTTTATGATGTCAGAATTATTGAATTAATGGCTGAACATGGAGTTTAGTTAATGGCACTCATCCATTTAGCAGGAGTGAAAAGCTGTTAACTAAGACACAGTCAAACTGCAGGCCAGTGCACAGTGCACAGTGACAGTGCACAGATATGCACAGGAGCATATCAGGACATTTCCATGTGTCCCTGCTCTGAGAGACCAGTACAGTCGGTACGACGCCATCTTAAGTGTATGACCCTTTCCTAAATCATACGCCTGTCATTTCAAATGCGCTTGTCATGTTATAAATGAAGAATGATCTCTAGTATGGACAACTGTTGTGGACCTCTGCGGTACCCAAGCCCTTGTGGTGGTGAAGGGTTCCCTGCTAGAAGTGTGCGGTTTGTTCTCTGGTTTCTTTGACTATCGACGATTGGGTAGTCTATCATCTCTTATGTTTTAAGATGACAGGGAGAGAGGAGCATCTCCTGGTAGGTTCCCAGTTGTTATGGGCATTTATCCTAGGTGAATTGCTCTGCAAAAAAAGTAGCTGCCTGCCTTTTTTTTTTAATTTTTTTTGTACCATAAGAAGACCCTGGACCAATCCATAAAGCAGTGGCCTACTTTTTGGGTAGCCAAAGCTAGCAGAGGCAAATCCTATCCTGTATTACCCTGAAGCAAATCAATCTATCACCCCTGTCTCCAAGTTTAGATCTGCTTTTAAGAAGCGCTGCAACTTTGGCACTTAAGGTTTCCTGTGCTGTGTGCCATGACAAGTAATAAAGCATTCAACACATACAAAATTATGAAACCACATGGGAGAAAGTTAACTCTCAGCCATGTCAGTGTTGCAGGACAAGAAGAAAAAGTGATTCTGACTGTGCTTGTACTGGGAATCTGCTAGGAGAGAAGATTTTTTTTTTTTGTGAGTATAATACGCACATATTAAGCATAAGGATGTTTTAAAGCTTCAGTGCTTTAGATGTAGATGAATTCGCTTCTGTACACGTTTCAGTAAGTGGTAATATGCTGCAAATGAACACACATAGCATGGCTTTTCAGAAACCTTTGCAGATATGTTTCTTGTATCTGCCTCTCTGATTTACTCCCTTCAGGTAATATGTGTGACAGTTCTCCATGTACGTGTGATTGGATTTCTTCACTCCTTGGCACAATCCCATCAACCTCTGATATCTCTTATGTTTCAGGCAAGTCTTTGCTGCTTCAGTTTCAGGCAGAGTCACTTAGTACAATCTTACAGTGTGTAGCCTGTCTGGACTTCTCTTACTTTTCCTCCTATTTCTCTTTTTAACAGGATGGAAGTCAAGACATACACTGAAGCAGAGAATCGTTAATTCTAGAAATTTTGGTTGTCTTTAAGTCATGACAGATTTGCCAACCTCCTCATCTTATATGCATGAAAAATCACTTTCAGTGTGGAGAATTTTTTGTTTCTGATATAAACATTTATTAATTTTCTTTAAACCACTATCTTCTTGTAAACTGTTCCTTACTGGCTTTGCTCTCAGCAGTAGACATGTTGCCAGAGGGAAAGGGAAGAAGGTATAGCAAAGCAAATGTCATTACAGTTGCAAATACTGGTTTTGGATTTGTTGCTTATTTGAATATTGTTGTGTTCCTGTCAAAACTGTGCATTGTGCTGTGTGTCCCCAGGACAATTGATGATGCCCCTCTGACCTTATTGCAGCATTACAGAAGTCTCTCTGGCTGTGTTTTCAGAAAAGAAAACCAACTTTCATTATAAGATTCCACTGAAACTATGTTTTATTTTTCTGTTTTCTGGTCACATGTTGCTGTGATTGTGAGTCAAATGCTTGCAGGGCCTTTGATGTGAAGCTATGAACAACACTGCTTTAAATAGCAAAGAATTTATTTGTATTACATCTCAGGTCTGCAGCTCACAGTCAGGTAGTTGTATGGGGGCCATTCGTGCATCACCAGAAGCAGTTCATGTCAAGGAGAGGTGCCTTTCCTGTTTCCTGCTGGAGGGCAGGAGGTGCCATGCAGACAGGTCTGTGGCTCCGCGTGGTCGAGCAGTGCCTGCGGTGTCATGCTGCCATGGCATGTCAAGGGACTCACTGCCGCAGTGTGCGAATACCACCCATCTCCCTGGCATCAGTGTTGGACTATCCTGGTGCTGCGGGGAAAGGTGACACGCAGGCACGGGTAAGTCACTCATGTCAAAGCAGTAACAGAAGGACAAAGCCAGCTGATGACCTCCATTCCTGTCCTGTAATCCACAGCAGGAATGCCGTGGGACTGCCACAGGATGATGCTCAAAGTTTGATATAATATAAAAAACCTTAACTGCTGGTTAGGGTGTCTCTAAACCACAGTTTTATAGAAGTTGGGAAAATTATGTTGGGAAAATAGCATAACATGCTTTTCCTGTTCTGACAGTTTTAGGATTGCTTTTAGATGCCATTGAGGGCAAGATAGACAGGCCTTTGGTTTCATCCAATAGTTTTTTTCTTTTATGTTTTCATGTTGTTTGTACTTAGCCAGAGCCATACTTTTTGGTGGAGTATTACAAACCTCCTTAAGACTTGCTGGACTTGCAAGGATGTCTCTTGAAAACAGCACTACTGCAGAGCAGACAGGAAGAGGTGGTCGCTTTAGGGTTCGAGGGTGTCCTGTTCAACTCCTATCGGTATGTACAAGGGGAGGCAAATAAAAGTACAGAAAGGGACACATAAAAGTTTGGAAATGTGGGTGTGATGTATCAAAGCACAATGAGAACCTTTTCTGAAAGTATTACTAAGCAGACTGAAATCAGAAATACTGTAAAGTGTGTGAGAGCCTGATTTTGTGAGATTAGCAGCCCCATTTTCTGTCCAAATAGGTTCAGATAAATTCATGTGACTACTGAATAATTATACACTGCTTATCTGACTGAACTTCCAGTCCTAGAGATTCAGCATTTCTGGGAGGTTTGCTCAGCTATGGAAACCTTTAGTGAGACTTTTTAACTGCAAGAGCACAAGCAACATCAGGTGATAAAATCTGCCATTTCCAGGGCTCTAGTACCATATAAATCTTTTCTTCCTGGGGCTCCAATTTTTAACACTTTCCCTCTATTAGGAGATTGATCTTGTTCTTGTATTTAAAACAAGGACTATTAATGGGCTATTATGGAATGTTAGTTTAGGATCACTGATGCACACAACCTTATGCTTGTTGCAGTGAGAAAATTACATTATGTGTATTTTAATAACAAAGAACAGCTTTAATTCCATGCCTATGACAGCAAGCACACTATAAATAATATTCTGTTCATAGTTAATCACATTAAATTTTGTTTTAATTAAGGCAAATATCATGCCCCTCTTTAATCCAATAGTATATATTACCATTAAGAAATGACTTGGATTTTTCTTTCACGTTTATGCTGCTTGTAGAACAATATAATTTACTTTTAATATGTTGAAATCTTGGAAGTCTTCTTAGTGTAGTCTGAAATTTGTGGGCTAATCAGCTGTCTATTGAATCTTTAAATGTCATGACACTAAAACATAGGGAAAACTTGATTGTCATGCTCCTTTTCACTTTTTTCCCATCGGTGCTGTACCTGGCACTCATACGTGCTCAGAGTTTTGAAATGCCTGTATTTCTCTCTGTATGTAGTTAAATACTCTTCAAGCTCTTGATTGCTTAGCTGTAGTATAGCTAGGAGTTGTACATCTGCAAGCTCATAATACTTGGCAAAGAAAAAACGTGGATATCTAAGTGCTGCCATACCTGAGCTGTGCCTGTGTCTTTCTGCTCTCTCTCACAGGCTTCATTCTTTAACTCCATTCAGTTCTTCCTGACTTTCTTCATCAGCTCTTCTGAGTCTTTCCAACCACCCTCGCTGTCTCCTTGTTCACCTTTATAGCCCATCTCAAGGCTGCCTGTGGAAAGTGCAACTCTGCCTTTTGCCAGAATACAAATGCCTGCCTGCTTCATGTGAGGACAGCAATGCTGGGCAGGCATCCATGTGGAGTAATCATCAACAGGTGTCATCAAAGGTGCAGGAGACTTTGACTCTGGAAACCACTTGTAAAAAAACCATTAAGATCACTGAGAGCCAGGGACACTGTCTCACTGATACATCGTCGCCTATATATAGTCTGTAACTTTAGGTATAGTGTTTGTTTCATCAATTTAAAAATGCCCATGTTTGCAGCATTGACATTATACTGAGAATGTTACGTATCCAAAGTATGTTTTATCTATGTTATTTAAGCTTAATGTACGTTTTATGGTAGGAAATGGATGAGACTGTATGACAAGGGTCTAGATGAGATGTTGGGGGATGTGGTGTAGGGGAGAACTTTGTAGAGTAGGGCGGATGGTTGGACTCGATGATCCCAAGGGTCTTTTCCAACCTGAATGATTCTGTGATTTTCAGTGTTCTAAAACAGAAGAGAGAGGAAATTTTTGTAAGAGCTTAGAGAATGGCTCCAAACATAAAAGTTTCGACTCAAGAACACTGTGTAAAGCAAGGTGATTAAAATGGGGGTTCAGTGTTTTGGGTTTCCCAAATTAAATGCTGGAACTGTACAGAAAGAAGTGTTATTCTGGAGGTGCAGCAAGAGTCAACCTTTAGGCCACTCAGAGTGGGGACGTGAGTCCAAACTCAGCACAAGCTGGGAGATGCTACTTCATCCAAAGGTAAGACACAACAGATGAGTTGACTGGGCTCATGGTGCAGCAGGGAGGAAAACCTCTCCCAAGACCCTGCCAAGCAGCTTGCAGTTGCAGGAGCTGCTGTCTCATATGGGAGACAAATTTGATCCCTCCTCCTGCATAAAAGAGAGGGCTTCCCTCACTCTTCCTCATGCTGTGAAGCAAACTGCCTGTTAGTGTGGTCTGTACCTTATTTTTGTTGAGAGCTGTTGCTCCAGACCCAGTGTCTTGTAGAGGGACTTAGCACGTACAATTCATTACTGATTTCCTCGGAGGGAGCAACTTACTGCTTGTACTTCATCACTAGGAGAAGAGTAGAGATTCATCCAGGGTTTCTGGAGATGTCAACAGCCAACTGGCCGGGTGTTGGTCTGTGCCAAGGCGTGGCAGCATGGCATACTGCTGCGTCAGGCAATACAGACATATCCGTGATGGGGGAATGTTGTTGCCTCCTTATAGCCTGAGTAAGCTTGTAGATGCCAGACCATGTTTTTCTTGCTCTGCTTGCTGGTCTGTTAGCTTATTCCTCTTTCTTTGAACTGCCTTGAAGATTGATAGTGTGAAAATAGTGGTGCAAGTGGGGAGGAACGATCTCAGTTGTAAGTGGTGAAAGAGTTTAGTGGTGAGCAAGTCGCCCCCAGTCCTGTGAGGTGGTTGTGGCAGAATCAGGCTGAAGCTGGTGAGAGCTGTTGTTGTGGCACACTTTCCCAGATGCTTCAGTCTCCAGTGCTGTCACTTCTTGTCCCCTACACCTCATAAAAGCTCATAAATTGGATCAATGCAAGCTTTGGATTAGGCAGTTTATTGGAGTCAGTGTGGCAAAGGGAAAGTGATGTAGCCAGAGCACAGTTGCTCTCTAGAGCATTTGCAGTGTCACAGGTATCAGACTGTATTTTCAGTTGTTTCTGTTGAGCCAACGTGAGGACAGTGTGACCACTGAATATGCAGGAATGTTGCTGGTGGGAGGACAGAGAGTGTGGGGATGCAGTGAGGCCACTTTGTGAGACGTGATGTCACCCTATGCACAGATCTGCTGAAATTAGGAGCTAGTTTCTGGCTGTGGCATGCAAAATTATGCACAGACATTAAAATTCTTCATTTGGTATGTGACAAAAGGCAGCCTGTAATCTTGCTGTAAGGTTTTGTGGCCAGTGCACTATGCAGTCATGAAGATTTCAAAATATCTCTTGATGTTAAGAGCCCTGGAATTTTCTTTGCTTCCATTGCTTGAAATGGACATAGGCCAGTGCGCCTCCTCACGTCACCACAAGAGCCATTTATTTGCTAGGGGTTTTTTAAGATAATGTTGAGATTCTGTTTCTGGAGTGATGAAAATGATTTCTGGCTTTCCTCTTGCAAACTGAATATTGTTTTTCAGATCCGCTGGATTGTTATTAAGCCAATCACTGCATATGATAACTATAGACATTAATAACTACATTTACAGTGGTATATGTGTGATATAATTTTAGAATATGTCTTAAAGCTTTCTGTCAGTATGTCTAATGTTCATACTTGGGTGATTATTTTACCTTCAAATTAAAGTAAAAATAAGATATGATCAAGAGTCATGATTTGTCATTCCAACTGGAATTAGTCATTGGTCATCAAGATGCTAATGAAATTGCCTGTTTCTAAAGAATTAACTTAATTTTACTAATACATATGAATAGTTTCCAACTTTACCAAACTCTTCAACAAATTCTGAAACTTTGTTTGGGTTCGATTCATCTCACCCCACTTCAGGCACTCTGATAGTCAGGTGTCTAGCCTAGCCTAGTCTGCTAGGCTGTTGCTGTCATCAGTGGAGCAGGGTATGTCTCCAGAAGGTGCCCGCTCTGCGTATCTCAGACCTCCGTTGTACGACGGATCAGATCACCATCAGGGTGCCCATCTCTCCCCCCTGACTCTAAGTCTGGACAAGTTTAGGGAGACATGTAAATTTGGCACCTTGGCTGCATCAGTCTCTACATGTAGTCCCATGCTGCTGGGAGAAGTTGCCATGTTCCAGATTCAGCAGTGCTTCCCTTGAGTCAGGCCAGCTACTGGAAAGGCTGTCGTGATCCCATGGCACTGGTGAGCTCTTTTCTGTGGCATGTGGCTCAGGCACAGAAACAAACCAGAATAAAAGTTACTTTCGAAAAGCCACTCGAAGATAGCCCTGGTCAGGGGTGTAGAGAGTCTTCCCTGGCAGAGTGGGCATGGAGGGAGGTACCATTTCATTGCTGCGGATCCGCGGCCAGTCCCCGGGGAGTCAAGCCTCAAGATTTACCCACGTAAAAAGATGTGAGGCAGATCTGAGCCAGTGGCACTGATCCGGTATTTTTTGGCTGCCCCAAACCGTGTTGCTTTCTCGGCTCTACGTTCGGCAGCACTCCTGCTACGAAGCTCAAGCCCGGGGCCCCTGCGGTGCCGTAGGAGTGGGGTAAACTCGCTGCGCCCACTCGTTCCCCTTCCCCTGCCGGCTTCGGGCAGCGGGCGGCACGGCGGCTCCACCGGTACAGGCCCCCGGGCCCTCTCGGCC
>NW_020799095.1:17965196-17985757 GCF_003259725.1 Athene cunicularia | reverse complement strand
AGGACGGGAGCTCTCCCCCATCCCGCCCGCCGTGCAGATGCAGGGCACCGTGAGGCTGTGGGTGTCGGTGCTGACTTTCGCCCTGTCGCTGCTGGTCTGCCTGGGGACGCTGGCAGAGGCGTACCCCTCCAAACCGGACAGCCCCGGCGAGGACGCGCCCGCAGAGGACATGGCCAGATACTACTCGGCGCTGAGGCACTACATCAACCTCATCACCAGGCAGAGGTAGGCTGAGCGGCCCGGCCAACATCCCCCTTTCCTGCTCCCCGAGCTGCCTTTGTGCTTGCTGAGGCTCAGGGGAGGAAAGTGGGGCGCCCCCCTCGCACTCGGGTGTCTCACCACCGACACGGAGAAAGACGTGGTGGACGAACTCCCTTTAGAGAGCGACAGCCATGCACCTCTGAGTCGCCCCTGGGTTCGGAGCTGAATTCCACTGTCCGAGTTGGCAGAATGGGCAGGGGCGTCGAGGCTGCCTCTGCTCTCTCAGCCCTTTCTAGCCCTGGCACAGACAGGCTGGCAGGCAGGAGCGTGAACCGCAGGGCAGCGTGCACAGGGACAGCCCCCCAAAAGGGACGGAAAACACAACTAACCCGGGAGCTGGAGGGAGTTAGGGCAGTAAGAGCCGTTTCCTGCTCCTGTTGCTGCCACCGACTCGAGTGAAGCTTTTGATGAGAAAAAGTGCCACTCCAGCCTTGCTGAGGAGTTGTGGTAGCCCAGGTGCTTTGAGGTTTGCCGGCTACTTCATGCATCTGTGAGTGTCAAAAACCCACTAGTCCTAGCAAAAGCAAAAACCCCAGCCCAAGCTGAAGGAGATAAGAGTGTGACCTGAACCTGCCTGTCTCTGATTTGACTTTCTGGGGTGACTGTGCTTGTTAAAGTAGGGGTAAAGGCTCAGTCTGAAAAAAAAGTACAAATTATTATATAAAAAAAATTTCCTTTTGGAGTGACTGTCCAGTTTAGACTATGCGATTAACAGAAGTTTCCTCCTGAACAGTGTGTGACCCAGAAGAGCTTTGACATATTTATCTATGTGTTTAATATCAAAACCAGACGAGAGGTCTAAAATTAGGCTTTAATTTGTCCCTCTAAAAGTCTAAAGAATTAAATTAGAAGGGAGGTTATCATGTAACTGAGCACTTTCCCAGCAAACCCATAACATTGTCTGCCAGTGCACTAATATCATAACACAGATGAAGAGGCTGACAGATATACAGTTCTTCAATCCTGAACTTTTAAAGCAGTATTCACAACTCATTCATTTTTATGGCATACTTCTGTGTGGTAGTCTGTGGTCGAATAACTTTTTCTCTAGATTACTGCTAAAATAATCTGATCCTTGAGTTCTCCCTCTGCTGCCCTTTTCCCTTGTGTGTGGTGGGATCTCTGGGCTGGTCCCTCAGCTCTTCTTTTGTTTCTTTCATCTCCAATTTTAAAGGTGATTCCTGTTCAAAACCAGGTCATGTTTAAAAACAAACAAAAAAACCCTACCCCAAACCCAACCAGACAAACCATCCTTTCTGTATTCAACCTCCACTTCTGCTGTGTGCTCTGTATGCTTGCTTTAATGTTGACACTGTAGCTTTTTTTCCCTAATTTTTGGGGTGTAAAGTACACAACTCAGAGACTGAGACTGCTTTCATTCTTCTGTGTGGATTTGTGTTCAGAAATGAACTGAAATAGTGTTGCTGATAGGTAAATCAATGCAGAATTTGAATTTTGTTCTTCAGATTTTACCTAGATTTCCCACACACTCTCTCATATTTAAATGGAACGGAAGTGACCTAGAAATACAAGAAAGCTGACAGAAAGAAACCACCACAATGGCAACTTCATGATACACATTTTAAGGTTCACTACATAGGTTAACTAAAAAAAAAAAAAAAAAAAATGAATTAACAGTGCAGAAATAAAGTAATTGCCACCTTGGTTTGAAAAGCTTAACAGGGCTCCTGGAGGTTCCCTGTTTTGGCAGTGACACAGACACTTGCAAAATGAATCAATAACTTTTGAAGCATTTTGGACTGGTCTAAAGATGATAATTTGGTTTGTTTCAACAGTTGTGCTCAAAGCTCCCTCTCACAGCTTTTTACTTCTGCCTTTTTGGCATGGTGCTGCTTGGAAGCTCTGGAACAGGATGAGGGGTCCAAGGGCTCGCCCGGCTTCTCCTGAGGGTGTGTGAGCAGTGCTCAGCCTCTCACCAGACAAGGTGCCTGCAGCCTGGTCACTGTGCAACTGCTGAAATGGAGCAGTAAGAGCACGTTGGGAAAGGATGAGGAGATCAGTGCTTTCTTCTCCCCAGTCTGTCATGTCTTGTTTGATGTTTTTGTGATTATGAATAACCTGGCTCATCCTCACGGATTTTGCTTCTGGCCTAACTGAAGCATTTGAGTGTCATTCCCCTCTGAGCTACTGTGACCCACAGGGTCTTCACCCCAGCTCCCATGAAGCTTCTTTCTTCCAGACCATCTTTCTCTTTTTGTCTTTAGACCTTGCCTGTGTGGCTGCTTTGCTCCCTCTCTCCTTTGAGATCCTTCTCCTTCAGATCCACCTCACTTAGCTTTAGATATCTCTGCTTATCAGCCTTTACACTCCTTTGAGGTTAGCCGAGGGAAACCGGTACTTGTAGGGAGTGGGTCACCAGGCCTATTTCAGACTTACCATTTCTGGTGAGATCCCTTGTTCCTCATGTACCGGGCCTTTATGACTTAAAAAGAGAGCCTAAGTTGACCAGCACAGATAGAGACTCCTACCCTGTAGATGATGTCTGTGTGTCTTTGGATCAGTCCCATCTCTGTCCCCAAAAAGTCTTGTGGCCCTTGCCTCATACCCCTCTACTACACTGTTCAGGGGAGCTTTTTTCAGAGCCCATCTTTACTTGAATCACTCCTCCTTCTGCTACTTCGTACTCCCTGTACTCCCGCTTACCAGTAGGTTCTCTTCCTTTCTTGTCCCTTGTAGCTTGTTCATGAATCTGTGGTTCTTCTGTGCTGTAGCAAAACAGTAAGGCCGTCCCTACTGGAAATGGCTTGAACTCTAGGCAGGGCGGAGAATATCTGAAAGTGTGTCTGACTTAGGCAGTACTGATGCTCCGGCTTCATGTGAACACCCTTTAATGGGGAAGGGAGCAGATCTTGAGAGCTTGGGGGTTTTTTGGCAGTTTACTGAATTAAACCCACAAGATGCTTCTGAGATTCCTCAACTCCCATTGCTGGCCTTGGACACCCATGGGATTGTATTCCAAGACCTAAGTTTTCGAAAGGAAGCTTTGAGATTTTGCTGAATCTGAGATACTATGTCCCTAATCAGAATAAGTATGTTTACTCTTCGACAGCTGGAGTTGTGGGTTATCAGAATGTGTGAAAAAAAGGCCTTGATGTCTCAAGCTGAGCATAAAACCTGACCAGGTATTTTCACAAATCTTGGAGCTTTGCTGTGTGAGGACATGGTGGGTAGGAGCACAGGTAGCAGCACTGGTCTAGCCAAGGCACTGAAGTGACTCATGAAAGACATCTCCCCAACACAGTCGTCTTCATTATTTGACTGAATCTCTGCACTCTGTGGGGTTTCTACTTATTTCTTATTCAAACAAAACTTTCCAAGAGATTAGTGGGAGTTTTGCCCAGGTGTGAGCTGTTGGAGCAAGTTGTTGATTTGTTAAATCAATTTTTTAACATAACAGCAAATTAGATTCCCCCTCAGTTGAAGACCAGGTTACATACATATTAACTGGAATAGAAAGAAAGAAATCCCTTTGTGGTGATGGAGTGCAAGGTGTTTGATTCAGCATCATGCTTGGTTGCATTACTGTAATAGCATTTTACTATGTCTGGCTGTTCTTTTTTCAGATACCTGTTTTCAGTCAGTTCAGATTGAAATTTACTTTAAAATTCTGAAACTGATGCTTTGTCTTTCTGTGGCACAGGTAATGTGCTAAAATGATTGAGGCAATGTAAAAATAGAAAAAGCTGAATAAAATTATTGAAAAGTGAGATATGTTTCCAGTTTTTGGTAAGTCATGCCATCAACAGGTAAAACTGCTAGCTTTTGAAATACAGTTTGGAAGGTTTTATTTTTCCCTCCAAATTTAGATCAAGTCATTGGAGAAACATCTTGATAGCAGTGGCTAAGATCTAAGTCCTTAACTACACATTTGATTTCTCTGGAATGAGTATTTCACTCAAGTGGCATTCACAAAGCTGTTATCCGTTAATGTACGTGATCTTAATTCTTTCCAACAAAGTGAGTGTTTGCTTATAGTTATCACTCTCAGGCTAATGAATCCTTATAGTGAAGAAGTGTCTGTCAAGCTGGCTGCTTATTGTCACTTCTGTTTTCTCAGGAAAAGAGAGAAAATTCCTTCCCAAGAACTAGGAATTGCATTACTTTTAACTGTTGAACAATGTATAGTATCTGGGATTTTAAAAAAAAAAAAAAAAGGCGCAACAGAAAGACAGCTACTGTGTAAATATAGGACAAGGGTAGCTGGTCGTATCCCATTTAATTGAAGAAGAACTCTGCTTCAGAAAGTTTTCTTTCCCATGGCCACATAGTTCAAAAGTGATGATTACCTTGGGGTAGCTCAGTTTTTCCAACCTAATGTGCTATGTGTTTGTCAATCCCAAATGTACTAGCTGTCTTAATCTTGACTAGTTCCTGAGATAATATGGCATATCTGAGGCAGTTTTCTGTTCACTTAATAGATAGACTGCTCATTTACAATAGAGTAGCATCTAAGACAATGTGGAACTTCAATGAGATGATGGAATGGGGTTTGTAGGCAGGAATGACATGCTCGGAGATCGTGTCATGCACAGTTTCGCCCCACTTCCTCCATGCACACCGCATTAAGGTGCAAGACCTTAGAGTATCCAGGAACAGCCATTGAATTGAGAAGTATTCAGAGTTTCTTAATATTTTCATATAACATGATTATGGAAAAAATATATCCAAAGACATACTGAAGCAGGAGCATTTTCTTCTATGGCTAAGTCAAGTTAAGTTAAAATACTTGCTGGAAAGTTGTCTTTATGTCTGCTCTATACAGTTTTTCTGTAAAGATTTGTTTAATAGTTCCATGCTTAGTCTTCATTTTTTAAAAAAATTACATATACAAAAGTGTACTTTTTTCCTCTTTCCTTAGATATGGAAAGAGATCAAGCCCAGAGACACTGATCTCAGACCTGTTGTTGAGGGAAAGCACAGAAAATATTCCTAGATCCAGGTATGTATGAACAAGTTTTGTGGTGGCTTTCACTTCTCATTTAGATTTAACAGTTCCATTTGTTATCAATAGATATGTTTCACAGGGAGAAAACTTACGCTGCCAACAGCTGGGTAAACATGTCCTGAAAAAACATTTTTAATTCCTTTTTTTTGTTAAGAGCTAGCACCATCTATGAATACAAGAAATGCCTCACCAGACGTAATATATTCCAAACGCCTTGTTTCCTGATTTTGGGAGCAGGACATACCTGCTGTTTGGAGGAAGGGAAGCATTCCCACAATGCTTGCCCCTTACTGGGCTTAATTACACAGAATTGTACGCTGGTGCCTGATGACAGATTAGAGCCCCCAAAGAGGCATATTTTTACTCATTTGCTACTCAAACAGATTTAAAGTTTCCCTCTAAAGATAGATGAGTGGTAAATATGCATATATGTTAACGTATACAGAAATACATGGCTATGATTGGTCTTCAAAATACAGTATTTCACATTGGTTTTGTACCTAGTATTTTACAAAGGGAAAAAAGGCCTTTACATTTCCATTTGCACTTGGTTTAAAATAGCGGTGGTCTCTCAAGCAACAGTGGGATTTCAAATGTGCATACTTTATCTAGTTAGGTAATGACACCAGCTGTAATGTAAGATACTGCAGTAGTGACTATAATTTACACAGGTAAAAGTATGTTGAAAAAGTAAAATACGGGGGGGGGGGTTGTGTCATGAAAGAAAATATTGGGTTTAGTTGTGCTTACAATCAAGCATGAATGAGCTCAGTTTAGGCTTTTACTGATAGCCTGAAGTTTGCTGATAATACTTCTACTGCAGAAATAAATGTTCTGTGCAGTAGTCATGTCAGGAGTCTACAAGCAAATGCTCTGCATTTTTATCAGCTGTGCAAAGGCTCAATTAGATTAGTTAAGTACTTAAGCATAATAGTCCATAGCACTCAACTCAGGGCATGATCTTGTTGCTGAAAGATGACCAAAATTTGTACCGCCATCAAGTGAGGTTGTCCGTGGCACTTGCGGTTCTGAGCATAAGGAGACCATTGGCTTATGGTTTGATGACTAACTGCAGCTGTGGGGATGCAGTTTTCTCTGCAGATGCTTATGTAAAAAACTGCACGGAGTGCAATGAAATGTATTAGACTATTTTGTGTTTGGTAATAATAAGGCAGAGCCCTCACATAATGGGAAATTTCCGCTACCATGAATTTGAGGCAACACACAGGGTAGTACAAAGTCTAATACTCTCTGTAATTTTCACCCCTTCATGACAAAACTTTATGGTTGTTATTATTATTATTACAATAATGCTATTTATAACACACCAGGGAGCAAAAACTCATGAGCAAAATAACAAACTAGTCTGCATTTAAGATCAAGAATTGATGAGAAACAGATTTTTATTTCATACCCCCTGTAACAGCACTTTAAACTGACTATGGTATTTGTCATTCATCGATGACAATTATGGGAGTACTGGGAACAATGATGTCTAGTTTCCTATGGATATGTTTTCTAGGATAAAACCCTGTATGGATTCTGAACCCCACTCCAGCTTTTTCCTCCATGTGAGGACATAATTAAATCTCCTTTCTACCCAGTACTGTGTTTCATGGCACATCAGGAACTTAATATCTCTGAGCTATCTGTACCTCTTTCTGCCTTGGTTGAAGCTGACCCGAGGGTTTGAAAGCTGGTGGGGAAGTTAGGGGAGTCAAACAAGGGTGGACAGCTGGACACACAACAAATATTCCCAGGTACGACATGGCTACCTAAGCCTTCCTCCCAGAGGAAGCCAAGCTGAATGGATGAAAGGGAGTCTGATATTATTCTGAATTTAAATTAATGAAGTATATGTTTTAGAAATAGTTATATATGCAGCCAGTTATGGAGCAGGTATAATCTGCACTCAGTGGATCAGTGAGAGAGAGACACACTTCATGAGTTCTTGGGAATGAACTTTGTAACTAAACACTGAGGTATTAATAAACAACTTAACTGTATTCAGCTTGGCTGGCCTGGTTTGGCATTTCGCTTTTGCTGACTAATATATGCCCCAAAGCATTTTCCAGTCTAGGTGTATGTATGACCATATAAAGAAAGTTTAGAGAGATTCTTACAGAAAACAGTTAGAATATAGGAAGTTAAGGAATAAAAAAATGAGGCACCTTGACCTGAGTGTAAATAAGTTCTTATGACAAAGATGTGGCATGTTTTCTGATCTTGTTGAGTCTATGGAGTCATGAGAAAGCCTTTAAAACCCAGATACAGGATGTGTCTTCCCTATTTCTGCCTCTTTAAAAGTTAAGTATCTACTGTGAAGTAGTTGTCTAGGCTGCCTTTGCAGTCAGAGGGATTAGTATCTCCAAAATAAGCCTTCCATCTGAAAATGGGCAGGATCAATTGCCCTCTCAAGGTGTCAGTGTCTCCTCAGTGACTGAGAAGGAAAACTAGATGCCTAACTTTTACATGGCAAAAAATATGGCAAATCCATTTCCTTTAGTCTCTTTCCATGTTCTCTACTTGTTGACTTACTTGCTGTGTAGACAGAACAGTTATTTGCAAGCAGAGGACCTCTAGATCAAATCCTGACCTCAGCAACCCTTTCAACACATATTTCAAGCGTTTGAACACTACAATAATATTTTAGGATAGTGGCTGTGGACTTCAGTTTTGTTTGAAGGAGCTAACAGCATGGCATGTGGTTTTGTGGTTTGTTTTGGGTTTTTTTTCCTCAGTGAATTCTCTTTGCAAACTGTTTACTCCTGAGTAAGAGCAAAAAAAGAATAGATTTGTATTTCAGCATATCATAGTTTTCTAGCTGAATTCCATTAAGAGCTTCTTAATGGCATAAAGCAGCTTTGTAGTGAGTCTCAATGGTGTAAGAACACATCATCTGGGCAGCAGTATGAAGGGACAAGTTCTGGTTACCAACATACAGACATTTGGCCAACCAGGATGCTTCTGCTTTGATGGGAGTTGCATATACAGTCTTCATCTGCAAATATGCATATGTATTCCTTATTGCTTCTGTTATTAAAATGAAAATCTTTGGTAGTTCTAACTTTGGATTTTATGGAAGGGGCTTTAAAATGTGTTTAATTTTTTTTTGTTCATAATATGTATTGCAGGTTTGAAGACCCTTCAATGTGGTGATGGGATTTTCAGCACACCGCCAAAACTTTTCCTAGTTTTCAGTTCATACTCCACATCTCTGAAGCAAATCATAGCGTCATTCCCAGTGCATGCAGCCATCGTACTGAATTCTGTAGAGATTTTCCTTCATCATATTTGTATATACCTTTATTTAAATAAATTATTTCTGCATTCCAAAATATAACATACTAAATGAAAACAATCAACCCTGTCATTGGTATAGCAAAAAGTTGTTTTAAATTATTAAAACTGAATTATAACCTCCCTGCAGTCTAAAGTGGTATGGACAACAATAGTGTCACAGTTATTACAGTAATTAGTGTACAAAGTAAGATAAAGTCATTGTATATTGTAGCCTCAAACTCAGCTCAGCTGCTTGGTTTATACAAAACTCTTTAAAATAATTTATCACAGACTACATAATTTAGCAAAATAATGTTCTGGGAGGTGATTTTTCAGAATCACCATTCTGAAAACTTACTTGGTATTTACATTGACAAATGTATCAAAATGAATAGCATTTTCAAAACACAAAGGAGTAAGTCACTGCTTAGTTCTGCTAACTCTTCAAAACTGGTTTGAAGCTTGGCTGTAAGCCTGAATTAGGAATTTTAAATGAAACAGATGTAACATGTTTGTTTTGGCAGTATGCAAAGCATCAGAAAACAATATCTAAAATAACTCTTAAACCAGGACAAATCTACAGTTATTTGTGCCAGAAAACAGACATTTAATGTCGCCTAAAAGCTTGTAAAGGAGCACACTGATATATATCAACCCTTTGGGTACCTGCACTCTGAGCCTCTCTCATTTGGAGTCATTCATGGTTTCTTGTCCACCATGAGAAGATACCTGGAACGGGGACAAGGGGAACTGTCTTCAGGTTTTAATTTCATTTTCTTTTTATTTTTTTTTTAATTTTATGAATTTCATCACTAGCCTAATGAGGGACTTAAACACGAGGACCTCTGAAGAAACCCTCAAAGGTTTTATTCAAAGTAACATAATACAATGGCAGCACATTACCCTTGTTCTTAAGTGGTTCAATTCACAGAAATGTATCTTGCAGTGTGGTCAGGATCCATGCTGGGCATGACACAAGTGCTGGTCCTTGGTTCCTTATATTTAGGCATAGCTTCTTTTATCTAGAAACTGTGACTAAACACTGGGTAATAAAGCATATAAAAAATTCCAAATAGGAAAAGAATCATTGTGAAGGTCTAGTGTATTTACTTCCCATTCCTGCTTTTCAAATGTTTCCACATGGCTGTTGTCCCCAGGAGAGATACATCAGTGCAAGTAAGTTCCAGATTTCTATAAATGGATGCTGGGTGCATTTGCAAAGCATTACAAGGTTCCCAGGACATGCTAGCTTTTATGGTCACACTTTCTTTGGTAAAGCATAACATATTTTTCCTTTTCATAAAACACTTGTGTGTCATTAGAATGGGAAAATTCTGCTTTCAGCAGCAATACTTTCCCTTACAAGCTTGGTGATGGGTTCCACAGTGCTACACATGAAATTGTGAGGATTAAGAGCAGTCTAGTATTACAAAAATGTTTGGGGCCCCTGGTATAAACTGTTGCCACCCAAGTCAGGAAGTGATGATGTTCAGAAGGGCTCCAGAATAACCACAGCTTGATGGGGCTAGCAGGAGTCCATCAACCACAGGCCAAGACCTGCTGGGTTAGAGTCCACATAAAGTTCTGCTTTGAATAATTATTAAAATGAAAATTGGAAATTAGTGAGGTATCTGCTATATAATATCTCTAATTCCTGGTAATTCTTAGTATCTACATATATATTAATAACCATGTAAATGATAAAATCAGTAGATAATAAGCTAAACTCATGCTGCTTAACACTATCATTAAAAATGTCCCTTAGTGGAGAAAGAAAGAGTTAAAGGAGAATTAGTGCCTGCTAGTTGCTCATGCTGAGCTGTTCCATTCAATTACCTGAGTCTTCCTGAACTTCAAGAACACCCATCTGTATAGAAAAGTTAGAAAAATCTAAAAAAAAAAAGCCAGGTTTATTACCTCATGAGCTGTCAAGGACAGAGACAAGACAAAGCACTCACACAATTATTTGTCTATCCACACTGTGCTATGATTTTCTTTCTAAAACCTTTCTGTGTTCTCTGTGGCAGACACAACACTGCCATAGAAGTCCAGTGTGCTTAGCGCTTACCTTCCTTGTGTACTTGATATACCACTCTTGACAGGTCAGGACACTGAAAATATTGGAACAGCTCTCCAAATTGCAGGATAGACTTAAAAAATGAGCTGTGAAATGAAGATAAATGCTGGATTTGTTTGGTATGACTTCTGCATTTTGACTTGAGGGTTAATCTTTTCATCTTTTTCTCTCTAACCATGAGAAACAGGACCTTGTTTCTAAAACAAAGGCTGAAATTTATGTCAGAATCTGAGGAAGCACCAGGAAAAACAGCAAGAAGTGAGAACCATAAAAGTAGGCAATAGTATTTTCTCCTTTATTTATTGTGGGTTTGCAATCATGAGGAATGTATATAGATAGGTGTAAAACATTTAAAAGACAGCTCACCTTTAGCTTTGGAAATTTCTGTAATATACATCTCAGTTATGCCCATGTATCTTCTCTTTGAGGAGAGAAAATTCTCTCTATTCTTTTCTCTCTCCTTCCCTAGAAACCTAGCTCACTGCAATGCTTTCAGCTCTGAAAATCTTCTGTGCCAAAAGACAATTCCCCAGCCCTTCTTTGATGGGTGTTTCTTCCTAGTCATGGAGTGAAATGTCCCTGTGACCAATATTGGACCAAACTGGGATGCTGTGGGTGTCCCCTGCCCTCCCGCTGGCCAGCTGCTGTCCCCCTTCCCTGGTGAAGGGGAAAGAGCTGCCTGCCAAGCTGAATTTTCCTCATTTGTCTTCTGAGAGGTGGCAACCCTACTCTTGGTGTTACGAAGAGGGCATGGACAGCCTTCTGCAGATAGGGCAGCTTTGGGCTGCCAGAGCATCCCAAACACGGGTGATCATGACTGATCATGGAGGAGAAGATATCTCCACTGCAGCCATCACCATCATCTGCTGGAAAACACAGAGAAGAAGGGAGGTGCTGGTGGTGTAGAGCTGAGGAGAACACGGGCACAGCAGATTTGGGAGGTGGGGAGCTGTGCTAGTGACATTATTGTGGCAGCCAAGTTAGGAGCCATCTTGATAGGTGTCCTGGCCCCAGAGCAGACCCTGGACATAGCAGCACTGGTTGTCCCAGGCAGGCAGCTGCTCTTCAGCACAGGGATGAGGAGAGCAACAGGGGACCCACTGCAAAGCCCCAGTTCTTCCTCATGGTGCCTCAGGGTGGGCAGCGCTGCCCCAAACCGTTGCACTGTGTGGAGATGAGGTGGGATTTACCTGGCAGCTGGCAAATAAATGCCAAGTTTCAGCCGCAGCATCAAATGTTTTCCGTAGTGGTTTGTGCCACCTTTCCATGTTCTGCTGGCCCCTCACCCTGGTGCTGAGGGTGAGGTGCAGCAACCAGAACATGTGGGAGGGGGATTTTTAACCTGAGCTGACCGTTGTTCTGTGTTTCCCATGGGACTGCACCTGCTCTCACATGGTCACTTGACCTTCAGGAGTGCCAAAGTAAATCCAACATAGGATCTTTTTTCCTCTTCCCACCCTTGTGTTATCACCTTGATGACCATTAGCCCCTGGAAGTCAACAAACGTTTAACAACAAAATTCAGATAGGCTAGAATTTGTTGTGAAAAAGTCTCTATCTGTCTTATGAAATTTTCCTGTGAAAAGCTGAGGTCAGAAGATGAGAAACAGCAGAATACCAGGAATGAGCAGCCGTGGCTTTGTAAGGCAAAAGCCAAGAAGAGATGATGCCTCCTTTACATTTCCCAGCCGAGTGTGGGTACTCTTCACTTTCCTTTGTACAGATGCTTTATAGCATCCCCTGCCCTTTTCCCCTAAACTCCTTTGGATTAAAAAAATACCACAAAAAATCCTAGTAAGGATGAACTCCTTTCAGAAACGTTTTTGTTTTTCAAGTGTTAGGAAAAAATCTTTTTAGGAAATATTTCCTAGAATATCCTTTCTTTCATTAATTTGTGTTTTCTCTTGAAATCAAAAGCATTACTGGTTTTGATTACTTTCAAAGTTCAGTTCAGAATATTCTTCCCTGAATGGTAACTGAGAAGAAAAGATGCCATTGTCTTCCTTCCCACTCTGATGAACAACGCTTTCACAAACTTAAAATAACTGTTGCTGGATATTGATAATATTCTAGTGATATTCAGCAAGGTATTTAAATGAATATTGTCTAAAATTAAATCCAAAACTAATTTTACAGGTTGGTTTTTGGTTTTGTTTTTGCGTTGGTTTGGTTTTTTTTTTGTCAGAGTAAAAATCTGTCGAGATCTGTGTGGTGTGTGTCTATAAATAAGAAGATAGAGCTTCTCCTGGGACTGCCCCCATTTGTAGATACACAGCTCTGAGAAACACCTTCCATGGATTGAAAGTGTAGCCCTTAAAAGAGATATATTTGGCAAAAAGCAAGTGGTTTATATCAATCCCCATGCTGCTGTCTAAACTAGATAGATCTCAAAAGCAAACCAAAGCTATGGCAGCTATACAGAAGCTGGGATGTCTTGTGTGGGAACCAAATAGGTGGATTTGGAAAAAGAAAATGAGTTCCCATGCAGATTTCAGTGAAGTCAGAAAACTAAATGCAAAACCTATCACTTAGGGACATCTTATGAGCCTGGGATACTTCCCAAGAGCTCCAAGGTTATAAATCAGTATCTGTCTTCCAGTCAATAATTCACAAATTCTGGATTATCACATCATGATTTGAAATTATGTCAGATTTAATTTTACTATTTAATAATGGTTTCCTGTTAAAAATTACCAAAGAGTAATTTAACACACACAGTAATGAAAATTTAGAAAAATCTCTCACTTTGTTCTGGTGGGTTAGTACCCTGAGTGAGAAATTGCTACTGAGCGGAAATTGCCACTGAGCGGAAATTGCCTCACTAATGCAGTAGTTCATATCAGGCCTGTGTATTTTATTTATTTGGCTGTGCTGTTATCAGTCATTTATTTATCAGACTTACAGCAGCACCTGGAGACGCCAGATATGGGGCTCATTGTGCTCCAGTCTGTAGGACTATAATAAAAGAATAAGCCTAGACTAGAGATACTCCATGCAAAGAAAGAAAGTGGGAGGAAACTCAGGCTCATAAATAAATATGGTAGGTAGGTTATTGTGATCCTACTGCACCTGCAGTCTTGTCCTTATAGTCTTTGATTGCAGCAATTAAGAATGTGCTATGAAACAGGTAGTACGATGTTATCTTGTTTCCAGTTAATATGTGTGCTTGCTAATCTCCTCCTCATTCAACTTATTTGCTTTCTCTAACAACCAAGTCTTTGCCAGGACCAGAGACCTCCCAAGCTATATTTAACCTGACCTAGCAGGTTCCACCTGCCTGTGCTGGACATCCAGCTCCAGTCTTGCACTTGCTAAAGACTATGAACTCCCGCTAAACTCCAGCTAAATTCAAGATTTTAAACTTACTCTAGGCCAATGCAGTCCTGAAGGTATAGGATGAGCCCGCCACTCACTTCAACCTCAGCTTGGGGCCAGGCTATCAGTACTGATTACAGAGAGTACCACTACTAGGCTGTGGTGGTAACTGGGTATGCTCCAAACTGGAGAAACTGGCTGGATGTAACTTGTACATGATTGTTTTTAGCATATCCTGAGACTATTTTTGGTGGTTGTTTAGGTCTAGGGCCATTTTTAGAGTTTGGTTTAAGGCAGGGTTGGACCTGCACTTTAGACAGGTTAGTCTGTAGTGTGTGATGGCAGACTTATTTCTTCTCCTTGATTTATTAGATGCCCTGCTGTTCACATGAAATGCTCTTCCCAAGGGCTCTTTGGGTGATGGGGGAAGAGCAGGGACCGCAGGTGGCGTGTCTGTCTGGAGCCCTGTATGGGGCCAGAAGCCAGGTCAGATGAGGATGAGAACAGCAAAACTCCTGAATTACCATGGGCTTCCACAAGAGTACCTGGATCAGTCAAAAATGCTTATGTGCCCAGACATGCAGATGGAGGACTAGTGGGATTTTTTTAAAACATGTTGCTTAATTCCTAATGATTTATGACTGCTTAAATACATGGGAAAATTCCAGAGACCACCTCGAGCCATATGATTGCAGCTAAATTCACAATAAGCTTTGTGGGTTTAGGATCCATATTATGGACTCTCACACAGAGTTTGGTTGGTGGTCAGCTAGATTTCAGACTTGTTAATCTCATTTTCCCGTGCACTGAATAGAGGGTCCCAGGCCGTGGGCTGCTGCTGCTGTCAACATCTCTGCCTTCCAGGTTTGAGTCTCAAGGTGTCTAAGTACCTTTGGAACTGTGTCTGGAGGCATTCCACCTTCAAAAAAGTGGGATTGATGGGAGTAGGAGAGCCATGAGATGTCCTTGCAGTTGCAGCCGACAGTGACTAATACTGAACATGGCTGTAACAGCCTGCTTACAGCAACTTTCCTGGTAGGCTGTAAATCAGCAGCCTCTCCCAGAGGTACAAGAGTATGAAATGCTCTTTGTCAAAGAAATATGTTTGTATCAATTAAAAATGAGGGCTTAGGAGACTGTGCTAAGTAGGTGACCAGCTCTTTAAGAGATCTTTCATATTTGTCTTTCCACAAGTTCCTGTGTCCCATTCTTAAGATTCTTTCCCTTTTAAAAAGCACCTTTTTAGTTTCTGGGTTTGGTTCGCTTTCTTTTATATGGAAAAAAAAAGGACTGCCATTTGATGTTATTGTGCACTTAAGATGCAAACTATTCTCATAGCCAGGGATGATTTTTCTTGAATTTATCCATCCATTCATTCACTCTACCATGTTTCTGACGATTACTGTGGTTCAGCTATTTTTCCCCACTGAAGTCAGCTGGAAATACTGTCTTTCCACATACCCCTTTACCAATCGTGTTCCATCAGAAATGACACAGATTTTAATTTTTTTAAAACAATTGCTCTAGTACTTGTTTCCCTGCCTTATAAAACTTGGAGGTGGATTCTAATTAAGTCATCTAAACCAGGAAATAGACTTTAATTGAATATTGGTAGTCCAGAGACTTGGATAGTTTTTGATATGGCCATCTTTTCCTAAGCAGGAAGAGTCAAATAACTGGATCAATCAGAAACATTAACTTGCTTTTAATGCATTTGTATTTGCAACATTTTAACATTGACCTCAGTTATTTGCTGCTTTCAAATGAGCAATCGGAAATGGCAGAAAATGACTGACTTCTGACGTGAAGCTTTGCATTGCTTCACCAGGGACTTAACTTAAATCTGCTTTTAAAAGATGAAATGCATTTAGAACTGCTTAAAAATGCATCTTAAATTGGCTGTCTTATCTGTCTTAGCCAGCAGTACATTTTAAATTTCTCCACAGGCCAATGGTGGTACCCGAGTCTGCCACAGCTCGGCACACGTCAGTGTCCGTGCTTCAGTGCTCGTGGTGACTATCACAATAGCCTGTGAAATAAAATACATTTCCTGTACCATGAGTCAGACCTGGGTATTAATGATGAGCTGCATTTAGTGGGAAGAATTTTTCATTTCATTTCTCATTTCTCATTTAGCAACTTCTTAAAAAAAAAAAAAAAAAAAAAAAAGCCAACAAAAACAACCCTGAAATTCATCTGCAACAAAAAAGAGGTTCAGCTTTATGTTCTGTCAAGGAAACGGTCTGAGGCAATGTGTTGCTATATTTAAATTTTCTTAAGTGTGTTTCTCCCTGACCAGGTGTTACTCCAGGCACTCAGTTAATGTTGCTCCTCTCCATGTTGCCCTCCTGCTCTCCTTAGACTGTTAACATTCTTTTCCTCCTTTATATCATTTGACAGGCAACCTACCTCAAACTTCAAAGCTCTTCAAAGGGGCATTGCCTGTCCTCAGGCCAAGTCACACAGAAAAAGGTGGTCTGCTACCCTACAGCAGGACAACCAAATGTGTAAAAATACTAGCCCTTCCTCTTAAAGTGTGCCTGAGAGTCTATAGGTATATTTCTCCTTTAAAATGTAGTTAAGGTACCTTAGATTGATGTTTCTCATTTCTTCACCAGCTGGATAGCTATTATCCAAATGAGACTGGCTTACAGGCGTAGCATTTACCCAGCGCTCTGCCTTCCCCGTTCACTGTCACCCGTTATACAGAAAATGTGTATTTCTATTGAACTTTTTTACCTCTTTTAATGTTACTTAGAAGTAAGAAGGGTTGATCACGTGATTTTGCCAGCCACACAGGTTTCTATGCTAAAGCTATGTTCTTTACACTTGAAGTATCTTACTCCATGTTCAATGCAATAGAGTGAACTTTTTCCTGGTACTGTGACCTTGTCATGGATGAAAGTACTGACACAGTAATGATTTAGTAAGAAATGTAGATTTATTAATAACTAACAGGAATTTATTATTACAAAATAATTCAGAAATGTTGAAAGAAAGAGAAGTGACTTATTTGCAGATTCTAAAATGACAAGATTCACACTACTTTACTTAACGGTACCTTAATTGATACATATGTACATGCATATACACAAAACATACAAACACACACAAAGAAACAAAAGTATTTAGATCCAGTAGAATGAAGTACATACCCACACACAAATAAATGGAGAAAGAATGGGTAAAAGAAAATCTAGCTGAAAGAAAAATTTTCCTCTTGAGTTTAGAGTAAATATTCACAATGCCTTGGCATTTCTCAATGGGCAATAACTGAGTGTGTGTGTTGACTTTGCCCTGGACTTCTGTCAGCTCTGGCAGCAGACAACACCTTAAGGGTTTTGGTACCTGAGCGGCCTCCCAGCTCAGGGGAGATGCTGCTCACTGCGATCCAGCAGAACTCAAAGGGTCTCCCTCGTGGTCGCCATTTATAGGGTCCAAGATAATTGACTTTTGTGTGATACCTTCTGGTGTCTTCCAGTAGTTGCACAAGAGCTTGATAAATGTGCAACTCTATTATTGTTCCCCTTTGACCACATCCCAGGCACAGGTGTGCCAGGCCCTTAGGAGATGATGGGCTGTTATAACCATTTCTGAGCCATCGGGAGGAGCAGGAGCCAGGCTCTTTAAGGGGGCCCCTTTATGTTATCAGTCCTTATCTCCACTGGTTGGTGTGTAGCTGGGGGGTGTGGGGGGTGGAATCACACCTAGCACCAAGCAGCCCATCAAGGAGGGGCGGGGAGGGGTGAGAATTGCACCAACACAGACCTTCCCCCCAGTTGTGCCCCTCCTTTGAGAGCTAAGCTCAGACATCTCACCATCAAACTTGCACTGTAATGACAATTCCCATTAATTGATCTAATCAGATAATGTGAGGTAAAGCTAAATCAGATAGAAAAATTGTCATTTGGAAACACCAGAAATGAATGAATTGATGGGATATTTTAAAAAATGTGGTTGTAGAGGATTTTACCATAGATCTTGGGTGAATGGACATCTGTGTGGTTCATAAAGCAGCAATTAGGCACCTGTGTTTGCCCCTTTTCACTAAGGTGCACGCTGAGTTGTGATGGTTGCCAGACATACCAGAGAATCAGCTCCTTGTACTGGGTCAACATAGGGTGGCTGTCTTACTTAGCAAGATGTTGGCTTAGTCTCCCTGTGGGAATTACAAATTTCAGGCAGCTGGTCCTGGAAAGGTACACAGATAACTTTGATTAATGCAAGTTGCTAGCAGCTCTTTGCAATTCAGAGTGAAGACTCTGACGGGGACTGGCAAAGGTCTTCTGAGCTTTAATACAACAGACAGTCCATCTCTGACCAACAGCTGTGCTGGCCATGGAAATATGGTGAGCAAAACCCTGCTGGACCTCACAGAGAGGTAAAAAATTATTCTAAGAAACTATTCTGCTCTGTGATTTTCAGGGAGTGCATGTCTTTTTGACTGTGTAAACTCAAAGGGGGGACATTTAATTGAAAGAGAGTCAGCAAATATCAAAAATGAGATGAGACTAAATGTGAACTGGGGTTTCACCCTCAAGTGGTCACTGAGCCACTGGCAAGTCTGAAGGACAGCAACAGGTATCAGCCCCTTCCTGTACTTTTCCCCCATATTCTTCCCTCTCCTTTGTACTGCCTAGGCAGCACCAGTGTCTACATTCATGTGGATTAATTAAAATCATGGTTAAAGCAGAACATCACCAGTCAATTAGTCATTTCATATTCCTTTTTAAGCTCCATGTGAAGGAAACACACGTATTTCTGCATATTTCTAGCTGCATGTGAAGGAAACTGAAATGTGCACCTAGACGCTTAGGCAGGAGAGGCTTGTAAAAGCCCTGGCCTACTTGCTAAAATACCTTGGGTTTTCATTTTATATAGTGAATGGGGAAAGAGGGAAAAGGGAGCTGATTCATGACTTCTGGGTGCTAAGCCTGAAGACAAATGTTTCTTTTCTGTCGCCTTCTCTTTTTCCTCTGTATGGTTTTAGTCAGTTGTAAAGAAAGGGCCCCAGAAATTTTTCTGTATCAAATCCATGCTAGCACTTGAGAGGAAACTCACACAGCTCTTACCTCACCAACATGGCTCAGCTGGCCAAGCCTGGACCTCCGGTGTCCAAACTGGGACCACTGCTGAATCCTTATGGTTTCTCAGTAATGGTAATACTAACTCCTGTTCTCACACCTTGGGTCCCTAAATTTTTTACTATCCTCCCCTACAGTGTGGAAGTAAATGTCACCAGAAAAGCTGTACCGAAAGGCGCAAAAGCTACAGCACCCCAGGCAATCAGCACGTGTGCTCTGATAAAAGCATTTATTTCTTCTGTGGATCTCGTGGCTGGTTTTTATATTTAGAAGATGGTCTGTAAAATAATGGGGGGTGTGTGTGTTTTTTTTGTTTGTTTGTTTGTTTGTGTTACTGTTTGCTTACTAAAATAATTTTGTTCAATAAAATAAAGAATCCCCAGTGGGATCATACAGTGAATCGCTAGAGGGAAACATACTGGCACACCTTAGGTCTTTTATGCCTCTTTCTTAATCCATCTAGCACAGCCTGCTATTAGAGATATAGCACTAAATTCAACTGACCATTTGTAAATTTTGTGAAATTCCTATATCTGTCTAGGTAAACAGTTTCATTAATTCTGCCTATGCTCTGTGCAAAAGGCCCTTGCTTTCTTCCCATCTCTGCTCTAGTAAGTGCTGGTTTGAAAAGTACAGCTCAGGAGAAGAATATAAAACATGAAACTGACCTTTCACCAGGCTGTAACATAAATGGCATTGAAATAATTTCTGTGATGAAGAGATGCTCCTAGAAAAACAGGTGTAAGGGCATATGAAAGCCACTTAATGATAATTTTACATGCCCTCAAATATGCAGCATTCTGCTGGTCCCTAATGGCTATGAAACTGCACCACACGCTGTGGAGATCTTCTTTGCAACCTAAAGGTTTCAGCAATAGTGTACCTAAGACTTGTATTTAAAAAAAAACAAAAAACCAACCAAACAAAAAACCCCTCTCAGAAATGTAGCGAATTTAGGTTTTCTTGGGAAGAACCTCTTAGGACTCCCAATCTTAAGAATTATGGACTTGAATTTCACTTACACATCAATGTTTTCTCCTTTTACATTTTTACCAGGGATGGCCCAATGTCCACTCCTTTTCTACTTTGACCAAAGGCTGGACCTCCTCTGCTTAGTGCCCTAAAACTGGTCCCTTCTCAGAGGAGGCCACAGCTCTGCTGCCCTGCAGGGTCCTGAGCACAAGTGTGGGGGGCACAAGTGGGTAGAGAAGAGCATGTGGAGAGGGATGGAAATTTCCTTTTCATCTCTAGGTCCCTAGTTGTCCTGTCCCCTCAGGGGCTGCTGAAGGAGGGAGATTTCAGAGGAGCAGGGTGAAACATGGAGGTGATGGAGCATTTCCTGGAGTGGAAAATGTTTGAAGAGCATCTCGTTTGCTTGTCAAAGCCGATGCAGCTGCTACCCCAGCAGTGAAATGGTGAAAGGCAGCCTAGCAGGGAGCCAAAAGTAAATTTTACACAACTTCAGGGTGGGTGTAATAGACACAGCCCATCAGTGCTGGTTCAGCTGGCACAGCATCACCAGTTAGTGCAGCACTGGGCAGCACCAGGTGATCTTCAGGGGGAACACCCCTCCCCCC
>NW_020799095.1:17889669-17965146 GCF_003259725.1 Athene cunicularia | reverse complement strand
TCTTTTCCCCTTTCTGGATGCACCATGGTGTATCTACTGCCACAGAGATAATTAGATGTAATTGGCTTTATGCTTGCATGAAGTAGGATTTTTGCAAATCCTCCCATTATCAGCTGCCTGTCTGGATAAAAAGTACCGTCAGTTCACAAACCTGAACATTTTTGGTGGTGACATTGCTGTAAGTGATGTTAACAGGATCTGGATGTTACACCTCACTGGTCAGTGAGCGGGTACCTTATTTTGGCAGATTTACTCACTTCGTTTATGCCCCTTAATGAAGGGAATGTGATCAGACGTTTCTGTATTGTTTAGAGAAAAGCTTGAAGGGAAATACTTGGAGAGTGCAATGACCTATTAAGTTGCCTGATTTGTGGCTGCAGCTGTTTGCTTTGTGTGAGCGCAGGCAGAAGTGGTGATTCATACATGGGAAAAGATCACTCTTGCATTTAGTTTGCTGTGAGCTGCTCTTTTGTACTCTCCTGCACTCACCATGGCACCAGCAGGTTTTGGGCACTCAGCCAGAGCATCTCAGTGCTGCAGGAGAAGGCATGGCCATACTCGAGCCTTTGAAGAGCTGTTTTAAGGCTGCAAAGGACCCGTCTGCAAAAAAAGCAGTGAGATGCTGAGTTTCGACTACACAGATTAAGCCAGGAGGCCAGAAACATGCCTTTTTAAGGAGTATCAAGCAACTTCCTGTGCTTTTAAATATAGATCTGGAAATCTACCTCCAGAAAGGCATGGCAGGCACCAGCTCATGCAGTCTGAGCATCACTGCCTATGCACATCTCCCAAGGCAGTGAAAGCAGGGTAGGGGTGGAAGGTGTTGATGAAGCCAGGGCAGGATTTGGCTCTGAGGTTTGCAGAGCACCAGACTGGTACTTACCCACCTCTGATACGCGTTTTATGCAAAACAGTGAACATCATGTACTAAGGCACTGTCATTGCTGTAAACGCTGTATAAATCACAGGTCTGTACACTGCTGTACTGAATGACAGAGGATGAAGGTGACTTACAAGGACATCGGTAGAATGGCAATCTTTAGATAATTTCTGGAACCCTACAAAACTGCTAAAGTACTTCAGGCAAATTATAACACCCACCTTACATTTTAATGCCACCTTACACTGTATTCTGCATCAGTCAGATGTGGGAGGCGATGACATAAACAGACAATTAATGTTTCTTTTCACTTGCCAGTTAAGATTGAAAAATGTGGTCACTGAGCTGTCTTTTTCTGACATTTTCTTAACAGCTTTACACTTTGCAGAGAAATTGCCGTCAGTCTCTGTGCTAGAGCTGTGCCACAAGGAAAGCAGGGAGCCTCTCTGCTTTACCAGGGGGACTGCCAGCACTCATGAGCACCACGTGTATTTCCACTGTCCACAAAACTCCCTGCTTGTTGTCTGGGGCCACATGTTTTGCCAGGTGTGGTGGGACTGGGGTTTCCGAGAGCTGGAGAAGGCTTCATTCTTCCCTGGTTGGCCTCAAGTAGGGCTCTTCCAGGTCAGTCCTGCAGTCAGGGCCACCCAGAGCTGGACAGGGCCAGGAGAAGACCTTTTTAGCATCAGGAAGCTGTGATGGCTGGTAGTTGCACCATTTTGACATAGCCTTCGGGTCTATTTAAGCTGTGTTTGTATTTGAAGTATTCTGTAAATACAAAAGACAATCTGTGATTGAATACTTGAGTGTGCAATGTTTTCTCTTCTTCCCTCTCATGCCCATCGTGGCACAGACTCAGCTACCTGGAAACTTTGGGTTGTCTCCCACTCACCACTCCATGTCAGGCACATAGTAGTGGTTACACCTCCAAATATATTTATAGAAGACAACTCTTTTTTTTAAGCAGAACTCTTTAAAACAGTTTTGGGTTCCACGACTGTAATCTGCACTGTCAGCAGTGACTCTGTGGGTACTGACAAGCTGAGCTCAAAATACGTTGTCTTACAGGAGGTGGGTGGTGAAGAAAAAAAGAGTTGTCTTCTATAAATATATTTGGATAACTGCATTTACCCAAATCACCTTCATGTCCTTTCCCACTCCTTTCTAAAGGTGAGAATGATAACAAAAGGAAGTCTGCTATTTTATTGCTATTGGGATAACCAGATTCTAAACTTTTCAATCATAATTTACATTTTTAAAGAAATGTCATACATATTGAGTGTGATTGAATTTCTGCCAGAATTTTATTAGATAATTGGCACAGCACTTCTCCCATCAGTGAGCCACCAAGGAGAAATTGCAGCAAAGGAAGGAAAAAATAAGAAGATGGAAGAAACAAATAGGATGAAAACTGAAGTAGCAATCTAGAAGGCAAATAGTTTTTTAATAAAAGGAGTGTGAATCACAGTGCAGCATCAGCTTTACAGCTCAGTTTCACTCAGTTAAACTATGGCCCAGCTTAAAAAATCACGCCTCCAAGTGTGCTTTGGATCTGGTTTAGTTACCCTGCTTCAGTCTCCTCTACAGGCAGTCTTTGTAATTAAAGCACTCTTATTCTCGATCATGAATGTCTGACCTAAACCTAAATTGGCATGACTGCAATCAAATCTATCCACAAATCACTAACTACATCTACTGAAATCTGTGTGTGTGCTGGTAGCATAGCACAGTAAAGCAACTTTGTGCCTCGATAGAATGGATTCTCCGCTTTCCTTGATAGAACTGGGGCAAGCTGCTTCCCACAGTTCATGTTATTTAAGCTAATCTAGTGTAAGGAAGAGAGAGATGAACACACTTCAGTGAGGTAAAGCAGGGAGTGGACTCTCAGCGTGTCAGCCCTCCTGCAGCAATGGCCCAGATGCAAGTTGTGTCTGTAGAATGTGGGAAATGTGCAGCAGCCTCTCAGCTACTGTGCATGGGTACGAACATGCCCAAAGGGCCTTACGAGTGACCCACTGGTGTACTTAGGGCACAGAAGTTGTTCAGCTGCCTGTAACAGAAGTCACTGCTTTTTGACTGAAACAAAAGTACTCTGGAAGGAATTTCTCTGGTGAAGTTGTGCAAATTTTCCACAAAGAAAAAGCAGAGGCGTATGCAGCCGCTCAGATTGTCAGAGGTGTAGTAGTTTGAAGAGACTTGAACGAACCTAAGTAAATAAGCTTGATAACTGCCTTTAACATTGCTGTAAACAGGTATTAAAACCCTATAATGAAGAAGGGATTACATGCACGTATACATATATCTTTCCACTAGAGTGAACAAATGCAAGATGAAACCAGGCCAGAGGGCTGCAAACACAGATGACCACATATTGATCAATTTAAATGCAACCTGGAGAGGAACTGGGTTTAGAGCACAATAAAAAGAAAACACAGCCTATTTGTGCTCACAAGGACATTAGTCATACTATCAGAAAGGTGTATCAGAAAGAGTGTTAGCAAAACCAGAAATCTCCTGCTGGAGAAAACTGTATTTCTTAAAGGGTAGTAATGCAAACCAGGAACCTTCTTATTGTGATCACATAACTTGACCATGTAGAGAGCTGTGTAGCAACCTATGACATCAGAGTTGTACATATAGTACCAATCATTAGCTGTGCTGTTTGGCTGTATAGGTGTGCAAGCATATGATTTATATATACATACATCTGTATACACACACACACAAACTTACATGCATGTATGCATGTAAATATTATTTTATTGGCATTTAAGATACATATACTTTCACTTCTATTTGGTCTTGTAATTTTGAAGTGCTGCTTCTCTTGCTTGCTTTTGAGTTAGCAGTCAACTGCTCCCATTCTCCTCCTGCAGGTGCAACAGAAGAGGTTTTGTTTGGAAGTAGAAAGCAATGGGAGGAATGATCAGCAGTTCTGGAGAAAAGCTAGAAAAGGTGGACAGCTTTCATCAGCTCTGCATATCTCAAATTTTCCTCCCTTCCCTCCCTTCCCTCCCTTCCTCCCTTCCTCCCTTCCTCCCTTCCTCCCTTCCTCCCTTCCTCCCTTCCCTCCTTCCCTCCTTTTGTTTCCTTACTCTTAGGTGTTCTCTCTTAACTTCTATTTTTTATTCTCTAGCTTTATAAATTTGAATATCTATTTTGGGGGGAAGGGGAGAGAGGGTATTCATAATAAATAGGAAAAAGTATTAATCACATTATTCTAGGAAGTCAGGCCATAGATCTTAATATTTTCAAAGACCACTTAATCATTTTGTTCCCTTCCCCCTGAAGGGAATCAGATTACTAACCACCTCACCCCACCCTAGGGCTGTACAGCTTTTTGTCAGTCTCTTTATGGTTAACCTCTTTGTCATAGTATTGATTTTTAACAAAAATATCCTTTCTGCCTTACTTAACTTTGATATGCCACAGAGCCCTGTAACTAGAGCTATCTTTAGATCATTGTCTAATCTTAGTATTTGAAATTGAGTTACTATGTCTAATCAGTTCTTCCCAGAAGTGCCTTACTAAAGCCACGCGAGGGTTCATTAAGAAACCCATATGACTTCAGATTTACCTCCTGAGGGCTCCTCTCAGCCCCAAAATTGCCAACAGCATTTTGAAAGAGACAACTAGTCATGACAGCCACCCTTCCTCCCCTTCTCCTCCCTCTTTGAAGAGTAAGGCAGAGCCTGAGACGTTGCAGACAGGGCCTGTGCGAACGGAGGGGCCTGTACGCGGTGTTTGTCGGGAGCAATGGGGGCGCTGAGCTCCATGAGCAGAGGAGAGGAAGAGGCGGCAACAAAAGGGACGGACCTATGATGTCGGTCTGATGGTTGTCAGGGAGAGTCAGCTCTGCCCTGCAGACTCTAGCACCAAATTCCTGGGATCTTGCTTGGATGCAAACATGCAGAGTCTGGTCTTGGCTGGGAGGGACATGTGTCCATGGTAGCCGTGCTCCCCACAATGCGGCTGAACCCGTGCGCCTTCCAAGCGGCTCAGCACAGGCCACAGGAGCATGTCCCATGGGCCAGGCGTTTGCTCTGATCTCAGATGCCACCAGCTGCTGTGGCTTGTCCCCTCTGCTCTCTTCTGCGCTTGGGAAGATCACACCCACCGATTGTGATCCTAGCCCCTTGCCCTCTGAGTGCTGCACAGCGCTGCTGCACCACCCGGTCTGCTCTGTAACCATCCAGCAAGGACTCAGTGCACGCTCCAAGGAGCATAAGTGTTGTCTTTGTATCATGCAGCATCCTCTGCAAGGGGCAGTTTGCCTCTGCCATGGCCTGGAGGACAAGGAGAAGGTGTCCTGTTGAGGGGAAGATCTGGAGGAGGGGAAGAAACTCTTCAGGAGATGAAGAGGAGTCTGGAGCAGAGGGAGACTCCCCCAGTCTTGGTTTTCAGGGCTTGCTGGGAGTGGAATAGTGTGATTGCCTGCTGCTTCGTACCTCTGCAGAGACCTGGCAAAGGTCATCATTGTGGCCGGGTCCTGCTCTGAAACCAACTCAGACAAGATCTTGGTTGAGGTCAATATGCCAACCAGGACACCAGAGGCACTTCAGGACAGCCTTCTCCAGCCTCTGTGCTGTGTTTTTCCACTGAGCTGCTACATCCTCCCCCTCCTTTTCTCACCCTCATGCACATGCTCTGCCAGTCAGGGACTGCTAACCTGGGTCGTGCATCAGCACCAGGGTCACCTTTCTTCACCTGATGGTGGGCCGTAAGGGCACAGGCTTGCAAAGGATTTTGCTGGATGAGATCCATGCCCCTCATAGGCTGGAGACCTACAAGTGGCATATGCTCAGGGATGGCTGTGAGCCCCTGGTCCAGTGGGAGGTGTTTCAGTGACACTTCAACCACCTGGTTGGCCCTGGGCATTCTTGCCTGCCCAGCGACCACTGCTTTGTCTGTTGCAATCACTTTTGGCTCAGGTCCAGCCTTGTGCTTTTTCCCCTGAGGACCTCCTAGGACAATGTAGCACCCATG
This sequence comes from Athene cunicularia, assembly GCF_003259725.1. Taxonomy (NCBI): domain Eukaryota; kingdom Metazoa; phylum Chordata; class Aves; order Strigiformes; family Strigidae; genus Athene; species Athene cunicularia. Next base: position 17,959,280 of record NW_020799095.1, on the reverse strand, counting down.
ACTTGCAGTTTCTGCAGCCCCATAAGGTTTTTTTTGGTGCAGAGCTGATGTTCTGCAGCACATCTGGTCTACACACACACACACCTGTGCATGCACACATGCTTCTCTCCCATCTAGCCCTCTGATGGAGCATTTGCCTTGTGCATGCTGTTTGCAAAGGAGCGGAAAGTGTAACAACGCTCCATCATTCTGGTTTTATAGAGGCAATTTTTTTTTTTTTTTTTTTTTGGTCATTCTTTTTCAAGGGACATCTAATTAGGAGTGACAAACTTGCAGGCAAAGGTATTGCATCAGTTCATCAATTTGTAAATATTTCTGATTAGAGTATGTAGTGCTTTATGAAATGCTGGTAATTAAGTCCAGATAATAATCCCTCCAGCCCTTCAGAACAATCAAGCAAAATGTTAATTAAACAATCAGTGTCCTCCATGTAGAAAAAAAGTAGTTCAGGTCATGGTAATTAATTATATTTTTCTCTATTCCCCAAGCAGTTTTTATGGCTGTGGTCTGTGGTGATGAGAGACCAGGTGGCTAAGGAGGTTGAAAATGGCATGTGTTGCTTTTCACTTGAGGATTATGCACTTCATTCAGATGTTGTTGCTTTGGATGGCTGTTCAGTTGCCTAAATTAAATGAGTTGGTGAACCACAAAATTACCCCAACCAGGCCATAATTTGCACCAGTGAGGAAAAATTCCCAACAAGACTGGGAAGTATTTAAAGAGGTTTATAGTTGGTTACATTTGGCTATAATTAATGATTCTAAGCACCGTTTTATTTAAGGATTATTTTATTTATTCTATATTTTAGGAATATATTATCTTTGGAATAACTGTATTATTCCTAACTTTTCTAATTATCTCCAAATTATTCATCATTATCTTGGATTAGTAATTTTGGTTATTTCAAATTCTTCCTAATTATTTTAGGAATAATAATGTTGTCTTGATTTCCAAGTTGGACTAATTTGGTGGAAAGACTTCACTGACTTCTGTGAATTTTGGATCAAGCCTTTAGAAAGCAGTATGATTTACACAGCTTAATTCAATTACGAATGCTTGTGTATTTCTCAACCCACAAAACATATAAAATCTCTTGCCTTTTACAGGAGTTAGATATATTTGTGGAGGTATTGCACTGTTTGTGATCTCCCTGTCTTCTGGGAGCCTTCAGTTTCTAATGCAGAGGCCTCAGTACTTCATAGGGAAAATGTGGTTTAAAAAGATAGAATGGAAAGTGGAAGAAACCACTCTCATGCTGGGTTTTATAAAAGCAGGAACGGGGCAGTACAGCACAATTTTATGACCAGATTTAAAGCCTTCATTATTGAAGAGAATAAGGCAATCCCAATCCCCCTTTTACCTCCTTGTTGCACTCCTAACTTGTAAGCATACCTTCAACTGAGTCATTTTGTGTTTTACTGCAAGGTCCTAGAAGGCTCTTTTGTGCTGCAAATTGACTTTAATGCTCCTTCTATCAATTTTTTTCGTTAGACTTAAAGTCTATGCCCTGAATGGGAGTTTAGGAGGAACCTGAGGTGCCTGCTTCTGTACTCCTACTACAATTGCTCTTAATGAAGGAAGAAAGGTGACTAAATGGCTCCAAGGCAATTCCTTGCCAACAGTGAAAAACACTCAGAGGTCCTTTGCCACACACTTATCTGTACTAGTGAGTGGTCCACACCTTATCTAAAGGGATACTGAGGTAGGCCTTTCCTCCTCCATTATAGGATCCCTTTTCAAAGACCTCTGCAAGGAAAAGCCTTTGAGAAGCATCACTCTTCCTTGTACCTTCCAACCTGAATTGTTCTATGACGAAACGTATGAAATAAGTTTAAAATGACGGTGTGTGCAATCAGGGATGTTTGAAAATAGGTTTATTGGTCATTCTAGGGAATCCTGCTGTGCTTGAAGAGATGCTTCCCCCTCCATTACAAAAGTAATGGTACCTAGTCTTAGTATATGCAGCCTCCTTGTTAGTAGAAGCAGAAATGCACTGATTGGCTCTGCAGGTCTGAGAGGAGCAGACCCAAAGTGCACCAGACACTAGTTCATTGCTGCTTCCAAGCCAACACCCCAAAGAAGTTTAATTTAAAGCTGACAGCTAAAAACAAAGCACCATTTCTCTGAGAAGCCAGTGGCAAATCCTTCATAGCCAATACTTTGAGAAAAGTCAGAGACTAGTAATAGCAAATGTTTAAATCATGCTTCTACTCTTACATGAGTAATTCCAACAGGTAGGCTGTACCATAGTAACAGCGGAGAACCAAATGGCAGAATTCAGCTGAGAAACACAACTAGGAAAAAAAGTTGAAGAAAACTAAAGAAAGCCACTTTTTATAGAAAGAAATAATCATTAATGAAGTATTAGAGATTGGGACTACTGAGTTGTCCTGTTTGTAGCACCACCATGTCCTATCACTTTGGAAAGCCTTTTATGTTGAGATTCGCTAGGTGTAATTAAGAACACAAAGAAGATGTTTAATAGAAGAGCGTCATCACTGAAAACCCTTTTTACTTAAAAGACTGGATCATGCGTTGAACCTACCCTTCTCTCTGCTTGTCTCATGGTGGTCAAAGGCCTGATGGTCAGGAAGGTGTTTCCTGGCCTCTGCCTCCAGACACTTCAACTACCCTTGTTATAAAATGGAGAGTGTTTTTCTTTATATGACATGGTTTTTATGAGAGTTGACATTTGTGAGGCATATCTAAGCACCTCAGGTCATTCTGTATTGATCATATGATTCTCTGCTTAAGCTATGACATTTCTATATAAGTTTATAGATGCAGTACTACTTCTTTTCTCCCAGGACTGATGTTTAGTACATTTAAAATAGCAGTACTTCATACAAAATTAGTACATTCATAAATCCTATAATTCTGCTTTCACTGTTTTGTTTCTTTTTCCTTTACAGGCATAGAACGAGCAATGCACAGTACTCTTGTGATTTTATGATGAGATGTTTTACCTGCTGCTAGGTGACAAGAAGGTCACACTTTCTTCTGTAAAAATGTCCAGTCACCACAAATTATAGTTTTCTCAACAGGATTGACAATGCACATGTCATTTTGCAGCTTCATATATTATGTAAAGCCTGTCATTTCTCAAGCTGTGCTACTGCTGATGTTTGATTAACAGTGAGGACTTGTTACCCCTTGTATGGAACTCCAGCTAGTCAGCAGTGACAGCTAATCAAACGGCTGTTATAAAAGACTCACCTTCTATTGGATAGGCCAGCCTTCAGGATGAACAAAACTTTGCATGCCAGTCTCTCAGGGACATTTCTGACATCTGGCAGGTGCCCATTGCTCAAAGACCAGTTTTCTTTACTCCTTCTCAAAATCCAGGTGGCTCTGGTCACTCTAAAGAAGAGGAACAGTCCCTTGAGACCTGCACACACAGCTACTGATTGAGCAGGCATCTCCCAATTCAGCCCACAGGCTGAAGTCTGGCTACAAGAATCAATCCTGCCAGCAAAACTTGCAATTAATTCAAGGTCTGAAGTGTATATACATAAACTAACATTCAAATATTTTTAACCAGGAGGCATCCAATCTGTTCACTGACAGTTTTCATGCAGAAAAATATCTCAGAAGAAAGGTATTTTCAGTATCAACTTATCCAGCTCCATTTTCAAGGGAGAAACCAGAGCTATATTCCTGTTGTGAAGGTATATACGCCTTCAGTAAGTATCACTAAAGACCAGATTGGTTTTTTATTCTCACAGTATCCATAAGGCTGGGTTCATACATACTTATTCTCATGCTCAGTTTGTGAGTACATAAAGCAGAATATGCCTGACACTGTCTGTCATGTGGGGAGGTATAGGCCTCTTCCTAAAAATTTCCATAGAATAATTTTTGGGGTTTGGTTTGCTTTTTTTTTTTTTTCTTTTGCTTTCAAGGATGCATTTTCTTTTGCAATTGTCTTCCTGAAAGTAACTTCACAGCTTGGTCAGTTGTAAGGGTTAAATTCTTTTCAATCACTGGTGACAAGAAATCTTTTCAAGATCTCTTAAAATAGCCAGATCTCTCCAAATAATTAATCATGGGACTACAGAAGTCAGAGGCTGTTGGATGTTTTCCAGTACATGCTATGGAAATGCTCATCCTCTGAAGAAAGCCAGAACTAGATTTAATTCAAGGACTGAAATCTAGAGCTAGTCATGATGCTATAGTGCAGCCTGTTTTCTTCCCACAGCTATGAGAAACTACAGCAGATATGAAGTCTCTGTGGAAGAGACCATGTTTATGTTTAGTCACCTGTGGTCTTTGTTCCTGGCAGCTATAGCTATTAATCCTAGTATTTGGATGATATTTGGATGCCTCTGGGAAATGTATTTACACCTTTACCTTTTTACAGTGCCACCTAATGAGCTATCAGATTTGTGCTACTGTGTCTGATTTGCAGTCAGGCCACACTGACCAGTCTTGTTCCCACTGACACCAGCAAAGACACAGCATGTGTAAGGTCATGACTTACAGCAGGAGGTTCCCTTCCCAAACCTTATCCCAGGTTTCCCTCTAGGCTGTGTTTCTGCTCCCAGGACCTCGAGCACTTCTGTTGCTCTGCAGGGGACTCTGTGTCTGGTTTCAATTTCATGGATGGCATTGATGGGACATTCCTGTCCACAAAACACCTGAGTCTGGAGGCACTGCTAGGTCATCTTCTTCCCAAACACCAAGAGAAATTCAGAATCACACATTTGTGTCATGGTTCAAAATCTGTAGCCAGCTCCCTGGTTTCAGTCTACTGTTGTGGCAAGCAGAAGAGCACAAAACCCAGGAAACATACCACCTAAGGAAGACTTCTATCTAATTGTCCTCATTGCTGGCACCCCAAAGAGACAAACAGAAGCTATGAACTTTCTTCTTAATACTCCTTTCCTCCTACATGCATCCCTCCTGAGAGAAGTTTGTCCACTTCCATTCAGAAAGATGTTCCATCGTTTCAGAGAGCAGCATCTTAGACACCCTTGCCAGACGCCAGCTGAATTAGTCTCTGTCTTTCCTGTCCTGAAATCTATCTATCATCTGCTCTATTTATTCTCAGAAATTTCTCTCAGATGAGCTTGATTTGGCAGAAAGTGAACTCTGTGCAGGCCTTGGCTGCAATAAAACTCAGTTTCTTGCACCTCAGAGACAAAGAGTAAAGTTTTATGATGGTGGTTATTTTTAATGCCAGTACAGATTGAAGGGTGGTAATGCCTAGCAGACTTAGAAACCTGAATCTTTTCACTGTCTCAGACTCAGAATTGACATTACCTCAGTTTTCCTGACCATGCAGGGAAATTTCTATCTCTTGGCCTTCAAAATGCCTATTACTTATTTAGGCAACTTATCAGAAATACCTTTATTTCAGTGATCTCTCAATTTTCTCGACTCTGTCCTGACTTTTCTCAGAAGTGCACAGGCATGGGACAAGAGGAAAAGGAATCATGTTGCAGCAGGAAATATTTCGTCAGATAACAGAAAGGAATTCTTTTATCATGGGGATGGTCAAACTCTGGAACAAGCTACTTGAGGAGGCTGTAAAATCTCCACTCCTGGAGATTATTCAGAGTGTGACTGGACAATGCTCTGAGCTGTCTGATCTAAGTTGTTCTTGCTTCATGTGGAGAGTTGGACCAGATGACCTATGGATGTCTCTTTCAACCTAAATTATTTTAGTTTTTTATGACCCATACCATCCTTATCCATCCCTGAAGTCACTAGGGGAACATTGGTGCCTCCCTTCCCTGCGTCAGGTATGCAGGTCTTTGTTGCATGGTGGTCTCAGCCAGATAGTAAAATGAAGTTCTTTCTGGGGCTGTGAAATACACAACTGAGCACCTATATGACAACCCAGTCCAGCTGACATCTTAAGCCTTATCAACAGCGAAATTATTTGTAAGACACTATCTTTACTTAACAGCCACCATTGCTTTAAGCTATTTTCTGCTGTGCTTGCAGGTGGCGGTCAGTGTGGCCATTAGATAGTAAGAAGCAACCATAAACATATGATGTCTCTGCTCCTCTATAGAAAAGCAGCCAGTGGTGTTCTGCTAAATCAACATGATTTTATCTACTAGCTCATTAATTGGTGTAAAAAATAAATGGCAATTGCCTAAATAAAAGAATTCCTGGAAAGCCATGTCATGCTAAGGACCTTCACATTTGTGTCCACAAACTTCTATACTGTCGACAGGCTAAAAAATGCCACCAGCAAGGCCATGAAGGCTTTGTGACTTAGAAATAATGTCAATAGCTGAAGTTACAAAATGTTACTGATACTTCCTCATCAATCTGCCCGCCTTTGTCATTTCATCACGTATTTCAAGGAGCAACGCAGTATTCTGTATTCTTAAGAAAGTGGAGTATATCACTCCATTAACTGTAAGGCAAAAGTATTAATCTTTTCCAGTTACTTACTACCAAAACTACACACTGAAAGCATATTAGGATTTTTCTTCATGACAGAAATATGCTCTGTACTGTACTCTCTTGTAAGTTCTTATTGGTACTTTCTTGGGAGATGGAATTTGAAACAAAATTAGATTGTGAGATATTGCAAGATTGTACAAAAGTACTTTTATGGAAAAAAAAAAAAAGATGATTTACACTTTTCTCTGTGGACAGTTAGAAAACATAACAGCCTGGTGTACAGTTGTTACTGTGGTACTCTAATATTTTCCTGGTGGATACAGTGGAAGAAAAAAAATATCTCTGAATCATTATTTTCAGGGTTACTGCATATTACTAGCAATGAAGCAGTCAGAGCTAGCTCTGTCAGTATCTTCTCACCAATAAATGCCAGTTTGAAATGATTACATGAGGTGGAGAGGATGGAATATATGCTTTGCTTCAGTTACCTTCCTCCCTGAATGCTGCTCTATGCATATAGAAAAAAATGCACTTTGCCTTTGCCTGATACGGTATGTTCTCTACAGGGTGAAACACAGTCCTTCATAACTTCCCAGGTTGCTAGATGGCACCAAGCAAGGCAAAATAAGAGCCCTACTTTATGCTATACCATCTGGGGATCAGAGTGTATTGTTCAAAAGAGGTTGTAGGCTTCAAAATTACTTAATTAGTTGTTATTTCACCTCAACACCCAGGAAGACCCAGTGCTCTGGTACTTTTGAAACATTGCAGGTTCTTAGTCTGGAATTTGGACAGTGACAAGGTAACAGTTAAAAAAAATAAATTAATTTCTGCTGAATGAATATAAACTACATTTTAATGGCCTGCATCAAGTTTTAAAATGTTTTGCTAAATCAGTCACATGCTATGAGGCAATACTGCATCGAGAGGAAGAGGAAAATCCATTTAGAAAAGCACATAATGAGGTAAGCTTTCTGGTGGTGTACAGTGCTGAGGAAAAGAAAATTGTTGAGATGTAAAACATTCATGAGAAACATGAATGATAAGGTTCTTGTTCAAAACTGTAAAATCAGAGTTTCTATTCTGAACTCTATTTTTGGAAGTTGTTCCTTGTTCCTGAAAAATTGCTTTGTGCTGGAATGTAGCAATAAAGATAGTAGTCTTGGAGTATTCTTCTGGGTTTGGTTCCTGTTAGGGAAATGTAAAAAATTATTATTTGAAGATCCCTTCTAATGCTTTTGGCCAAATAATAAGTGCTCAGTTTCTGATTATAATAGTACATTACCCAACCGTCTACCAGCAGGAAACTGTGTTTAGGAAGAAATATGGGAGTATCACCCAGCATGATACAACGGTCAGTGTGAGTCTCCTCTGTGTCTCCAATCTTAGAAGACAGAGGCTGTTTGAGTCTCAGTAGCACCTGGGCTCCTATGTGGCTTGGTCCACCCTGCAGGTTGGACATCAGTGGCACTTTATGGCCATCAGTAGTTTGGAGGGTGTTGGTGGCACTCTGTGGCTGATCTTGGGGAAACCCAGGTGGAAGGAGATGCCTCTCTGCAGGCTGGTGAATGGACTCTGCAGAGCCTCCATCACTTGTAAAGAGGGAAAGCCACTCATAGTCATTTAGGACCAGATTTTTTTTTTTTCCTTAAAGCATTTAAGTGTCTTAATGTGGGAAATTAAGCTCCAAGGCCCTCATGATAAGCTTGCCAGATGCCCGTCTGCAACATTAGTCTGTGAAGCACCTGTAAATTCAGACCCCTTGGCAGAACTGAACAAAGCCTAAGCAAGTTTCTGATCTGGGACATGAACAGTGTGACAGGAGCCAGATGTGTCTGGAGCATGTAGTCCTCTTTGGGGCCACACCTCCATTAGTATCAGAGAACACCTGACCTTACTGAGAAGTGCACGGCCTGACCCCCAAAATTTCCTTCTACTTTTTGAAACGCAGCAGAAGTGTGTTGCTAACACAAGGAAGCTTCAGAGCGTGTGTGTCAGTTCCATCCTGACAGGAGGCAGCTGACAGAGCAGCAGTGAGGGGTAAGGGTGTCAAACAGAGCCGCTGCAGCTGAAGGTCTGAGGGTAAGTCCAATGCAGATGCCATTTCTGAGCCTATCCCAGTGGTAACACTGAAGAAATCTGTGTATGTTCTTTACCTTGGCAGGTCACATACATTTATTCTCATAAAAGTCTATTGTGCAGATATTAATATCTGCAGCTCCCTTTAATTTCTGTTGTAATGATGCACTTTTATTACATTAGAGTGACCTGAAACTGTGTCCTAGTCTCATAGATCCCATTTGCGCAGCTTGCACTGTAGGTTTAATTTCACAGTTTTTAGTTTCCTAGCTTAAAAATATGAACAATTTATGGAGCAAAATTAACAGTTTATTAGAAATATCACTCACTGCAAAAGTCTTAAGGGTAATTCACAGCTCTGTAAAAGGTCGTGATATAAATAATTGCTTGATGAATATGGACCATGTCTGTTTGTCATTAAACACCAGCAGAGAGCTAATGCACTTTAATAGTCCTGCTAACTGCTATCTGACAGGCATAGAAATCATAACCAAATACAACAATTAGGCTGAACAATTGCTTCTTACTTTTTTTTTTTTCCTTTACACAAAAGGTAAAATAATGACATATGTTGTTTTCTTCATGCTTCAGTAGTGGTCACGACTTATACCCCTATAAAATATTGTAACCAATAGCTTAAATATTGCAATGTTATTCTATGGTTCATCAAACAAAATGTCGCATTAATTCCACTCTTTTACATGGTGAAAGGCTGCACTCACAGTGTGCAAATTCACAGTGTGCAACAGTGAAAACTGTTATTCCTCTTCCTATTTGTAGGGAATAAATTAAAGGTTCCTGGTGTAATCATTGTATTCATAATCCATGCATAGTGGTGCCCAGATCCAACCCCACACCACTAGGCTCTTGTGATCCACGCACATTGTGTAGCTCTCCATGTAGAATATATAGATTTAAAACTTATTCAAAGCGAAGAAGCCTTCTAGTAAGGTTTCTTGAATAAAGAATCACAGAATCATCTAGGTTGGAAAAGACCTTGAAGATCATCTAGTCCAACCATTAACTTAACACTGACAGTTCCCAACTACACCATATCCCTCAGAGCTATGTCAATGTGACTCTTAAACACCTCCAGGCATGAGACTCCACCACCTCCCTGGGCAGCCCATTCCAATGCCTAACAACCTGTTCTGTGAAGTACTTCCTAAGATCCAGTCTAAGACATAATAATGAAAACAAAAATCATTGCATTTAAGGGTTTATTGTATTCAATTGTGATTGAAGTGAATTACATCACACCTAGTCCTGCCAGTGAGGATGAGGCCACAGTCTGTTGTCTTTGGGAATGGATGCAGAAGTGATCAAGGACATTGATAGAGATGGATTTCCCCTTCCAAAATGTCTGGGTCTCTTCCAGATGAATTCCTGTTGTACTTGGCTAAAGAGGCCAAAAGGTACTCCCTCACTCTGTGCCAAACTCTTGGGATAATTAATGTGCTTCGTCCCAGATGCCCTTGAAGACACTTTTCTACACACCACAGGTCCCTTTAGGTCTGCTCCAGGCATCCCTGAATCCCATCATCTCCTTCCCTACCCACCCTGAAATGTCCCTGTAAAGTCCCTTTTAGTTCTCTCCATAAGTAGGTCCTTGGTAAAGCTGACCCTATCATACATGATTCAGTTAAGAACTTCCCACAGATGAGTCGGATACTTCAACTAACGTGTGTAACAAAATGAATTAGAAGGTAATCTCTTTGTGTAAGAAATAATTTAGGCCAGGTGAAAATATGCAGTTCTGTGGTTCAGCTGACAGGATATAAGGCTTTAAGATGCGGCAATTTCATCAGTCACGGTCAGCTCCTCAGAACACTTTTGGCACCCAATTCTGGTGGTGAATTGAGTCCTAAGGTATTAAGAGGACAGCACTCGTAGAAAACCCATGAGAAAATTAACAAATCTTTATTCAGGTCAGGATCTGACACATGTGTATGAGGCCACATACTGACTGAGACAAAATAAAATTGCCCATCGGTTGATTACTGTCTATTCAGGGCAGTAAGTTGTCCAGGAGTACCATGGAAGAAATAGTATGTGACCTTGTAATTAAATGCTGTATCACGTTGAGCATGCACAAGAGCATGCTAAAATGAAGTAACATGGGCATGTCCTTGGTTTTGAAGTTTACTGGACCTTGCGATGTTGGCAGAGTTTGCCCAATGCAGCTTCATGGTTACTGTGTGGCAGATGTCTTAGGTGAATGTTTTGAAGTACATTGATTTAATAAAGAAACTACTGAGAGGAAATAAGACCTGTAATGACAGGGAGTTAATCTTTGTTCTGATGAGATGGGATTACATTAACAATCTGAAATTTTGTAACACCAGGTAGAACCTATTCCTGTTTTCAGAGGCAAGACAGGACCTATCGTGCCATGATGAATAATTATTCATGAGAAATTATGACTTGGTTGCAGAATCTGATTGCTCCACCATCCTTTGTTGAAACAGGATAAGCAGTTTAGGGGAAAGAGAGACTTATGCTTCTAATGAAAGGACATTTCGCTGGATCTACCCTGGGAAGTGACACTTGTACAGTGAGGAATAAGCAGCTTCCCAGGATGAGAGGCAAGTTAAGTTTGTCCAACAGGTTAAGAAGTTCCTGCCCTTCCAGATACCTTCCTACTACCCCTTGACTGTGGGAGCTCACCAACTTGTCAGGATATTTTAAAAAATGCTCTGACTCCAAGCCGTAATGGATTGCACGTGCACAGCACATCTGCACCTGCCTGCAGTTTACCCTGTGGGGTGGTCAGCATGGACTCGCAAAAGGGCTGTTGATGAACCCCCTACAAAGAGATTGCTTCCTGCAAACATGCTTCAAGGTATCCAATTTTAGCAACTTGGAGAAACATATTTAATGTTTCTTCCTATAAATTCTCTGGAGCCTTGCATAGCTCAGAATTACCAGGCCGACATTTCTAAACTTGACTAATCAGTTTTAACTGAACAGTTTACAAAAATCTAGTTGAATACCTACACAAGCAGTGGAGTTACACAACTGCCAGGGATGGCATATGGGCACTGTGATCACCCACGTATATGCCCTGGCAAGAGATGCTTGAAACAGCAAAGGAAAGTCTCTGAATGCTGCTGCCCTCAGTTGAGTGTAACAGAGGAAAAAGGAAACCTCAAGTTGCACCAGAATCAGTCACACATTTTAGGCCAGGTTATGCCAGTATTGCTGGTATAAGCACAAGATAAATACTTTGATAGACATATCTGGCACACCAGCAAGTGGCATTGCCCATGCCTGCTTGCTCAGGGTATATGGAGAAGCAGGATAATGGGGAGGCATGTAAGGGTCCCACCATTGCCCAGGCTGGAGGAGCGAAACACTAGCTGATCTCAACTTCCAGATTCAAATTTTTGGAATACTGGGGCTTTCTTTTTAAAATGTACTTCATGCAGTGATGTGAGCAGAACAATGTATCTTCCGTTAAGCTTGTGATAAGTAGGTTTTTTGTAGAAAAGTTTCCAACCAGTTCTAGCCCTGTCAAAAATTTTTCATTGAAAACTTTCATACAATCAGTCAAAAGTCTTAGAGAGCTGAGTTTACAAGGTTTCCTTAAGAGCAAGAGAGCATTCCCTTGCCCTAGGCAGTGTGACCTAGATTTGTTTCTCGGTAGGTGCTTAAATTGTCCTTCTAATCCTCTAAAGACTGAGTCTACATCCTCATTAAGCAACCTATTCAAGGCTTTGCTTGCTTTACTGTTTTTGCTGGTATCCATTCTAAATTCCTTTTATTTCAACTCATTATTGCTTGTCTTTCTCAAGATGGACATGGAAAAGGGGTTACTTATACTTTATTGTTGGCCGTCTTTTGCATATTTGAGAATTGGTATCATTTTCCTTCGGCCTGCTCCTCTCTGGACTAAACAGCCCCATTTTATTCAATCTCTTCTCATAGCATAGGTCATGCTTTCTAGACTTGTTTTCTTCCTCACCATTCTCCTCCAGTCCCTCTCAGTTGGCCAGTATTTTTCATGGCTAGTGCTGTCCAAAACTGGACCTTTATTACTACCAAGTACAGGAATAATTTATCTATCTCAGAGAGAGAAGTCTAGCTCCAGCTGTTTGCCCATTTTGCAGCTATGTGATACTTTTGACTTATGATCAGTTTATGATTCACTGTGAAGCTTGGTGCTTTTCTGCAGTACTGTTGCATAGCTAGGCATCTTCCATCCTGCATTTGAAGAAATAAATGTAGAACTTTGCACGTCCTTATTGAATTGTTGCCTAGTACTTTCAGATCATTTTCCTAACTTAAATTCTAGTTCTGTCCTCCTACGTGCTTGTAGCATTTCCAGCACTGGTTTTGCTTGAAAATTTAATAAAAGTATATTTGTTAATTCATCATCTAAGTCATTAATGAAAATGCTGAATAATATTGGATGGAGGACAGATCCTGGGGAATCTCTCTTGATACATCTTTCAGTGTTGATTGTGAACGATGAGTAGCTATTATTGTTTTGCCAATTATTAGGCCTAGCATAAAGGACACAGCCAGCATAAAGATGAACCAATAACCAAATTGTATTTGATACAAAAGGGTCAGTACAGGGGTAAGCACTGGGGGTACAAATAAGTCAGATTATACATAATTAATATCAATCCCACTGACCCCAACAATGACAGCACACAACCAACAATAGGTGGAATAAATGGTGACATGCAGTCTCCCATAGAAGGGACAGGAGACAATCAAGTCAACAAGCCAAATACATAAGACTAAGGAAGCCACATACTGAATCTCTACACAGCCTGTGTTTAGAAAAGCCAGACCTGACTGGAGCCCAGTCCCAGGGAGGCAGGAGGTCCTTCCCCAACAGGAAACTCTGCAAAGTGCATCCACCTAACAGACAGACACTACCCCTTCCTGCAAGTGGTCCCAGCTTTTATCCCTGAGTGGGACACCTGACCTTTGTTTACTTAATGTGGGACACCTGGGGCTCCTTTACCTGATGGCTCTCCCTGCCACACCGACTGCACCCTGGAGGGAAGCCTAAAGGCAAACTCACCCCCCCTTTGTGAAGGGCTGTGGGAATCACCCATATGTCAACCTTAATTTGGGGCTTGGGGTTGAAACCCCAGCATTTCAATTACCTAAGTATGGGTTCCCCAGCCAGTTGTATAGCACTGATAACACCTCCAACTAGTATACATTTCACTCGTTTATGATTCCGTTGTATAGGCCAGTGAATAGAGGGTAGTGACAGTGAAGGTACTAAAGCGATGACAGTGAGTGCCTCTCTCCAATTCATATGTCTTGTTACCTTGTCATAGGAGGAAATAAACTTTCCATGGCTTATTCTTGACAAATCTGTGTTGGCTGTCATTTATCTTCTTTAGACGGTTACAAATTGCTTGATTATTTCCTCCAGATTTGGGAGAGGAAATCAAGATAAGATGACTAGTCAATAATTTCTTCGTCTCTCTTTTTCTCCCCTTTTCAGAGATAGGAACAGCATTAACTCTCCTCTGCAGTGAAATCTTTTTTTATTATCTAAGCTCTCTGAAGCTCTCTAACAGCTCTGAGGTTGCCCTGGCTGGGTTCACACTTTGCAGAGTGACTTCCCAGCAGAGGTTGTAGGCACAGCCACTGGTCCCTGCCCCATTACTCCCTCTCTGCTGGGCACAGCTGACCAGGGAGCTGGACCGGGGACTGTGATCAGGCTGAAAAGCAGCCTTTTCTTTCATGGGGACATGGCAGCAGGAGTGTCTGCCTCTGACCTGGAGAGGAGCTGGCAGGGGACCATGAACACCTCACCTCGCTCGAGCAATGCCCCTTCAACTGAAACATGTGACTGGAGTCCAATACCCCTCTGGGTATTGCTGAGCGCTAACTTGCATGAACACTGGCAATCTACCCATTCCCTGCTGTAGCATGATTTCTTTCTTTTACCCACTTGTGTTAACTACATTAACTACCTGATCCCAAGTGGCCCTTTTAGTGACAGCTAATGATACTTTTCACAATGTAATCAGTAGATAATTTTCCTGCCCCATTACAAGTCTGGACGACTCTTGCCTTAGTCATTTCAATATTATTAAAGTATTAATATATCCTGTTTACCTGTGTCCCTGGGAGCTGTATCTTGTTTTGCTCCTGAGCCTTTATAGTTTTGTCCCTGCACAATTATCCTTTATATGTGCCCATAATAACATGAGGTTTCTGGGAGCTTCCTTCCTGCCTTCCCTCAAATGGCAGAAGATCTTGCGGCTGGTGGTGCTGGGCTGTGACTGTGCTTCACAGCCTCCTCTGCCAGGAGGGAATTTGCACTTCTGTCCTTCACATAGCTTCTTCAAAGAGATGCCAAGTTCTTCTAGCTCATTTTCTTCCAAGACTTCCAGTAGGATTTTATTTACCTGAAATAGGTTTTTAATCCAATGAAACCCATTCTCTTTACAGTATCAGTCTCTCTTTTTGCAGGAGCTGTGAACCCCCTCATACTGCACACTGCCCTTTGCCTTCCCGTTTTCATCCACCTCCTTCTGCCTTGAACCAATGTCTGAACACTTAACTGTGTGCTACTGATGCAGTTGGACAAGGTGCTAACACACAGAAAGTGTTTGCAAGAAAAAAAAAAGGGACTAGCTGAGACATAGCCAGGAAAAGACATTTTTGTGTCTCTGAAATGGAGCCAGAGATGATTTTAGACCATGACAAGAGAAGTGCATTAGCTTCCAGGGGAGTCAGATGAAGGCAGATGCACCATAGAACTTCAAGTGGAATTCTACCAGGTCTCATCTGGATGCATTGAAACACAGTCATTGCTGACAAATAAAAAGTGAAAGGAAGGCTCCCATTCCTTTTATTCATTCCACCATTTCTCACATTATTTTATAAAAATATATATAATTCTGAACAACTTTTCACAACTGCCTCCAAAACCAAGGTTGGATTTAGTTGGCTTCTTACTGTTGAAGCCAGGAGTACCATGAGCCAATAGCAGAATGCTTTGCTCATGGGGCTAAATGACAGATTTGCAGCTTGCAATAAAACTGCTTGCAGGTTTATTACTGTGCTGTCATGCATTTCAAAAGCTACAGTAGAGTGAACCTGATCAGTGTCCCAGCCACTACTTGCCATATTTACCGGATGATAAATGTCAGGTCTCTGTTGAGTTTCATCACAGAGCAGATAATAGTAAGCAAAGTGCTTGGGTGAAACAGCATCACCAACAGTCTGACTCTGTGTGATGCATCACATTTTTTTATAACATGAAACGATTGCACATGAAATCTGCAACCACTCTTATGACAAGAGCTAAAGGAGAGCATTTCGCTTCCATTCCTGTGTATTCAGGATCTTTAGGACCGTTATCAGGATGGGGCCTGTTTGTATTTGCCTTCTAAATTTGAAGAATTAAGAGTCACAGTTTAAGCCTGGCTGCCAGTGATGGCTGCACAGACGTTCACGAGGATTTTGCTGATGGTTCCAGAGGGGCTGTATTTTCATCATTTTTTTGTGCAAGCAACATTAGCACTTCCAAGCAATCAGCATGCTGTAAGGGCTGTCCTTTATAAACAGCAACAAAAGCAAAACCTCTTTGTGTCAGGCCACTCACAGTGAAATCACAAAAGTTAACAACCCTGCAAATCCTGTCAAAAGCAACTCAAATGATTTGAATATAGACTGGCTCGTATGTCTTGTGGAGAGCTGATCCAAGATACCAGACACCAGCAAACTGAGAAAAAAAAGAAAACAATCATTTTGCAGGACAGCTGTTAATGAAAGAGATAGTCCAAAGCCTTTTCCAGTTTCTTGGCTTTCAGGAAATGACCCCTAACAAGTTTTTCTATTTATTTAAGTTGTTTGCATGTTTATCACACATGCACAAATGCAGCATCCATTATTGCAAAGTTTTTCAGTGTCTCAAAGAATTGGCAGTCTCCAATATGCAAAGTAGTTCTCTAGTATGATGGCTGTTATGAAGCATTAAATCAAGTATTTAAGATTTATATTGCTAAAGCACCCTCTAGTGGGGCAATAACAGAAGAGTTGGTTTTTGCATAGACAGGATAATTACTCTGCATATTAGAGAACAGCCAAGTAAACGGCTGGATTCTGGTGGGGATAGGCAAACACATCAAATCTTTAGTTTAGTCGGTGCTTTTGCTGTTCATGCAACACACATCATTCACCGTAATGTCTGAAAGGTGACTGTGTGATTTTATTGCGTTTAATCTCAGAATAATAGCATCATTTCTCTCACAGACCTTTGGAGGTCATTTCATCTAACCTCCTGCTGAAAGAAGGTTCAGATAGATCAGGTGACTTGTGGCCATTTCCAGCTGAGTTTGGAATATCTCCACAACAGACATTGCACAACCTCTCTGTGCAACATATTCCAGTATTTGACCATCATCATGGTTAAAAAAAACCCAAACCCTCCTTATATCTAAATAGAAATTCCCTTGTTGCAACTTCTCTCTGTTGCCTCTTGGCCTACAGCCGTGCACCTCCAAGCATTCCCCATTGTTCCTCAGGGTCTTTACAATGTCATCATCTTGAAATATTGGAAAAAAATATTCACAGTCCCCTCTGGATAATGTTTGTTCATAAATGCCTTCCTAAATGATGGTGAACCACTGGAGAAAAAGCATGATACTGTTAGATGCAGTACTCCTGACACAATGAGGCAGATTACTTTCTGGTCTCATGCTGGGACCCTCATTCTGCAGGAAGTTCATCCTGTCAAGTTATTTCTGAGTTAAGGGTATGCATGAAAAAGTCTAAGACATAAGCTTGCACAGCTGCTTGTGGGACCTGAAACAAATATCATAACTGCAAAATTTTGATTTACAACTCCCTGACTAGTTTTGCCTCTTACCAAGTGAAAGAGAAAAAATCTTAAATTCAATTTTAAAACAACACAAGTATTGCTAAGAATTGTTTAAGCTTCACAGAAGCTGGGGAATACAGCACACACCTTTCCACGGAGCTTGCATGTAAAGAAGCCAGTGAGTGCCTTCTGCAAAACAGGTAGTTGAAACAACAGATATCACCCTCCAGAACATAGACACATGGCAAAACACGCACGTATAAGCACACCGATATAGCTGGAGAGGGCCTCTAGGTTGATGGCGTCAGGCAGTGGGGGTAGAAGAGTGCTGAAAACAACATGTGACCACGTGTCTGTGACAAACAGCAGCAGGAAGACTTGAAAAGGCACACACTGAGGTGGCACTGCATGATGCTTTCAAGCTTTTCAAGATATGCTCAACCAGTGGGAGCATATCCCTGAGGGAAATAAAAAAAGCACTGAGAGAGAAAGCTTTTGGGTCAAGTGCTGGCTGAAAGTGAGTTGCAGTTGTAGTAAAGAAACACGTCCTTGTTCCCCTGTTCAGGGAAAGGACATTTTGTAGGTGATTTGTAAAGAAATGGCTTCAAAGAAACTCATTTTATTTCTGTTTTTTTAAAGGAAGCAGCTGTGAGGTCCTGACCGAGGCTAACCACTTGGCTGAAGGCGAGCAGGAGTGGGTACTCCATGGTGCTCACACAGACCACTGACTTCCCATCAGCAGTACAATACCCGGTGCCTTTAACTAATGAATCATGTTCTGAGGAGAAGGAGATGGTTATGATCAAAAGCAGAAAACAACTGACACATGAGACCTAGGTCCGGAGAGCCAGAAGGTCACAAAAGAGGGTGGTAGACACCTAGCTGGTGGTGATCCCTGCTTGCTGCCTGGCCCTGCGTGCTACTTGGCTGCAGCAAACAGATGATGAGGAGGCAGGAGGATCTGGCCCTACAGATGCTTATCTGAACAGGCCAAATTGTAGCATTGTTTTCCAGGCCTTCAAAAGATTTCCTATCAGTCCAGCTCTGGCTGGTCTCTTTAACACAGACAGGAAAAGGACAAATGGTTGTTTTCCCTTTCCCTTAAATGGCTGGTGGCACTCCCCATGGTGTGTGGAGGGGGATGCACAGCATAGCATTAGGTATATTTTTGGTAAGAAGTTTGGCTGGCCACAGCATGTCACAATTTTCAGGGCACAGCTTTGTATATTTTTAGGAAAGCATCAGCATTGAGGTCTGCTGTTTTCTTTTACTTCTCTAAGACCAGGCTTCAAAGCTGCTGAGATCCAGATAGATGTGGATCCCAGGTGAGCACCAACGTACCTTCTCGACCTCCTCCAGACCTACCTGGGGCCACAGTCCATCCCTGAGGATGCAGCATCCATCTCTGCTTCTCTGCAGCTTTGTTTTCATACTGTGCATGCCCGCTGCTTTCCCTGCACTACCCATGGCCACAGCCTGCCAGTCTGGCACAGGATGTTTAGAGGAAGGATTAAACAAGGAGTAATGGTAGTTCTTTCAAACTGGCTGGATAAAATTAGACACGTATAATCAGCGGTCAGGTGGCTAGAGGAAAGGAGCTTTGTTTGTGAGTGGTCAGCAGCTGCTGACATCCAAACTCATGGCCTCAGTATTCTAGTGCTTGCCTTTCAGCATGAAAATGCTCACCAGGGCCAGACACAGGGACTGAGCCTCCCCTGGAGCTGGGATCCCTCCTCTGTTTTTCATTTCCACCTGCCACTGCTCGCCCTACCAAGCTATGCATTTGCGTGACCTTGTTTGGCAGGAAGGCCAGTCTCTGCAGGCGGCCAGCTGCCAGGGACATTCATTTTTTCCAATTAGTGGAAAACAGAGGGTGTTACCTCTACTCATGATTTAAAAACAGCATCAGAAAAGAAACCCATAGAGGACATCTAATATCCCGGTCAATATGTCACTGTTAGAAGCCAGCAGTGCAACAGAAGACATGCCTTCCCCCAGATGTCTTTGAAAAACCCTAGCAATGATGCTTCAGAAAAGTTGGGTGAGGGAGGACAGGGCCCCTGAAGTGTGACTGCCTTTGGCACTCCTTAAGCAGAAGCAGTGATGCACTGAGCACCTTGTGCAGCTGAAAGGTTCAGCCTGGTGGACTTGCTGCCCTGAGGAACTGCCGTGGGTGCTCCAAGAGCCATATAAGACCTGTGCTCCAAATGCTCACAACTTACAGTAAAGGAAGATCTGGGAAAGCCCATGAAACCATGACAGATCCCAAGGCACTGAGGAGAGTTCCTTTTTCTTCTCGGCTGAATTTCAATAGTCTTTCCCTGGATTTTCCTCTCATTCTAGCTCTCCCCTTTGGTGCATTGCTAATGCACAATTTGGCTTTTCAGATGTTCCCTTTCAAAGTAGCATTTTGGAACTGGAATTATCGAGGGTGGCAAAAAGCCTTAATCAGAGACCTGGCTTTATAAATAAGACAAGTACTTATTTTATTTCACTGTTTAATAATATATTTCTTTTCTGTGGCTGCAGTGCTGAGGAGGCAGAACAGCAGCATGTAGGATTGTTGTTAATTCTACATATCACTGTAACTTATTAACCTTGAAATGTGGCGAAATGAAATTGAACCTTACTTCAGCATTTATAGCAACATTTGATCAAACGTGCTTTAAGCCCATATACAATTTCTGACACTAGAGGGAGTACATAATTTATTTTATGAAAATAAAAAACAAGTCTTGCTTTTTAAATAGGAAATATATCAAAGTGGGAAAAGCAAAATATTCAAGGAGAACTTATTATCTCACTTCAAGTTATACTTTTAAAAAAGCGCTATGTGTTACCGTTATCTAGGTAGGTTATGTAACTGGTGCCTGTAAAAGCCAGTGTGGGGCAGATAGCCAAACAGCCTGTGTTCAATTTGTGTGTGTGTGTCTATCGAGTTTGAACACATGGGGTGAGTAACCAGCCCACGGGATATCATACACAGACGTCTGTGCCCACAGGTTTCTATCTCTGGTGCTGCTATATTCCCACTGTCCCCCACAGCCACCACTGTGTCTGAATAGCTATGATCTCCTGTGTTTATCCTCTCAACATGCCTGGGAGGTAGGGAAGAAGCACTGTCCTATTTTATGACTGGAAAATCAGGGTGCAGAGAAGATGAAAAATGCACCCACAGCGCGGCGGGAGCCTGTGGAAGAATAGTAAGACTATGCCCCGTCTGTGCACCCTCGCTCAGGCTCACAATTTGTCTCGGTACAGCAGGTTGTTAAGCTACAAGGTGTCCTTGCACGGCTATTTTTCCAAACCACAGATAACAAAGGTTGCCCAGTGCCTTCTGTGCTGTGGGGTTTTTTTGTAATTGGATAGATGTGTCACCATGACCCTTTCTCCAGTCCAAGGAGGTGAGACAGGCTCAGGCTGATGTGAACACCACACCCTTTGTAGGGTGGTATGGGGAGAATCAGCTCCCTTGCCCCATGGCATGGCCCCCACTGCTTCTGTGACAGAAGCTCTCACACAGGTTGAAGAAGATCACCTTGTCCTCCTATTAAAATATTCATAAAGTTGCAAGGAAAATATGAATGCAGACATCCAGGACAACCTGAATGGTTTTGCAACCCAAGCATCTTGATTTTCATGTGACATCGGTCTGACTCGAAGCATGTGACAGCATTTGTTGCACGCTTATCTCCATTACAAAGTAATTATCTGATACAGAGATCTTCTAAAAGTCTCCTTATCACAGGGAGGATTTCTTTTAAATGATGGAAACAAGGTCAAATCTGAAAATGCTATCACCTCATTATCACTGTACATGCTAACAGTTTCTGAGAGTCCCTTCTGAATTCTTCCACCAAGGTCTCCTTCAGCCCATCTGTGGCTGCAGTTATCAGAGCAACAAGTAATTTAAGCAACTCATCCCATTAGGGAATATTATGCAGTGAAGCTGCACCACTTTTAAAATAGTTCTAATATCTTTATTGAAGGGTTTGGTTTGTTGTGCAGTGGCTTTGGGGACAGATATTCATGCCAAGTGTAAAAATACTGTAATGTTTGTGGGTGGATCTTGTCTCCTGCCAACCACAGACACCAAATACTAAAGCCATGTCAATGAAAGGCTGTCACACTTTAGTCCACCCACAAACACCCAGATTCAGACTAAGAGAGCTCAATGAATCAAAAACCCAAAATAAACCTTCTTCCCCCCCTCCTTCAGATCAGTCAGCAATTCCCTCCTCACTAATGGGTGGTCCCTCAGTCTCCAGGGCTTCCTGGGAGACAAACCTCAGTAACTCCCACTCCTGGGAAGGACCCTCTTTATGCTTGAGATTGGAGGAGCTGCGTCTCATTCCCACAAATGTTTTCTTGCACCTGGGAAATGATTTGTTACTGGGAAGATGAGGCTGCCTCTTGGGATCCTGAGGAATTTATATAATGCAGTGCAGCTGCATTTGGAGGTTTCTTTTCTTTGCATGCACAAAACCTACAGTGAGCTTTGTATGTATAAGCAAAGCAAGATCTAAGCTATGCAAGGGGCACCTGTTGTTAAGCATCAGGACCTTCCTGTTTCTTTCTCCCAGGTATGAAATATTTCTCTTCCTTTCAACTGCTACGTATTGAAAATACTTTTTTTTTTTTTTTTTCTCCCTCCTGTGCAGAGATTCAGAAAGAACAACAAAAAATTATAAACAGGTGATAAAACACAGTATTCAGTGCCTACCTGAACAACGGAGCACATGAAGTCTAGCTCCTTACTTATGTTAAGATTTTATGAAGAATAAAAACTGAACAGTCTACTCTTGGGAGATTGTATTCCAAGGCTTGACATCTCTTTGCTTCCCTTGTGCCTCCATCCACTTCTGCAACACAGCTGAAGGTTTGACATGAATGGGGAGGTAGGCTTGGCATCTAGTTCCCTGATGTTCTTATTTCACCTGGGTAGTGAGCACCTTTCTGTAGCACCCTTAGAGACATGAATACCTTCTGTCCCATGCAGTTTGCATCTTCTCTCCCCCGGAGAGAAGAGTATTTGCAGGGTAATAGACTATTTTGTTAAAATGTTGTTTTGTGAATATTCAGCCATTTTGAGGGATGCAAGATATATATCTCTTTGGAGCAGCCAATTCTTTTCCTGCAACCTCACACTTGGTGCATTCTCTTTAAAGGGGAAAAGTTAAACAGCCTGCAAATAGTCTCCTTCTTATTGTAAGTGCATAAAGGAGAATGGTAATGAAAAGGAAGCAGGGGAACAGAATCCTTTTTCCTTCTTTGCTTTTCTTTTTTACAAGAAGAAGCAAAAAAAAAAACAGTAAGAGAGGCTGGGAGCTAAGGAAAAGTAAGAAAGAAAAGTGGCATCACTAGCACAAGACTTCAGTGGCCTGCCCTGTCCCAGGATGTGTCGTTATCATCTGAAGGAAACCTCTGCAATCCAGGACCATGAAAGAACCAAGGCAGTTACCTCTTCACTGGATTCAGCTTTCTCTGTGTCTAAATACCCAAGCCTTGAAACACCTGAGCCTCTCATCTGTCAAATAGGGGAAATATCTCTACATGTTGTGAGAATACATATTAAAAGACTCTGAGACACTTGGGTCAGACAGTGTAGGACAAGTCACAGAAACAAAACCCAAATCTTATTAAAAGGAGAGGCAGGGGAGGGAGGGAGGGAGGGATGAAAAAATGAGCAGAGGAAGGGGAATGGAAGGCCACGGTTAGTTTTAGAAAGAGAAAAAAGATGGTGCAAATAAAAGCCTGAGAAGAGCAAAAGCCTCAGGGACAAAGTAATATGTTTTTACGTAAAACTACATGTGCAGAATATCATAATGAAAAATACAGGAGCAATGTCAGGGTACCTGGCTGCTTGGGAAGCAGAGGCTGAGCAGCCTGGCAGTGAGGAAAATAGCCCGTGTCCTGCATTCATTAGTCAAAAGCAGAGATGTTTAGTTTTTATATGGGTTTAGTACCACAAAAGCAGACTTTTGCATGGCTTGATGCAGTTAAATATGTGATTAGGAATATGTACAAGTTTGGTGCTCTGTGACTGTAGTCCTTCTTCGCTGTGCCCATGACAGCACATCCATAGCCCCTGGCTGGGAATCCCTTATAAGAGCACTGCATCTTCCAGCTTCCCCTTGTTGCAGCAGCTCCTCCCAGTGAAGGAATGACACAGCCCACCTCGCACTTGCATAGCTTGCACTGACATTTTTCCCCTTAACTGTGTTTAGCTACATGCAAATTAATCTATCTATAGCTATTAATGTATCTATGTATCTATATTTGTCTCTCATGGTTCCTGGTTACGTTAATTTCTTCTAGAGTCTGACTGTGTTCTGTGTTTTATTCTGCTGTTGAAATTGGTCTTTTGATTGGATGTATATTACATTACATGTGTGCACTGACTTTTGAAAAAAATCGATTAACTCAAACGGAGGGGATGAAAGCATGCTCTAGTCTGTACCACCTAGCCCAAACAAAGCTGCCAGCCCTGCCAGCAGCCTGCTGTGTTAGACCTTGGGTAACTGAGAGATTTAACTTCTACATTTTTCCTAAGAAATTTGATAGGGAAAGGATAACAAATATCCAAAGATATTCAACAGGGACCAATTCCAGCCAGTCCAAACATTGAGTGCTTTTTGGATTTGTCACTGAATTTAGTATTCACAGAAGGGCTCAACAGGCAGAGCAGTATCGAGCTAGACCCACTGCAGGGAACGTGTAACACTAACTCCTTTCCTGGGTCCCTGCTACAGCACTGCTTCTTGGCTAAGTTGCAGTGTGCTTGCTATCCTTCTTGGCACCTCTTGAGTAGAAGACTATACATAACTTTTTAGTACTTGGGGCATTTAGCCTTTAGACTGAAATGGGAGAAAGCAACTTACCTTTGCCTACTGTTAACACATGGCAAAATCATATTGATCTTCACTGCATCTTTTGTTTGCCTGGAGAGTTCAGGGGGACTCTGGCTGCATGGTGAACACGGGATAGTCACCATTATGATTAAAATGAAACACTTGCAATGAAGCCAAATGGACCATCTTTACCTATAACTGGATTCCACAAATCAGGCTCACAAACCAAGCTCAGTATCTTTTCTCCCTGGTTTTCAGATAAGATCATCTCAGCTGAAAAAAATCCTCTTCCTGGTGATGGGCTGCTTTTCATATATCACCCAGAAGGACTTTTTGCTCCAGATGCAAAACCTAATGCAGATCTTTTCTTGATATAAATGCAAAATAAGCCAACATATCCAGTGATGTATGGAAATCTGTTTCATAGAAACCCAATTTCCAGATAAGAATTTCATTTCCTGTAGTCAGGAACTATTCAATAAGAAGTGGGGGTGAAAGAAATTGAAAGAATTAAAATAATTGCATTTGGCTATTTTATTCCTCTCAAGATACTCCATTATCTAATCTCTTGCATTTCTAATAAGCACTGATCAGGCACCTAGTTTGCCCATGGCTGATACTCTGTGGAAGAATTTCAACTGAAGGACAATATAGTAAACCTTCTATAATAAAGTCTTTAAAAATGTGATTCAATATGTATGGCTGTAAAACATGTTCTGTTTTTACAGAAAGAGGTGATGAAAATGTATTTCACATCAGAACTAACCCCCTGGCAGGTGGGCTTTTGTAGGCAAAAATCAATCCACCCAAGCCTTCAGCCAAAGACTTTTGCCTGAAAGCTAACATTTCTGAGTTGCCCTTCTGGTAGAAGGAACATAAAGTCTGAAGTACCCAGGTGCTTCACCAAGGAAGAAATGCAAGAGCAAAACCTGGCAGACATTGAAGCAAATAGAACCGTGAATGGAAGGATCCACTTCTGGTGCCTGTCTTGGTTTGGCAGAAGGGACATAAAAGCCTGAAGTACACAGGAATTTCATCAAGGGAAAAAGCAAGAGCAACACTTGGAAGATACTTCTGTGTATTTGATTTTCAGGGAAAGAAAAGAATGCGCACACTTTGCCCTCCGAAAGAGCAATTTTCTTCCCTGTTTAGAACTATGAATGTACTCTTAGGAATAAGAGGGGAATAAGAGGAACATTAAACCTAAAGACTGATTTAAGAAAGACGTAACTTCCAGAAGGATGATTTTGGCATTACAGTGTTCATAACATGCTTTTAAATGTAAAAATAGTTAATGAAAAGTTCTTGCTTCTCACTTTACAAAGAGAACTAAATGAAGCATATTGTGGAAAAAATAACTTAGGAAGTTATACCTGTAGTCAGAGCAGCCTACAACCTGTTAAACTTGCACGAGCTAAAAATTTCCCAAGATTTGAAGGAAAGGACCAATTTGTTACTGAAAGACTGATCAGAGAATGCATCTGATGTATGACTTTATTTTCTATGAGAAATCCTAACTTTTCAACCAAGTAAAATAATAAAAAGAAATGAGAATTTTGTGGGTTTAAGATGCTCAGATTTTAATGACGTATTTAACATTTTCATTGTGAGAATATCTTCTTTTGCAAAAAGAATATATTTATTTCAGTTTAAAAAAATCTGTTGCTATTAAAAACCAGTCCCTTTAACATCACCACCACTTCCAACAGCATCCATAGTCTTGGCAAAGGAGAGAGTGAAAGAAATCCCTATCCAGAAGACTGTCTTCAGCACTAAGAGCAAGAAGAACACTTCTCCTTCTGTCAGGTTTCTAGAAAGAAGGAAGATAAAAAGCCACCTGTGATGTATGGGGCATGGAGGGAAAGGAAGTTGCTATGGGCTCACAGAAGTTAATTCTGTTGTCACAAAGCGTCTTACTCAGCCCACTTGATTACTAATGTGAGGAGAGAAGGTTGCAACAGAAGTGAGCTCAGGGATACTTAGCTCAGGAGTTGGCTGCCATAGTGGTTATTATTTAGCCTTTTGTAGGATAATTGCAGTTGATCACCTGCCCACAAATGTGAGGGAATGTAAATCTGGAATTTGTGAATTCATCTGTTGTGTTTTGACAGGAGAGAGGCTTTTGGCAGCCGAGTGGTGGAAATAAACTCTCTCTCTAAGGCTCAGAGCCATGTTGCAACTACTGGAGCATATTTATGCCCTCTCAACCACTCTCTTCAGAGAGGCTGTAGTTACACCATCTGCAGGGCTCTAAATTGGAAGTATTGTTTTAGCAAGAGGGAAAAGTCCTTCAGCCTGAGAGATGGAGATGCCAAATAATTGTTTCTGAAAAGTTTGTTGTCTGGTTTTGGACATAGGCTCTTTCCAGGTACTCTAGGAGGATGTAGTCACAAAACTTCAGTAACTAACATAAACCCCTTCATGTTATCAGTTTTGTTTCATGCATGGGAAGATTTCATCCTTTTGGAGAAAAAAACATAAAGCCCAAAATACTTTTTAGTTTAATTAAATATATGATTACTGATCTACATCCTTAGTACTGCAGAGCAGTATCACTGATGAGGGAACATCAAAAGCTTGCCAAGCTTAGGTCAATTAGATAACTACTCCAAGCACGGCTGCTAATCTGAACCACTTCATAACTAGTTTTAACAACTTGAGACTGAAATCGAAGCTCAGGAGTTCATATGAACAGGCGCTCCCATGTGAGTTCCCGTGTTTTTTGCTTCCAGGAAGAATGGAAATCCCAGAGGAACTAGTCTTGTGCGTTCAGTATCTGTTTACATTGCAAAATGAATAATACCATTTAAAAAAAAAAAAAAAAAAAAAAAAAGAAGACGACAATTTGGCTCTATTTAAATTTAAGTTTTAAATAAAGCTCTGTAGGGTGTGGAGCTCTGATGTCCTCAGGACTTGTTACTGTAAGATATAAGATAGTTTCAATAAAGAACTTCCAAGTATTCAAACTGCACTCCCTATAAGCCCAAAGAGAAACAAAGTAGAAAGGTGGAGTGGATTCAAAAGTCTAAACGTGGGACTGATCTGAGCTGGCCTTAAAAAAGCATTGATCTAAAGATAATTTCTAACTGTGCACTTTGAGTAGTTTGTCTGGGCCCCATAAAGGGGTTTAAGCCTGTATGCAAACATTTTCTTTTGCTGATGAGATGAGCACCCTCTGGATTGGGCTGTGACTAGTGGGCTGGCTTTCAAGGCTTAATGCTTGCCAGCAGCCTCTGGGTGAGGCCATTACAGCTTGCTGCACCGTGAGGAAAGGTTTTTACACTTGACAACAGTACGTTATTTCTAGGTTTTATTACATGTTTATTCTCCAGGCTCAGCAACCTTTGGGTGGACTTGTCATGTCCCTGGGTAAGAAGGACCACCCTGCACTCCCAGGCAGGCTGTTAGCTGCTTGCAAAAGAGAGGAACCCCCAAGCCACCACATAACTGGAGGAAGTTGACGGCAGGTCACAGCATGGGGCAGGGGACTGGGGAAGGGAAAGGCTGGGAAAGTTCGTGGGTGGCGTTCTCTGGGCAGGCTTTAACAATTCAGCATCTCTGCAGAGCAGCTGTCCCCTTCCTTTTGTGCTGTTTACCCAGCAGATCCCCATCTCTCCCTCCTTCTGGCTCTATCCAAGAGTCATCATTTCTGCATGACAGTGGGAGAGATGATGGGGATGGAAATGCAGTTGTGTAAGCATGTGTGTGTGGTGCAGGTTGTGCTCCTTCTGGTGTGGGGTCTCGCACAGGAAAGCCTAATCTAAAATGGGATTAAACAGCCTCTGGGTGTGCATACCTGATAGCATAGAAACACACAAACGGCTGCACCCATTCAAACCAAAACCCAAGTTAGCCCAGTATCTTCTCTCTATCAGTGGCTGTAAGTGGATGCCTAGTGAAGAATGAGAGCAGGATGAACATACATGGCATTTCCCCCAGATACCCAAACTGGTACTCTCCCAGTTTCAAGTAATTTTCTGTCAAGAACTTGCTGAGATAGATGTGGTTTCTCCATATTCACGAGTTTCCAAAGGCTTTTCCATCCATGAGCTTCGCCAATGTCCCCTGAACTTATTGTGGCTCCTTGCAACTCTGTGTTAACACCACCACCCCACCCCACCCAGCCCTTGCATTGGAGAAGACGAGTGACTGATTTCTGAGCATCCTCCCCATGCCAATCTTCATGCTGCAGACTGCTTTCTGTAAGTTGTGTCTCTTCCAGACTGCAGCATCCTGTCCTGCTAAAGTTATTGTCTGTACTGAAGCGTTTTGTAGCTGATCAGGCATTGAAGCTGATTGTACTTCTTGCTTTCCTCTGAACTTTCTCTGTTTTTGCTGTACTCTTTTTGAGATGAGAAGGCCTGATCCACATGGACTATTCACAATATGTGTCAGTCATGAGTTTACACACTAGCATAACGTTCTTTCCACTTCTGTTCTTTATTCCTATCCTACTAAGCCCTAATGTTTTATTTGGGGTTTTTTTTTTGGCCACTACTGAATGCTGAGCTGGCATATTCATGGACCTGCCAAACAGGTCCCAAGATCTTGCTCCAGAGTGCTAATGGTCAGCTCAGCATGTCATTTTAGCTGTGTAGCTATGACTGCTTTTCTCCCCTTTGTAACACTTTATATTTATCTACACTGTATCTCATTTACCATTTTATTGTCTAGTCACTGTCTCATAAAGTACTACTAAAGTACTAGTCATAAAGTCAGCCCTTGTCCTTAACAGTATAAATATTTTGTTGTTCCCAACAAACTTTCTCTTCTCTCTGTTCACTCCCTTTTTCAGGTTGCTTATGAATACCCTGACAGCAAGGGTTGAACTATACGGCCCTGCAGAATTTCTCTAGTCCCCTCCTCTGTTTTCTATATTTCAAATGTCTTTTTGTCATTCAATGACTTTCCTTCTCATGATGTAGCTGCTTGATTCCCTTAAAAGCCTGTGGTGGGGGAATCAAGGGACAAATTTGCTGAAAGCCTTTGGAAATCCAAGTAGACTATATCAGCTGAACTGGTCTTATCTATATATTCATTGATCTCATCAAACAACACCAATACGTAAAAATGGCAAAGGTCATGCGGACTCTTCCCAAGTAAATCAAATTTATTGAAGTGTCAGTGAATTTTGTTCTTCATTACATTTTCTAATTTGCCTAGTGCAGGTTTCAGACTTTTGGGTCTGCTGTTTCTCACATCTCCCCTGGAACCATTCTAAAAACGTTGGTCTGCCTTTTGATATTTGATAACCACTCTTTGGATATCAAGGGAGTTTTAAAGACAGAGTTATAATCTGCTATTAGTCATTTAGTGATTTCATCCTTGACGTCCCTTGAAACTCCTGGGTGATATAATCTGGTTTTTGGCAACCAGTTGCTGTTCATTTTGTTACAGTGTTCCCAGACCTGGTTCCTGGGCTATTTCAGACAGACTTGCTCATGGGGGTCACCCCATTCCAAAAAGGTTTCTGATGTGGGAATCTACTCTTCTACAGTGAACAAAAGTGATGCAAAAGATTAATTTAGTTTCTCTAATAGCTTTATCGTCTCTGAGTGCTTCCTTCGAACTCTGGTGATCAACGGACTCCAAGACTTTCTGGCAGACTTCCTGTTCCTGATGTGCGGAAAGAAGATTTATTGCTAGTTTCGATTCCTTTTGCTAGAAACTCATCAAACTCCTTTTTGGCAGTCTAATTGTTTTTGTACATGTAATCTTCCAGAGTGTCTGTTACTTTCTAACTTATTCATTTGGATCCAACTTCAGCTGTTTGAAGGATTTGCAGTTATTCTTCTAATAACCTCCCTTATCTTGCAGTCCTGCAAAGCTACCATGTCCTGCCCATTTTCAAGCCTACTTGATGAATTATGTGCACTGGCCTTTTGCTTTCAGCACAGTGTCTTTTAGCAGACTCATTGCCTGCAGGAAAGAATTAATTTTCTTTGTCGTCCCATCTTGTTTCTTTTAAAGAAAATTCCGCATTTATATATATTTCTCCTCCAAACCAATTCCACAATTGCTTGTTTTCTGATCAATATCCCTAACCAGTTAGTTCCTCCATGAAACAGTTATTGACTGTTTCATGTTACATCCTTGTGAAATATCTGGCCAATCTGCATGGAAATAATTGAAGTCTGACGTTTGATATTGCCTTTCCTGCCACTCTGGCATCTGGGAATTCCCCCATATACTGCAGCCGGTGTCGCCATCTGGTTGCAGAGGTAGTATCCTACACAATATTCTTCCCATACTACATGATAACACTATATTCTTCCTATCTAGGCCTGGAATTTTAATCCACACAGATTTTATGTTTCATACTGATGTGGTTAATTTGTTAATTTTACTGATTCTAGCACGGCCTACTCTAAACTTGCTGAATGTTTGGTATTACAGTGTCCTACTTACTGTTCTCTTTCCAATGTATTTCTGATGTCTGTTATGTTGATGCTTTCACTTAGACTAGACACGCCTGTCCCTTTGTCTAATTTCTTAACCAGACATTAAATGTTCTGCCTTTCTACCTCTCTTTCCCTGGCAGTGCATGGGTACCAGGAGCATTTCAGAGACAGCTACTGTAGAAATCCTGGTTGCTAGCACTTCAGAGCTTCAGCTTCACCTCTAGCACCTTGCATCACCTCTCCCCTACTCTCCCCACTCCTTACCTTGACTTTCCTACAGTACTGCTCTCCACAAGGGACCACAACGATGTGGTCCTCCCCAGGACTTCCTAAGAGCTGATCAAGGCTCCTCATGAAGTCCTCTCCCTTCCTGCTGAATGCTGTCTCCACACAGAGGCTGTGGCTCCCTAAATAGGCTTTTCTGTCTCAATGATTCCACTGACCTTAAATTCCTTCCCTGATTTTTGTCCAAGCATCATGTGTACCTCCTGTGACCACAGGCTGCAGGTGCTGCTGGAGGGCACTTGTTCACCCCAGCATCGAAAAAGCTGCAGAAATATGAGTGGAGCCAAGTGCATCCTAAGTCTTTCAAGAGCCTTCAGGTACTTCAGTGTGAATCTCTGTCAGTGGAGTACCCCTCCGTAATGACACAACTGGGTAGCTCTGGCCCCTGAGGAGTTATTCAGATGTATAAAATTTAGCGGTTGCACAGGAATTTACAAGATTCCGGTCTGGGCATGTATATTTCAGGCAGGGCCTTGCCTCCCTCTCTTCTGTTAATTAAGCAGAATGATTCCAGCAGCTCAAATAAACATGTGGGATTTTAATAAAATGCACAGTTACAGAGCTGATTATTGGGATGCTGGCAAATGCCATGTAAAGCTTTTAAAACATTTCTCTGATTCAGTATTTTTCCTTGGCAGAGGAACGGGATGTCTGGGCAGGCTAATCATCACAGAAACATTAGTAAGGACAATTTAATGCTTTATGTAAATTTTCATATGCAAACTCTGTGTAGACTGGTGGTGGAGAGATGTAAGAAAATAGTAGGCAGTTCTGTAAACATCTTGTGCTTTATCTTACATGGAGCTGCTCATTTCGGTAATATCTAAAATCAGTTTTAAACATGTGCTACAAGGGGGATTGTTGATCCTGAAAGCTGTCATAATTTGTGTTCATTCAATTAGCTCAGTGTTGATGTTGTTGTCCTATGTATGCTGTTGACCAAGCTGCGTAATCTCCCTCTGCGGTTGTGCCGTAGCATTACTAAGTCCTGGGATGAGATTCTGCAGAAAGCATTAACCTTCTTTGTCTGACCCTGACCCTTTTATTTGTGCTCCTCCCGGGCTTTCATTCATCTCCTTTGCCAGTTCAATTAAGAAAGGAGAAAAAAAGTGCATTTTCATTGGCTAGTCTGCCAGCATATATGTGTATGACATGAGGCATATTATAAAGAAATGCTTGCAAATGCAGTGAGAACTCAAATACTATGGGGCACATTTTAAAGACAGCGTTCAGAGGTTTAGCAGCCTGATTCCCACTGACATTAATGGCAGGCATGAGGCTAAATCATAGTGCATTGCTTTCAAAACTGACCCCAGAAGACATTTCCTGATGGGAAGGGGCACAGCCTAAGAAATAAAAGTTTACAAAACCAGAGAGCTGAAATAATTGGATAAAAACTGGGAAGCATAGGTGCAAAACTGAATGAGTTATGATTCTGATAAGCTTGCGTGTAAGCAATAAATCCTTAAGACAAGTGGAGCAAAGAGGGAGTTTAATCACAGTGGCAACATTTATGTATTTTCACTCACTGGAAAACGTTATGGGCTTGACCTAATTTTTATTTACCAGATCTCAAGATGTTGATGTCCCATGACAGAGAACACTGATTGACAGGCTGCAAAGCCGACAAGCTGCAGGGCACACAACTTCCCAGCAGGTGGCTTGGGCAGAGAAAACCAGGCTTGGGCTTTTGGGAAAAAGGACTTAAAATAGCTACAAAAAAAAAGTATCAGGGAGTTCATTCATGGCTTATTGATGCAACAGATCTCAGTTATATTTCAGGGACTGAGGCATAAGACAAAAGATCCTCCTGAGCTCTGAGCACTGCATCAATATTGCATGACTGTTCAGTCTAAAGTATTATGCTTTTTCCTGTCTTTTATGATTTTGAGTCAGCAGTGTGATGCCAGTTTACATAGTTGAGCATCTAGTCTGCAAAATTTGGAAGACGAATTTGGCTTCTGCTTGGGGATTGGTGAGAGGAAATGGATCCTACAGAGACAGCAGACAGAGGAGGTTGGATTTTGTGGCATTCAGCTCAGCAAAATGAAAGGCATTAGCACGCACCCGCTGTGGGAGATCGTATGAGCTGACACCAGGACAGCAGCTAAAGTAGTGGGTTCTTTGAGGCTGACAGTAACATTTTCAAACACTGTTGTAAATTAGCAGCTCAAGTTTCTCAGGTTCCCTAAGTTTTGCTCTTGAGTAACTTTGAAGTTTTTTTAATATAGTATGCCTTGGCTTTAGGGAGGCAGCGTCTTGATGGAACAGTGAGGCAGTAAAGCAGACAGGAGACTGGGTTTTTTAAACAGACATAAAATCCTTCCTTCCTTCTGTTCATCCCACACATTTTTTTCTGAAATATTGGGTTGTTTTTATAATTTTGTAATTTACAGCAAGCCACAAGAAGTGATTGCCAGCATAAAATAAGCAAAATTCAAAATATGAGCAAGTCACTATAAAAGTGATAAAAAGCCAAGGAGTGAAAATCGGTTTTTGGAAAAGGGACAAAAGAATAATGAAAACCAGACCTAGCCTGTTAACATTTGTGACACTGGCTTACAAAGAAAAAGCATAATCATGTATAAAATAGGAAGCCAACAAGAACTATGCACAGAAGGATGTACAGAAGATTACCTGAAACTGCAGAGCTTCTCTATTCCAGCTAGAATAACAAATGCAACAGTTCAGCAATCCTGGGTAAGAGCAACACCTCGTGCCAGTTCTGCACTGAAAGGAAGGCTGCATGTTGTAAAACGGGGGAAATGCCTGCCAGACCATAAAACAAACAGTTGTTGCAGCCTTGAATGGTATGAGCAGGAAAATCAAGTTGTTTGATGTGCTTCCTCTTCAGCAAGAGCCTGTGCTGCTCTTTCCTTCTCTAGTTCTGTGCTTAGGTGGGAATGAGAGTGGGATTTATCCATGATTTCACCTGACACAGTAACTAAACTGCAAGGACAATGCTGCTCGCACTTGAACAAGAATGTCTCTCATCAATAGTGGGAATGTTTACTAGAATATAAAAATATCCATTTAAGCTGCAGCCATACAGGCATGATCATTATAATTATGGGTAATGAAATGACTGTGGATCATGCTCTATGTTTAGCTGCCAGAATCAGGGCATTAATGTTTTAGACCTGACTTCTGTATTCTGTATTAGGACCTGACTTCTCTACCACAGTGGTTCCTCATTCCTCTTAACTGAGCAACCACGACATCCATATTAATATACTTTTTTTTTTTTTCTTCAAAACATTGCTTTTGGTCTTGCTTATTTTTATGTGAGAGTTGCTTGCAGTCTCCTAACAGCCCCACAAAATCTCCTACCCTAACTGCAAGTGTGCTCTGGAAAGAAGCTCTGCAACAGCCAATATAAACAGGGTCAAGGCAGAACTGAGAAGCAAAAGCGACACACCTAAGCAAAAGGGAGACCTTTCTGGCCATAAATGGGTTTTGGAGGCTCTGCCAAATCCAAAAGCAGTGTCTGATCTGAACTCTTATGTTAATAGCCTCAGAATTTCCAGCCTTTTTCCTGACATTGCTCTCTGGTACATCTGCTGAAAGTGGCTATCTATTTAAATAAGCATTTTTCACTTGGAGTGGATTGGGTTTAGTTCTTACAAAAAAAAGCAGCTCTTTCGAAACAACAAGAAAAAACTCGGGAAAAAACCTCTGTGTGGCAGAAGTCCCAAAATTCATCTCTGAAAACACACAGAGCTGCACTCTTTTGAAAGTGCCAGTTCTGTGAAATCCTTGGCAGTCCCTGCAGGGCACTGAGTGCCCTCAGTTCTTAGGATAGTGCTTGCAATTTAAAGCTGCTCAGGAGGCTGCAGGATCAAGCTACTAGCTGCTAAAAAATATCCCCTGCTTCTTGCCCATGCACATACCCGACATGCCGATGCTGCAGTCATTAAAGAATTACAGAAGGCATGATCTTAGATCCTTGGGATTAAATCTGGTGCTTAGTCTTATTTTCCAAACAGAAAGATAAAACACCTCCATAATAAAACAGATTAGAGGAGAAAATGTGGAGTTGCTAAAATAAGTGGCAACATAAAGCAAAAATAAAGCAACACGGAGCTCACTGGTGAATTTCTGCTTCTAGTTTCTACAGTGACACCAACTGAGAAATTGCATCTGGTGATGACATCTGTGTATGTTCAGTGGTTATTTATTCCACTGAAGAAAAATTAGCCATAGAGTCATTCTGAAAACACTTTCTCATAGAGCATGAAGATGTTGCTTTGCTTTCTAGGGATGAAGAACTCTATTTTGCAGGGGCTGAGCAACCTCCTCCCTCAGTGAGCTTACCTGATGTCAGCTGAGGATGCTTAGCACATCACAGAAATGTGTTTCACTTCCAAGGAGTGAAATCATGACTCCTTTTGAAGTTAGTGGGAGTTTTGCTATCAGTCTGGCTAAGATTTCATCCTAGGTCTATAAAACAGATCTGACTGCTCTCTGCATGCAGATTCTGTGACACTCTGCTGGCCTCGGCCACTGTTACGGTGTATATATAACCACAGGTCACCTTTTGGAGCTTACCATATTTTATAACGATAACAAGGAGCCCTTTTTTTTTCTAGGTGCTCCTAGAAAATATAAACCTCCAAAAAGCCTGGGCTCATCTTCCATTCACAACCCTCTCTGAAGTGTGGAAATTGAGGAGGAGAATGTTTTTCATGATTTAGACATCTGCCAGCCTGCTTTGACATGCCTTGCAGAGGGATTGGCCCAGTAGTAGATGGGAACATATTAATCTGAATATGTATAAACATAAACAATTCTCAGAAGCTACTGCCCAGTTTTGTATCCTGCCCTCCCTCCTCCACATATTGAATTAGTGCATTTATAATGGCATCTCTGTTTATTTAATAAATCTCAATTTCAATTAGAGACCACTAACAATTAGTCATACAGACTAGATATGACAGATGGGCCTCATCCATGGTTGATTACACTAGAAAATGTTATGTGAGTCTATTTTTAAAATACTATCATTCTAATACCCTTGCTGCATGCAAATAGCTGAGAAGTCCATAA
This sequence comes from Athene cunicularia, assembly GCF_003259725.1. Classification (NCBI taxonomy): domain Eukaryota; kingdom Metazoa; phylum Chordata; class Aves; order Strigiformes; family Strigidae; genus Athene; species Athene cunicularia. The sequence continues at coordinate 17,923,452 of NW_020799095.1, read as the reverse complement.
CGTATTAGTGAGAAATGCGGTTTCCTGATAATATTGCTATTTGCACAGAATGTGGGGTATACATTTTTTCCTATTATCTTGGGTTCGTTACTAAAAATTATGGCAGTGTTTGTGTAAAGAAATGTAGCACAGTGTGATAATTTGGTTTGTCTTATTTCTCTACATGGGCTTGATTTAAAACATCAAACCAGAAAATTATCTGAGATAGACAAATACTTGCATGGATCACATCAAGGGTATGCCTGAATCATGTAAGGGGTTTTATATTTGTCTTTGTCTCCCTTGGATGTCTGATATTTTAAAATTAAGCCAGGAATGGACAGCTATTTAAAAATATCTCTGGTGATGAAAACAAACGATCCCCCCTCCTTCCCAGCATGGAGTATATTGAGCGTGTTGTCCCTTTGATATGCTCATGTAGACTCATGTAAACTAAATAAATGCAGGATTTTATGTTCCATCAAAAGGACTTTAACTAAGATTTATATATTAAATATATAAATATTTGTATATTATATATCCTTTTATAGCCTCTGAAAATCCCATCTAGTCCAACAGAGTAGGGGAAAATGATCATAAAACCTACACATAGAGTAGTATATTTGAATGGCATTAGACTTCTAGTTTCTATTCTCTTGTCCTTTCAACTCTGTTCACAAATGCTGTTTTTTGTAGCTGGCTAGTAAAACTGAGTTACAATGCCATGCTACATGGAATGATTCTGACAGAAACCAATCTTTCTCTAAAAAAAGCACCACTTTTTAAAAGAGACTTATCTGCTTTTCTTGAAACAATTTCAGGAAAAAAAAATCCTGTATTAAGAAGATGAAAAGGTTAGGAGAAAATCCTTCTGAGAAACACCATTGAGAAAACCAGGAAAGGGCATATCAGAAAACACAAAACTACCCCAGAGAACCACTGACCTTGAAAGTTTTAAACTAAAATCAGAAAAATTAAGGGGAAAGGGCCATTTTGATCTAAGATGTAAAAATAATTCAATTGCACTCCATGTTTCATATTTATAGCACAAACCTTTGTTCTTTTAGTTTATTTGTGCCAGTGGCACTAAACCTTCAATATCTGGAGAGCCAGTCTGTCATCTGATAGAGTCTCCGATGACTATGAAAGATGATATATATATATACCCACAAATAACAGACCAGAACGTTAGTATCACAATATATAAAGCACTTCTGCAACTCTAACGTAACAGAAAGGGCCATAAAGCAACTTGACTGGTCACCTGTGGAGCCTTTCCATCCCAGCAGGGCCTCAGGTGACAGCTCTTGCCATGGAACAGCTGGGCAAGAAGGAGGCAGCACGACGTAAATGCTACTACAGGCCAGTGACCCCTTGCTGTTGCAACAGCCCCTTAGGTTTGACCATAACTGAGGTTGTTCCTGATGCCAGTATCTTTATGGTATCCCATGAGGACACCAAAATAAAGGAATAAAGAGATGGTGGAAAGTCCCTCTCTCTTTTCTCTCTCTTGCATCTGGTACTGTGCCGAGGGTAGCTTAGCTACAGCAGTGGTAACAGGCTAGTGTGTGTAACCCTATTCAGAAAAAAGCATGGTTAGTAATTCTGTTAAATCACTTTATCCCTGAGTAAAGCAAACATCAGAGCATATTTTTGTATTCTTATTTTTACAGTTTGCTTACTTGGATGGCAAAATAAATAAAGTTTATATGCCTGTCTGTCCATCTGAGTCAATGTGGGTTTTCATGTTTAAGCTGGCTGTATTCCCTGGAGTAAATGCCACGTTGCCGTTAATCACTATGTGATGATGTGCACTAAAACCCGTGTCTGTGTATGTGGCAAGAGAAGAGCTGCATACTGCTCTGGAATCACACGCTGAGTTCACTGCACGGCTTGCAAAAGCCTCTTTTTCAGGAGGAAAAAAAATGCAGCGTATGAAGGGAGCTCCAGGGGTGTTTCCAGGGCAATGTCTAACCCATGATTTGCTCAACATCCCTCGGAAGTTCTTCATTCTGCATCAGTGAAAGAATTTGTGCTGTTACATTACTGATTGCAAATTTTAACAAGTTCAAACCAGGGCTCCACGGGTGAACGTTAACCCCTTCTTACTGCTGAGGCAGCTCTGGGCTGATCTGGGGTTGACACGCTCCGGTTAACTGGAGGTCCAACACTGTACTGAGTTCCTGGTAAATAGCTCTTGGCCTGTTCACAGGGCAGAAAACTTCCATACCTCTGCAAAAGGGAGAAAACATCTAGCTAAGGGGTCTGCTGCCTGAGGTTCCTTGACATCTCTCATCCCACCCAGGTTCTGGTCTGAAATGCTCTATTCCCCGTCTGACTCCAAGAAATGCCTGCCTGCCTGCCTGCCTGCAATCTCCTCGATGACAGACACCATAGGACCTGCTGGTTTTGCCTGGGAGGAGACCCCTCGGAAGCCAGTGAGGTTGGGTTGCCTAGTGTGGTGAGGGCCCTGCCTCCCTGGGAGGGACCTGGTGTTAGGTGATGCTGCAGAGGGGATCCGAGGAAATCCCAGGGGCTTCACACCACGGATATCTCTCTCATGTCTTGGTGCAGAGTTTGGAGCAATTTCACATTATTCTAGATGTAAAAGTTGCTGTTACCATTCTCCACTGGAGAGAGATGTGCATGTTAAATTCGCAAATCTACGAAATAATGACTTGCACCTAAGAAGTAAGATGATAAAATGATTGAGGAGGAAATCATTGTTACGGTCTTGAGTGGTGCTAAATTGGTTATAACAGATAAAACACTTTCTTCAGCTTGCAATTATAAGAGAGAGAAAGCAGTGCTATATATATGTTTGAAGTCTGAAAAGGTGATGAAGCCTAAAGTTTATTTTCTAGTTCCTATCCAAATACACCACCAGGAAAGATAATACAGAGCTCCTGCTGCTTTTTGCTGCAGACCATTGTTATTCCTTTGGGCGAGATATGGGAGATATATGATATTTATACAAGTTTAAACTATGGACTCTCCCTCAGACTGTACCCTATGAGGCTGCAAGATAGATCTTTTAAGGGATTCCCCTTTCATGCTTCTCCTCCATCTTTCTAGTCTTCCTCTCAGCACGGCTCTGTGGGGAACACACAGTCCATCTCAGATATCTTTTTTTTTTTTCTATGACAGCTCTGCAGAAGCAAAAAGGAGGCCCTGGGAGAGTTAATTCTGTGTCAAGCAGCATTAGCCGTAGCTCTGATTTCCAGTTGGAAATCCCTGAGGTCGGCCGAGGACAATGCTATAGACAGGAGTCGGTCTTCTGATCTGTCTCTCCTGCCATACTGATTAACCCAAGCCCACTGAAATACCTCAGGGCATCTTATTTTGTATCCAGCTGATGGAGGGACAGCGCTATGGAGGAATTACGGTCCCTGCCATTGCCTCAGATTATGTCAGGTTTTCATCCCTCCCACTCAGAAGGAACAGTTTGATGGTGAGGCTTGTAAGTACGGCACTTCAGCAAAAGAAAACCAAGCATTTTTTTCCTCCACATATTTTTTCTAATATTTCTTTAGACTTTTTGCCATTATTAATATTTTGACATGTGAGCCAATTGGAAGAGAAACTTACTTTATACCTGATACTGTACGAGCAGTAATGTCCCTCCCTCCCCATGAAGCTGCATGGCTGCATTGAAGTTTTTCCTATGAAGGAAGCAGCTTGGATTTCCTACCACAACTCTCTTTTGTTAACATGGGCACTTCTAAAGAACTATTCCATCTGAAAAAAAAACACCTGAACAACATTTGCCACAGAAGCAGCCAGGAATATAGTTGTTTCTCTTCAGTCCATGCTGGGAAAGCTGCAGGGCTTTCCAGTCCCTTCCTCTGACCCAGCCTCCAAGAGTTTTGCCACTCAGAGAGCCTGTAGCTCTTGAAGCTCTCCCTAACTGATGACAAAAGACATTTAATGGTCACCCAATAACCTTTTTTATATATGTACATTACTTCTAGAAGTGATTGACAGTTCAAGCTCAATCCAGCATTTCTAAGAGCAGCCTCTTTCTCTTATGATTACTCTAACCACCCTGTTAAATCTCAGGCTTTTCTTAAATCCTGGGAACTGACAGCAATCTAAATACGTTAACATTAACCTCAGGTCACTAGGGCTTAAGTTTTTGCAATGCACAAGTTTTGCATTAATGCATCACTAATTTTAATGGTAAATAGTAGCAAAACATAGTGTGATTCTGTTTAATTGTAGTTATTATTCTTCTGGTTGGGTATGAAACTTCCACAGAACCAAAAATGTGATTTCTAACACTAATTTTACTCATGTAAAGTGGGGTGCCCCTTATCTCCTAAAAATACAATGTCGTGTGTGTGGTAGGAATTTTTCTACAGGAATGTATAATTTTTCTGAGGAGAAATTACCACATTTTCTGATAGTTTAACTCCAGTGGAGTCACATCATTAGGGAACTGCTAACACTTTTCCTCTGTAGGTCTTTATCTTCCCATCCCACAGAAATGCAATTTCAATCATTTGTTCCTTCTGTGATCTGCTCAAGAACAGGCAACGGTTTCAAAGCCATGGTGACCATGAGGCAAAACTGATGAGATGCTTTGAAACCGGATTTAAATGCTATCTAGTTCTCATCCTACCTGTTTACCCAGAAACATTTTTCTATCCCTCAGGATGGGAATACAAAAGGATTGAAGTAATCATTGCAGTTCTGATTTAAAAATCAAATTAATTGGGAAATTGCTGGTTTTCTTTCCCTCTCAGGTATCTTGTTGTGTAGGCCTGAAAGTTTTTAACATGATATTTCAAAGAGATCTTATTTCCTCCTATACTAAAGTCTGTTTCTGAGTAATATCAGCAATGCTCAATTCTATGGAAAAGATTTGTGATCTGCATAGGTGACACAAACAGAGCTTTGTAGTGCTCATATCTTTTTATATGCTGGAAATGGACAATTAAGTTGCCCTGACAATAACCCGACACTTCTTTTCAGGAGCAGAAAATTGTAATCTTCCCAGGAATTACTCAGTTTACCTTTCATCACATGAGAAGGATTTTTACTTTCATTCTCTATTGTAAAATTCACACAGGATTCATCCTGCAAATGTCAGGTGCCTGATAACAAAAGCACATATTTACTCTGAAGCCAGAAGCAGCTGATATTTTACATAAGACTTGGAATCGCGAGAAAAATGTGATTCCTCTCTGACTGAGCTGTAAATCAACCAGTTTGTAGTGTTTATATTTGTAAATGGCTTGATATTTCCAGTAATTTATTTTGATCCTGGCTGTGTGTATGTGAGAAGAACCACTGGTGATGTTCAGAGATAACATGCCATGTTTTCCAGATTTCTTTCTTCTGGGTGATGAGAAGAGTGTGGTTGAATGCACCCTTTTGAATAACACTTTTAATTGTGTACCTCACTCCACTGACATCATATCCTACTAGCTGATGGTCAGGGCACTAGCTAATGTACTCATTTAATTTGGCAGATGTAAGAAGTCCTGAACAAACAGTTAAAGCAAACATTGCTAAAAGCAGCCTCTGACCTTGAGGTATGGTGCAGATGAGTGCAAGTTTGGTAATGTGGGTGTCTGTCTGGAGAAACTGCTCTTTAGCTACTGGAGCACAGGCAGCTGGTATCTCCCCACCAACTTCCTGCTGTCTCCCTAAGTGCAGCTTGAATTAAATGACTCCTCTGTGTACTGTGACTCTTGAAAAGTAAATATTAATGAGCGCTGAATTGGGACCACAACCACATCCAGGCTTGTTCAGCTGTGGATGCATGTTCTAGAGTCTCAGTCTCAAGCTGAAAATACATGTATGCACACACACACATGCACTTACACACACACATTTTCTTATTATTGGAAGCTAGGACAAAATATTCTATATGGTTATATATTCAATTGCACATAAGCTGCTGTTCAGCAACTGCCTGGCTCATTGCCTTTGTTTCAAAGTCCTTGCTTGCACTCTGCTGCTGTTATTGTGAAAAAACTCAGTTTAAACTTCAGCTATGACATACTTACACTTCCATTTCCTCATTAAAATACTTTCCTTGATAGGAATCTAAAGTTAAAAGAAATTTCAAAGAGATTTATAGACTTCTTACGTTTGGGTTTTTTTTAACAACTCCAACTAATAACTTGTGTATGAATCTCCATTTCTCTTTAGGTAATTGCAATTGCTTGAATAAAAAATAATAAATAGAGCATAAATCCAATGCCACTAGAATGAATTTCATTAGCATGCTAAATGTTTACTGGAAATTTGTTTTTCATTAACATTAAATTATCAAAATTCTCTTGCTAGCTAGAGTTAGATCCATGTTCTTTGAGGTGCTGATCACCTTTTTTGAAGTGCTGAGGGCTCTGATGTTCAGAAATTATTCAGCAGTAGAAGCACACCGCCCACAATACAGTTAGTCTCTTAGGTAAAAAAAAGCTTTTAGATTAAATGAAGAGCCACCCTCAACTTTCTATTTAGAATTTGACTTGGAGCTTTTAATGGGTTTGCACATTGCTGTGAATGTAGCCAAATGACTTTATTAATAAATTCAATACTATTTATGATTCTTGTACATATAAACTGTAAATTAAATTATATCTTTTTACGCTTTCCAGTAAAGGATTCTTTCTTTAAACTCCCTGAACTATCACACCAGGGAATTAGACCAGTTCTACCAGCTACGCAGCACACAACGCCAGCCTGCTTAAACTGAGAAGCAGCCCAGATCATAGAAGGATGTTTAGCAGCAAACTGTGTGGTTCCTTTCTCCAGCAAGCAGTGAATTGGCATGTTTCTAGGCATACATTGAAAGAGGCTTCTTTTAAACACTGTAATCTGGCAGTGAGAGTTCCAAGGAGTGTGATTTTATTTAAATATTTTTGCGATTAGGAAAAAAGCACCTCTGAAATTTTGATAGAGAGCTTCTGGGCACCTTTTGCTCTGCAGACTTAAATCATTGCATAAGAGTCCAGATCTGTGAGCTGTTCTGTTTTGCTCAAATCCTGCACAGTGATTTTAACAGTCTTCACACAAATCATCAAATCTTTTCACAAAAACTCATCTACTGAAGAATCAAATGGTGTTATAGATGGTGTTTGCGTGTTATGCCCTCAGTAGTAGAATAATTTTAAATTTAGTGTTTGTAATGGTTAAATGGTTGAACTTTGTGTTTGCACTGGGGTTATCTGGTGAAAGCCAGTGATGTTCACAGATGGCAAATACGTGTAAAAATCCATGTTCAGTATGTATGAGAAATGGGGGAATGCTGCAGCAGTCAAATCAAAAGTAGATAAACCCCATGGTGAATCATGACTCCACTGAAGTCAGTAGCAAAACTCCCACTGATCTCAGCAGAGATAGCACTTAACTGACCCTGCTGTAATAGCAAATCCATGTAGCATGGGGATCAAGCATTTGAAAACAACACAGAGCATCATGGCCATCTCCTGAAACAGGCTGATTAAAATCAGGCAGATTAGAATATTCTCTGCCTCTTAAATCAGTCTGATTTTAATCAGATGCTTTCGGGGGTTGCTCTGAGGGCCTTTTTTTTTAAATGCGTAAGTGCTTTGCAGACTTAGGATCTCTGTACCAAAGACTGTAAAACACACTGAGTTTTACAAAGAAGCAGAAAAAACAAACACATAATACTACTCCTCTGTTGACTTTGGGAGAAGGAGAAATCACAATTCATCAAAAAAAGCCAAAGCACGCTTAATATCCCCTTAGCAGTTCAGCTGAAAAATGTGACCCTGGCAGCACTGGATGTTTTTCAGCTTTATTTTACTGCTTATTTCGGTGTGAGAATTAAAGCTAATGTAAGTCCATAAATGCAAGCAGCATAAACATATAATTTAAATAGAATCATCTATACTAATAAGACTTTTGTTTGAGGTACACAAAAAAGCATGTTTTTAGAAGTTAAGCCAGCCACTTCCCCCTTACTAAAGAGTGGGCATGAATGTCTCAAAGGGCAGTGGTACAGCAAAATTAAACAAACAAATAAATACTTGGAAAGAAAAAAGACTGAGCATCCAAAATAAAAAGACCACTGGTGCTGTCTACAGGAGTGCTTTCACTCTTTTCCTTGCTACATAACCAGCCTAAAACTCTTCAGCTAGCAAACAGTCAGAGCTTTAGAAGGACTTGAATGGCTTAGAGGATTGCTTTTGGGATACAGAAGCTTTCATCTCTACGTCATTGCTTCTGGCTCTCATCCAAAGTGGGTAGTGATCAAAAGCTACTGTATGATGAGCCCTTCAATAATCTGCATGAAGCAGGTGGAGGGTCTTGCCCTTCCTTACCTGCACCCTCAGCCTTCAGCTGAGACCCCTGTCAGCCTCCACTTGTGACACAGGTCCCCAGGGAGGGGCTGGGGTGCCTCACCACCTCTCCACTATGCATTTGTGTGTTTCTGCAGGAGAGAGCTGCACCCACAGGTTTCACAGCAACGGGGGTACCAGAAGAGGGTATGTACCACTGCACTGCATGGCTCCCAACCCTGGAGTCTGGTAAGGGCATGAGGAAAGAGATCCAGCAACACATGTCCAGATGGATGGGGCTTCAGGCATCAACACGTGAAAGACTATCATTCCTCTCACAAGTGCAAGCAATACCATCAGTTACGCTCCTCATGAGGCATAAATTGCTAACAGGGGAGGGAAGAAGAGGAAACACAAACCTTCTGGTTAATGCTAGCACTAACTGCAATTATGGGTGAACTTCTGGCAGTCCTCAGTAGCAGGGTTCTTGGACAGAGAGGTTAGGTTTCAGAGGGTATGCAACATTTTCTAAATCAGATATGATATTCTTAACTTTTTTCTTCTTGTGTCAGAAAAGCAATTTGAAAGAGCAGATCTACCTGCTAGGTTCTTCAAGCTATGTGGAAGCAAAGCTTGTCTTGGTAAGAGAATGTAAAAGTTCAAAGGATCAGGCTGGGCTGGAGAAGGAAACTGAGTTCCTCTGGTCGAAAGAGAGTTGAAACTCTTGGTGTGGTCACCCAGAAAACTTACAGCTGGCAACCGTGAAATTGCTGCTATATCAACAGAGGCGCAAATACATGGTTTTAAAAGGAGTTACCGTATTAAGTACGAGAAAGTCTCTGAGGAAAAATAAAATAATATAGGTTGACCCTGCTTTATAGACCAGATTTTCAGAAAATTTCATTTTACAACAGAGCCCGCTGCATAAAAAAGAGGAGTTGGTTTCAGTCACATATCTGGAAAGCTGCAAATGATTGTTTACATGGGTTAAAAAAATGGTTCTCGGAATTATGATCTTATGAAATGACAGAAATGTTTGGTATTAATTACCTCAGGAAGGAGCTGGAATTTATGCTAATAAATACTATCTGCTAGGTACGAATACATTTGTTACAGGCTGTCACCCACTAGGGTGTATGAACAAGAAGTAGAAGAGAAAAATCACCTGAATTACTGCCACTAAATAGGTACAAGAATCCCGTGCAAGACAATGATTTTTAAGTCTCATGTGGAATTCATATAACTGATGAAACTGATGTGTAGGGAGAAGACAGTTCCTTCTTGACTAGAGAAGTATGTGAGGACACTCTGCCTCTGAGGATTAAGAGACACAGGGAAACAGAGCAGGAGTTAACCATAAGCACTGGAAGGGAGGGAAGCTTAGCTGTCAGGCAGTCATGTACAAAATAGCAACTTTAAGGTGGCAGCTGCTTTTCTCTCCCAGTCAGAAAATGCAGTGTTGTGGGATGGGTTTGCATCAAACATGGAACTAAAATTGGAGCATCCCCGGGGGGCCGGGCAGCTGCACAAACCCAGCTCCTTCATTTATATCCTTGCTCCTGGTGGATGTGGCTTAGAGCCTCAGCAGTGTGCTTGCAGTGTGCACCTGGCTTGCAAGGCCGTATCATCCACTGCATTTTATCTGTCAAATGGGGCATTTTGCTTCTCTTCCCATGACATTTTAGCTCTGTTGGAAAGGGCAGAGTGGTGGCAAGAACTTGGTTCTTCACTTTTACAAGGTGGTGTGCACACATAATCACTTGACTTGAGGAGCTGAGACTTTGGGAAAATAACCAAATGTTTATATGCCTTAAGATAAAATTGTGAGATTTGGCAGCGCTGCTGCTTGGAGTGCCAGAAGTTGGTGGGGAGGGCACACCTAGGTTTCTATTGATGCATATTAGTGTACTTAAGATGACAAGTCTGATACAACCCCGAATTCAAGCTTCTTACCTGGAACACCCTCAAATCCCTTGTCATGTTATGCTGAAGAAAGGGTGGCATGGTGCCGCTGCAGTAGATCCCAGCAGAGTTCCCCTGGGAGGCAAATTTGTGTGGCAGAACCAACATACACAGGGCAAGGTACAGGGGTGAAATTGGCCTAATTCACTTTTTTATTTGCCCTTATGGGGTGAAAAGTGTATTGCTTTTCATACACCAATGGCTTTTGGTGCTCAAGTTAAAAATTCTCTTACAAAAAGAACAGATGGAAGTGGCTGATGGTTAGCAAATGGCACAGTCACGGGTGGGAACTAGTCACGGGCCTGCAGAGTGGCTTTGGGAAGTGGTTCTGCTCAGGATGAGGCTTTCAGCTGCAGGCCCTGGCCAGGGGGGCTAGTGACATGGATCAGCTTAGCATCAAAGAGCTCCACTCTGAGTGGAGCTGGATAGCTCTTGAATTATAAATGCATTAAAAATACCAAACATTTTTCAGAGTCGTATTTCAGAATTTTTAAATCTATCAACAGAGTAAAAGAGGTGAAGAAAGATTCTGCAAGGTGCAGGGTAAAAACAGAGCAGAGAGTAATAAAATACTACTTGTAAACGAGCCCAGTTGGAATGAGAGGCTCTTTATGACAGCTTGCCGAGGCTGTAGTGTTTTGCAAAACTGTGTGATAAACTCCAAATAGCTTCTCTGCAAATCTCTGGAGGCAGAACTGAGCTAAGGCTGGATGCTGTTGCTGCCGCAGCTTTCAATGAATGAGCTCAAAATGGACCCTCTAGTGACAGCTCTGTCAAAGAATAACAATCAGGTGCTCTCAAAGACAACAACTTCAACATTTTTGTAAGTATAGATGAACCTTAATGTGCTGGCTTCAAACAAAATGCCCAGAGCTTTTAAGATGTGTGGTTGGACTATGAACAAAATAAAAGTGAACACAGATAATACTGCATTTTTTCCCCTATTTAGTTTGCAAAGCATGATTCTCACTAGAATTGAGATGAGAACAGAATATAAAAATAGGTGGTGTTGGTGGGGGGAATGACTGCTTAAAGGTAGCTTTGCCATCACCTTCAGAAGAGAAATGTCAAGGGAGTCGCCATCACCCAAAAGTTCAGGTGAATGGACTCCAAGAGGGAGGGCCCAAATGATTTTGCAAACTCACAGCTTTGACAAGCAGCACAAAAATCATGTTTTGGGGGAGACACTTCAGACTGCAAAAATCAATCACCTAGAAATGAATGAGCTTAATCAGAACCAAATTATTACCTCATGATATTATTGGTTTCTCTACAAACATCTCATTTCTTACCACCAATAAATTCTGCAGTTGGAGATTGCCTTGTATCTGCTCTCCTGAAAGAATAAACCAGGAGTGTCTGCCTCTGAGAAGCACTAGATTTTCAGCAGTGGCATGCAGTGCAGGTTAGGTGAATCTTCACACTTAGAGTTATGGTTGCATTGCAAGTTACAGTCAGTTTTAGCTGTGTGACTGAGGAGGACTCCCCTGGCACTGAAGTACTGGGAGCCACCATGCAAGGCTTAACATTCCTGCTGTGGAAGCAAGGTGTCTTTTTTGGATTCCGCTCAGGTGTAGCTGCTTGTGCAGTCTGAAGGAGCTACTGCTATTGCCAAAGGAAAATTAAAACAAATCTGGCTTGGCTAATAAAAGGCTATGAGTATTAATGGCTTTTTCTCCAACTGCCAGGAAGTTTCAGTCTCTGATGCGATGAAGACAGAGTATGTACAGGCTGGTGTTGTCGTGCTATTTTTAAATGTTGGTGTGCTAGAGATTGTAGACATTTGCCCTGGTCTTTTGGCAAACAGATCTGCAGGGAGCGTAAAAGTCACGATAAGAACGTGTTCGTTATTTTCAAGAGGCGTTATTTTCTTAGGCATAAAGGCTATTAGTTTGGACAGTTACAAAAACAACACCACTTTATGGACCTGGGTCTCAGAAGTGCTGAACATTCACAGCTCAGTAAAATCAATATCCTCTATTCAGGTTTACTTAAATCTAGAACATACCAACATTCAGTGCAATTTAATATCAGTTACCTATTAGCTTTAAATGATCTTACATATTTTGACAAAACTGCTAAAATATGTTGTTACAAATGGTAAATCCTTAACTGTGCCACACAGTGGGAAATAATCCTCCCATACAAGGAAAATTATATTAACACATGGTGCTAAGAGCAAACATATTTACAAACCAAAGCTGAGCAACAAACACATATACCAGATGTTACTGAGATATAGATAGTCTGAATAGCTCAGCTGAAGTAGCTGAAGTTCTGCAGAGGGCTTTTTTTAGAGCATCTATTTCATGATGGATATCCTTGTTCTTGATCAAGTTGTCATGGAAGTCAGAACACAGCAGTTTGGAAGTTTTCTTTCAGATTCAGTGGTAAGTAAAAGTTTAACAACTTCAGATAATTTTTTTTTTTCCTTTTTCTTCCACATTTGTTGTTAAGAAAGAATCTTTAGCCATACTGATGATAACTTTTTATGAATGGGAATTTTGGGACTTCACACTGTCAAATAACCTCTTTCATGAAGAGGCAGGATTATCTTGTGAAGTGACAGAGGAAGGCCCTCCTTCCCCATTGTTCTGTGCAGACCTAACTGCCCTTGCTAAGCCTCCTTACTTCTTCAACAAGTCCAATCTTTTACAGTGGCTGAGGTAGTCAGAAGGTGCACCCGCACCGTCACGTTCATTTGGGACTGTGGCTGCACTTCCCCCCGCCACGTTCCCTGCTTGATTACAGTTGTCTGCACTTTTGTCTCTGCCTCCAGCTTGCACGAAGCATCCCGGTTTCTTGGCAGGAAAACCCAAGCGCAGAGGCAAGCCTGAGATTTGCCTTCACAGTCCATACAGATACATCAAGTTCAAGCCACTTTGTCTCTGGAGATTCAGCTCTGAAGAGGCACAGCCATTTGCAGGGGTATTTGGACTGTCTGCATCAGGCAGCTCCTACCACAAATCCTCCTTTCCTTCTCATGGGGTGTCTTCAAGACTGTCTCAGTATTTCTTGTTGATGTTTGTTTCAATTCCTTGATAACCAAAATGAAAAATACCAGGTTTTATAAAAAAAGACCAGTCCAGCCTCAGAAAGTGGGTCCCTCAACAATTCCTGCAGCATGTAAGATGGTTTTCCCTGAGACGTGAAGTGTTACTTCAAGCCAGCATAAATACCTTGCATGTGCTCAGCAGCTGGGAGCTGCACCGATCTGTCCCTTGACATTGTACACCACACCTCAGTGGACATGTGAAACTCCTGCAGTTTTTGTACTTAACCAGGAAACAGCTAAAATTGTAAATTTTTATGATTGCGTTCCGCATGAGCTGGCAATGAGTCAGCAGCAGTTTGTCTAGATCAGCAAGGTGTCCAGAGCCATTTTTTTTTTGTTCTCTGATAGTTTTTACCTTGCAACAAATGTTGTTTGTTGTATTTAAAGGTCCCATCAAAATGGGTAGTCATATCGCTCACAGAAAAGACCTGGTATTTTACTTATGAGGGAAAAGTTTCTTGCTAGGATGTGGGAAGCTACAACTTTTTCTGCTGTTTTCCTTCAACAAGTCAATGAAATTCAGTAAATTTGCAGAATGCTCCTGGCATGAATCAAGCACCACACCAGCTAAATAAGCATCTTGGGGTTCCTGTGCTTAAAATGGCAGACCTGGGGATGCCCCTTCCTTACTGAGCAGTGATTGCCAGCAAAACCCCACTGCCTTCTGATAGCTGGGAGGCAGAGCATGGAGACAGGGAAGGTGGAAGGTGCAGAGGTGCTACAGGTGCTGTGGAGCTGGTATCTGTTACCTGGTGGAGTTATAACCACCCCTGAGAGAGGCCATGAAAAACTGGATTAAAAAGAGGATCACTTGTAAAAAACAGGAGAAGGCTGACATTGAGGGAGCCTGGGACATGTTAACCAAGAACAGAGCTGTCAAAGATGTCAAATGACAACTTTCACTTCTGACCCTCTTGCACAAATCCAGAGGTGGTTTTAGATGGCTTGCTAGCCAGGTAAAAAAAAGCTGTCACTACTAAAAATACACTATTATTTCTGCTGCAGCTAATCATATGATGTGTCTTCAGGGATTCAGCAGATGCCAAAACAGAAATGCCCCAAAAGAGCAGAAGTATCTCCGAGGTGGGTCTCCGTGTTGGTAATTTGCCATCCTTGACCTGCAGTGGTGTTAGGATGGGGAACTGAGGCAGTACTGATATGGTTAGGAAGGCCTGAAGAAGCTGGGTTGTTTCTTACCCAACCCCCAGCTTTGGTGTCTTCTAGCCTGCGTGGTGAGTGCAGCTCAGTGGGGAGTGACTCAGCCATGCTGCTTTGAGCAGTGAGCATTAGGGCTCAGATTCACCGTGCCAATTGGCTTCACAGTTGTGTCCACACCGCAGTGCCTCATGCGCAGAGCTTGCTGCAGGCCCCCATCAAACACATCCACACAGTAGCTCAAGCTCTGCAGCTTCCCATGCCCCTTTACACTACCACAAAGGCATCTGAGGGCATTTGCCACCTGATTTATCTGCACCATACACTTCTTGTCAGCCTCCAATACACTCAAGAGAGTACTCCACACTGCATTCACTCTGAAAACATGTTGCTGGTTGCTGGTTGCTGTTGCTGCTGACATGATGTGTGATACCACAGCCAGGACTCAGGAGAGTTTTCTCCCTGCTTGATAGTGCCAGCAGCAGCTGTTGGGGCCCTACAAGGACTGTGGTATGGTGTGTGTCTCTAAAGGCTGGTGTTAAAGGGCACTGCATGCATGTGTTGTAGCCTCTATGCTCTCAAGCACTGCTTTTTTCCAGATGTCTCAACCAGCTCTTGCCCCTGCCAATCCTTATTCCTCTTTCAAGAGTCAACCATTCCCCTGACACTGTATCTCATGAAGTTCTTAAGCAGTTCTCCCTTCCATGCTCTCCTGCCCAGTACAATGTATACTGGACTTTAAATCCTCCACATATCCTGTCCTAAGCCTTAAAATAACATTTCCCTGTCATGAAGATCTACTGCAGTCTGGCAGTTTCCTTGTTTCTATGCCCCACACCCAGACAGGCTTTTCTTCCCACCCTGAGATATTCCTGTAATGTGTGTGCAGCCTCCTTGATGTAGACCCTGCATCCAGATGTCCTCAGGATGCTCTGCAGAAGCAGATCACACTATACCCCAGCTGGTGGCTGGGATAAATGATAAGAAAACCTTCAAGAAGCGAGAGGCATTCAGTTTCAACAGGCTGAATATATTTATTCCCTCAGGAACATTGTATATGGCTAGTCTTGGCTTGCAGTAAGAACACAGGTAATTAGGAAATCTAGGGCCTGTAGGTACATTACATGCCAGCACAGAAAGTGGCAGCAGCAAGATGTGACCGATGCAGGCTAACTAGCCTCTCTCAGGAGTCCAGAGGATACAACAAATCATCATGTGTTTGGAACCAATATAGATCAGCCCCTTTTACTCAGGCATCCAGGCAACACATTTAATTTTTTGGCCTAATTTAGCACAATATATATTCTGTTTTATAGAAGAACAACTTAATTAATAGAATTTAAGAAGATCCCATCCTCCTCTCTCCCAACCCACCCATGCAGAGAAGCACTCCAAAATATATTCCTTGAAGTTTCTTATCTTCAAGCAAATGTCATCCTGGACTGAACATGTCAGGCATTCTCATCCTCCTGAGCAGAGCAAGAGATGTCTGGCTGTCACATTTGTATCATCTCCGAAGGCTCAGTTTACAATTCAAACCCCCAAACAAAAACTCTCACTACATTATGACAGTATTGTCAGTAAGACTTAGAAGGACCTATAACCCTTTCAAGCTGTACCCACCCCAGAGTTCCCTCCCATATCCCCATGCATGCTCCTCCACACACTGCCTGACTGAAGGAAAGCTGGGCAAAGGCAGATGGGGGGGATGCTTTCGTGCCTCTGCACTTGCTGCTTTTAAACCTCTGGGAGGCAGCTGAGGCAGAAGAGCATCCAGCAAGTAAGTGCAGGAACAAGACATGGGAATATGGTGGTCAGACTGTGGCTACCAGTGCTCCTGGGAGGCTTCCCACCCAAGTGCTAATCAGCTGTCTCCATTCCTGTGAGGTATAATGAGCTCAAAACTCACAGCTATATTCTTATTGCTGGTTTCTGCCTGAGGAAAGTGAATTGTAATTCTCTGGAAGTATCGGTGATAAATCTGCCCCATTACTTCTATTTACTCTTTTGCCCTGGTGCTTCTCAGTCAGTATGGCTCCAAAACGCCACCTCCCCAGGGCACTACCAGCAGAAGGGGAGAGATGGACTGGGAGTGTGAACACCAAGTCTGGCAAAGAGCACACTGTGTAACAGATGACTCTGGGTTCTTTTACTTTGACAATCATAATAATACATTTTATTTATATAGCACCTATTTGCATGGCAATAAGACCAATATGTATGCTTTAGTGAAATGAGAGATGACAGCAAACAGATTAAAACCTACGATTTATCTTGAAATGAGGGAAAACAATCAAATGAAACACATAGCAAAGCAATGGCAAATCATTATTCTTAAAAGAGCATAATAGCAAAACAAATGAAAAATACACTGTGTAACACTTTTTCCTTGTCTGATGGCAAGTACTGAGTGACGTTGCCAAGCTTATGCAGAAACAGACCCCAGTTCACTGTTTAAGTTTCATGGAAACTCTCAGAAAGGAAATTATTTAAGTGGGACTTCAGCTGTACATTAGTTATGTGCTAACCCCCAGTAGACACATGGGTTTGGGCCCTTGCAAAAAATACTGTCTCCTAGTCCTTGCATTATTCATCATGTCACAGGAATGAGAAAATGTGTTTTCCCAAACTTTAAGACCATTCAAATTTAATGGGTTTAAAATTGGACAATAGTGGAGCAGAACCTATTAATATTCAAACTCATTTTTCTCATATGGAATTCATCAGCTTCCTCAGCTCTAATTAGTTTTCCTGAGGCTGCCAGTTGCAGGCAATACCAATACTCTAGTCCTCTCTTCTGACTTCTCCTCCCATCTCCTCAACCATATTCATTATTCTTATTATTCCTATCCTCCCCATTCCAGAGTTTCAAGCCTTCTCCATGTTCAAATTTCTCCTAATGACTCATCTTCCTGTAAGGCACCAAAAAAGTGTATATGACAGGCTATATACAAATGAAGGAATCTTAACATTAGGACATGAAAGAATCTGACTTTTTGCAGTGGGAGCATTATGCATCTGATGACCCATTGGATGCTGGCTGGCTTGCAGTACCACCATAGTCTCCAGTTTAGTGAGAAAAACTCTTCATTCATTCATTCATTCATTCAAATTTCTAATATTTTGACTTCAGTTCCTCTCTGACACTCTCTTCATAGGAAAGATAAGCTTCTCCCTAGAATGTGTATCTTTAGACTCGTATGTTTCTGTTTATTATGTTTTTCTATTGGCAAATGTCTTCCATACTTACCATGCTACATAAATATTTCAAATAAGCAGTGGAATATAGAGAATAGATGTCTTCCTGGCAGGTGTCAGGATCTGCCCCATATTAAAGAGTAGTAGCAAGAACAGCACTATCATCAACTTAGAAAAGGCACACTGTAATTCAGATTAGCAAGGCTGCTCTTTCCTGGACTTGTAAATGTACACATCTGGATGTCATGGAAATGTATTGGACATGGACACATTTCTACCTTGTTAGCAGCTGGCCAGCTACAGTTTAATCATGCTGCACTGAAGCTGACGGCAAATCTCTCCTTGACTTCATGTGTCAAAATATTTAGTTCTGATTTTAATGTATGTTCTCCCATTCCTTAGAGAGAAAAAAATATCAGCATGATTCAGGATATTTCAGGAAAGTAACGTAAGTGCCTTAAGCCCCTAGGTGCCCTCTGTTCCCTGTCACTTCACTACTGTTAAATTAGGTTCTGACATACAATCAATGGAAAGATGTGGGAGCCAATAAATAACGTGGGTAATTAAGGCATTGAAATCCCTGTCTTTCCCAGACTTGGCCCAGAGAGTGGGAGGCCATACTCTGTGGTAAGTGCCTGAGCTCCTAAACTTGATGCGGGGGCAGAGAGCTTGCTCAGAAAGGATTTGCAGCAGTGAACAGAGAGCATGCAGGCACCTGGGACTGGCTGATAGGAAACGGTCTGGCCATGCACAAGTCTTTCACGCCACATGCTTACACCCCTTGCCCAGGTTTCTCTAGCTGCTTTACAGGGACATAAGCAGCACTTAGTATTTTATATTAAAATAAGAGAGAGGCACCAGGAAGAAACCAACTTGTTGAGAGGAATGTCTCATTTGAAAAGAGCCCAGTTGGAAAAGCTCACTGAAAACTGCTGTTGATCTAGGTTGTAGGAAGACTTACATGGCCACTTTCAGCCAAGCTGAGTTTAAGCCCAAGCTTGGCTGAGCTCAGGGGTGCAGTTCTAGAGCTTTCAGCTGGTACCTAGTCCCTTGGGGGCACAGAAAGAGTGCTGCTATAAATGTCTTCTGCAGATGTTCATATGGACCACAGACCTGGCAAACTGTTGAATGCAAATAAAAGACATTTGCAGTGCTGCTGCACAAACAGAGTTGTAGTGCTCCTCCCTCTCCAGCCCTACAACCACTGAGCTGCTGCCATCTTGTCTGTGAAGAACACTGATATGGTGCAAACACATTTTTTCCAGTATTTTGCAAACCTAGTAGAGCCATTTCCTGACACCGTCCATCAGAGCCCCCATTTTGGAAACATTGATGAAGAATCCTGTAAGAAATATGACGTGACTAAGGTGGAATCTTAGTTTAGGCATTTTGTTGTGTGATTTTTCAAGCATTTTCCAGCACAAAAGCCGTCATCATCTGCCTGCAAGCCCCTGCTGAGCCACAGAGGATTGTGTTTTGAGATGCCCTTCAGTAACAAGCTGCCATGTTAAGCAAAGACTGTTCAAATGATCAACTTCAGAAAGAGACAATTCAAGCTAATCTAATGATCATGCCCAGGTCAAAACCATCATATATAGCAGGGCTGAAGAAGCAAAAGGAAGAGTGTGGTGTATGAGAATATTTATAACCCTTCTCATTGATTGACATTAATTAACTTGCCAACTGGACAAACTCACAACGAACTAATATCCTACAGAAATGCAACGTTTCATCCAAAGTAGGAATGTAACTTACTACTGAGCTGTCAAACACATATTTATAAGACACCACAATGCCAGAAAGTGGTTTTGCAGTGTGAAGCAGTGCAGATGTGAGCTATACATCTTAGCATGCAGTACTGGTTTTTTACTCATTTGATTATTTTTACATAGGCCACTTTTTGCTTTTATATTTGTCTTTCAAAAAGTAGTAAGATATAGTAAAAAACACATATTAAAAGAAAATGTAAGGGCCATTTTGGTATATGTCTTCATCATACAAACTGTTGAAATGTATAAAGACTGTTACTACTCAAATGTGCTAGTTTAGGATCCCACACTAGGGAATTAAAAAGATAATGTTTTGACCACAAGAGGTGTTCTGTATTTTTCTATTAAACCAACAAATATGTTTTGAGAAACTTAACAGTCTAATTTAAAAAATAGAAATATAGACGTTGCTCATTCTGTACTTTGCCCATTCTCTATTATGTCAAGATCTACATACATACTTGCTTTAATGGAACATCTGTCTTATAGCCTGTATTTTGATTCCTGAAAGAGAAGAGTCAATTGTACGTTATTAAGACTCAGATTATTTTGGAACGAGCAAGATAATTACAGGCCAATCCTGCATTCAAGTCTTTATCATAACTTAAAAGTGCTGATTCTTATTTCCATTGGTACAAACAGTTTAAACAAAAAAATCTGAAGTAAAATATTTTTTAAATAGGAAATAATTAATTTTTTTAAAGGGACAGATGTATTTTGCATAAATTATTTCTGCTGGAAATTAATTTCCCAATCCCAAGAGATGAATGGGGTTTGAGTCTGTGATTGAAATTGATGAAAGCTCCTGTGGTTAGGCCACTAGCAGAACTAGAAGGGGAACACAAGATGTAGAAGCTTTTGGGTGCTGTTCATTCCATACTTTGGACATTGCCTGGTTTCAATATTTTGTAAGAGTTATTAAAAATTCAGAAGGATTAGACCCTTGTTTTGGCTGCCAAAGTTATTGCTAAAATTTGATAGAAGAAATTTGAAACACAGTAAAAACTATTTCAGGTTATTAATAAAAAAGGTAAAAGAGAGATGATGTTCTTCATGTGCCATGTTCTTCATGTGTCAAAAGCTGCTAAGTACCCTTCTTCAGGGGTAGCTTTCAGCTCTCCAGAGTATAAATGAAGCATTCTCTTGTTGAGAACAGTGTACTATTTTCTCAATTAATAACATCTGTAAACACCCACATTTAATGACAACTGCAATTCATTTTCAGCTTTAAAACAGAATTTGTGATTTCCACTGTAAGAACAATGTCAAGAATGTGAGGAGGATGAAAAATACAATCTATTTTGCCCATACATTTTCAATAAATGAAGCACATATTACAATGCACTTTTTCTAAAGCTTTTTCGACTGTGATGTTAAAGCATGTAGGTACAAAATCCATCAAGATAATATGTTAATGTTTAACAGTTAGCACATCAAACTCTGTTCTGAATAAACAGAGGAGCCCTTTTACTAACTTGGTTCCATTCTTTCCAACATTTCTTTATACTGTCATAATTTATTTACTTCACTCTATTTTTGAGCAACTAATGTAATCCTTTTTTAATGCACCAGAAAACTCAAAAGCATTGCCTATTTGTAAGTTATCACAGCATACCAGTTTGGCATCATTTATTATTATGTGTTTATTAAGATCTGATAAAGTACTAGGCACAAATATAGACAACTCTCTGCTGTAAAATTTTATACACTAAAGGAAGAAAAAATGTACTGAGACCACTAGAGTAGCAGGTAAATTTAGAATATTAATAAATTAATCTGTTCTGGTTTAAAAGCTTTTTTCCCCTCCGTTTCCAGTTTCTGCAGCAGTAGTGGCAACTCATTCTGAGCTCTGATAACACCGCCTGAATTGTGACAGGAAAAGGAAATCTCAACGCATCGGATTGAAACTCCTGTCCTTGTTAGATATCCACAGAGAGAGCACCAATACTTGAGATACTTGAGGTGTTAGTTGGCAGTTTTCTTTAGCTCATATCCTTCTGAGGAAGAGACAGATTGCTCATGGAGAAGGCCTTGCAGGAACTAACCTCTGAAGCAGTAAAAGCTCTTGGTGAGAATGCATCACCTATCTCAGGGGAGACAACTGCA
The DNA here is from genome assembly GCF_003259725.1 of Athene cunicularia. Lineage (NCBI taxonomy): Eukaryota > Metazoa > Chordata > Aves > Strigiformes > Strigidae > Athene > Athene cunicularia. The sequence goes on along the minus strand of NW_020799095.1, from coordinate 17,901,973 downwards.
CTGAGAGCAGCTCTGTTGCCTATTTCCTATCCTTTGTAAGAACTTATTTTCCTCCTTTGGAAGAACCAGAATGCCTCAACAGCAAAGCTCCATGGAAAGTCTGGAAAACTGTGCTGCAGAGAGCTTACCTATCCACCTATCTATCCATATGCCTATCTATCCATAGCTCATGGCTGAAGTATTTATGTACTGGTCTAGCAGGCTTATTACAGGAGGTAGAGGTTGCAATGGTAGGAATTTATGTCATCCTTCAGAGGACATAAAATATGTAAGACATCTGCATAGAAATGACAGTGAAGATGAAGAGGCATCTAGAAGAGGCTGGCACCTTCTGGAGAGACAGCTGGACACCATGCAGGCTGCCTGCAGTGTCAAAAATGTCTTAGTTTAGGAAACAGATTCCTACCAGTATGACTCATCTTTCCAGAAAGTTCTGTGCCCTTGGGGAGAAACGCCACAATTTTCTGTTTCTCCCAACATGTATGGAACACAGTGTTCTCAGCCATTTTTCAGACTAAAAGCAGTCAATATGTTGACAGTGAAATGCAGCTTGTTTCATTGCATAATATATTGCAGTAAGACACAACATGTCATGTTTTAATGGTCGGTTAAAATGCACCTCATGTGCTTCAAGAAGCTCAAGGTTGCATAACTTCAGCTATCCAAGAACTGTACTAATGGTCAATTAATTATTGTGTGCTATTCCTGTAATAACATGGCTCTCTAATATTTATCAATAAACATCCATTTTAATAAAATATATTTCAATGAATTCATATTCCTATTTAGGGAAAAATAGATTGTAATAAAATGAGAGGGCTTCTAGTGCACTCTAATGATTTTTTAAAGCTGTCATTTTAATCTAGTACACTGGAAATGTAAGTGATAATCACAAATCATATCTGTTGGGCTAAGATTTCTGTTAAATAAAAATCAAACTCAAGTGTTTAGTTTAGATGATTGCAAATTTGCACTTGGTGATTAATACACCACTAAAAAGGTAGGATTTTTTAACACTCCTTTTCCCTTATGCAGAGGAAAAAGGTCATGCCACAGTAGATATACGAAACCATATGTTCCCTTCTGTTTCTGTGAGTGGAAGAGTGCAGACAGCTGCACATCCCAGCAACAGGATGGATCCCCAGTAGGGGCTGCCAACTTTGTGTTGGCTTTCGGTTCAACACAGAAACACTTCTCTAACCCTGGAAGGATTCATTTATACCATATCCCCTCGGACAATTTAACACCCCTTTCTTTCTAAGGTAGGTCTTACTCCTGAGACTGTTGCTGTGAAGAACACAGATCCCCTGCGACAGGCTCTGTTTGCTGTAAGCGGCACAGGTCAGCCTTCACCGCTGGGGAAAGAATAGGAACCTTGGATCCAAACTTCTAGGCACTTATTCCAAGTTTTTTAACAGCTGATACCTGCATTTGGTGTTTGACATTTTAAGTCTTATTCTGACATTTTCTGCTTTGCATTTGGAGGATATCAATTAATTTCCAGTTTGAGGAACAAGCCTATTAGCTGCCACACAACCTCAACTGCTGGCCTTACCAGTAGAGACATAGGGTACACCTGGAAACATGAGCTCTTGTGAGCAATGGTACTGGTGATTTGAGAGTTGATGCATCTCCCCCAGAAGCAGCAATGCACTGAAAGTCTCATCCTGGAGCCTGCATCCAGTGCTGTATTCTGTCCTGTACTGGGACAAGAGCAGTTGTGCCCAGCTCAAACAGCCACAAAGTCAGCGTAGATAACCAGAAACAGTGCAGCTGTAGCCTCTGCAAATAGTACTAGTGGGTACAGCGTGCTTTTGAGATCACATGATATGGAAGCATCACATAGCTATATACGCCTTTGCATCTACAGAGTGGTTGCACCTGGCCTTGCTATAAGTCACTTTTGCCCTGCCTTTGAGATGTGTCTGGCATTCTTCAGACACAGATAGGAATCTACATAAGATATAAATTCAGAAACCTGATCCCTGAGTGTGATCAGAAGAAATCACATGGCCTTGTGACCTGGCCAAATTTTGTGCACCACTTTCATAAATCCAACCTACAGCTGAATACTTTCTTTACTTCTTGTCTTAATTTTTTTCCTGAAACAGCTGTGCACTGTTAAATATCAGTGGCATGTCTTCTTTCTCCCTTCCCCCCTCCAGATTCCAGTATTTGACTGGTAGACTAAATAGTATCTCTGCATAACATGTGTGTGAGTTTATGAAGTAATTTGGTCTCTCTTAGGCTGAAGTCCAAAACACTACTAGGTTGTAGGTAGTTACCACTATTATCTAGCTTTGCTTTGAGTAATCTTATGCCTGGGAAACTACTGCTGCCAACTTTCAATTTTGATTGATGACGTATTTAATTTATGTTGTGTGGTTTGGTTTTTGTTTTGGTTTTTGTTTTTTTAATGAGAAATGAAAAGCCCAGTAGGAAGAAAGTGCTATTAAAAGTCATTGGCAGTCTGTTAAAAAAAAAGAAAAAGGATTTTTAACCTTGTCTGATAGAACTAGCTCAGCTATGGATTTCAGAGACTGCTGCTTCTAAATTTTGCTTTAAAAAAAGTCCTAAACTTCACAGCATTTGATTTTTAGTAAAATCTTTAAGAAGTTGAAAGGAAGCCCTGTGCTGGGTACACAGCTTTTGAAAGGCATAAAAATATATGAGAACACCTAGGAGAGGGTCTGCTAAAATTTGAAGTCAAAACAAAAAAGAAGACCCTGTATGTAATGTTGCTCAAAACTAAGAAACATAATTTACTATTTTTAGTAGTTTTATTCATAGGAGTGCCTGGAGACCAACAAGAAGTGGAGTTTTAACAGATTAGGCACTGTTCAGACACAGAATGAGGATAATCCTTGCCTTATGGATCTTAAATAAGTCTGAAAACAGTAAGGAAAAGGGTATACAGTTGATAAATCCTGTAAAATAGTTCCTTTGTATATTACAGCTTCTTTAAAATATATAATTACTTTGTTTAAAAGATCATAGATGATATTTTAATAATCCAGTGCAATGTAAAAGACTGGCTAAATACAATTTCCATTGGGTTTATAAATTATTCTCTATAAATGATAGGAAACTAGGAATGCAAAGGACGTGAAAAGTCAAACAGTGCCTGTCCCTGTCTCACGGCAGGATGTGATACCTGTGATACTCTGAAGATTCTCAAAGACTGATGATATTGGAAATTCTGCCACATTTCGTAGGTAATGTGCAAAAATAGCATCTTGCACAAGAGAGTTTAACCAATAACCTGAAATTCAGCCCTGCCAACAGCCTTTGTCCTGTGAGAAACATAAAGTAACTACCTCCCCTTTGCCAGGTGCTGCCCTACATGTAGTCAGCTTTGTTCTCAGTTGCTCCCTCTGCCAGAAATTTGTCTGAGGCAAAGGAAATGAGAGCTTTATGCGTAGGTCCCACAGACAGATTTGTATTGTATAGCTCCATACATCTGTATTGCAACCATCCCCTTGCTCCAGGAGGAATTGCACGAAGAGGTTCAGGAGGCCAAATTTTCCCTAGCTTTCCAAAATGCATTCCACAGCAAAAGTGCTGTTTTGACTGGACATAAAACTCAAAACAAAAGGCTACCATTAGTCTTACAAGCCAGCTTTTCTCAAATTATAAGCAATTTTGTGAAAGAAATTAACTGCAGGAACAAGAAGTTTTGGATGTTTAGAGCATGCATTATAAGTAGTTAGACTTTAAATGGAGACATTGTGTTACATGTGCCTACAGTAAATTTTTTTTTAAGCCTGGTTTGCTGTAGTGGCTGTAATTGGATTTCTTTCAAATACTTTTAGGACAAACAGGCTCAAATCTTAAAATTACGTATTATAGTCTTAAAAGCATTTGAAAATTAAAGAGGAAAAGGAACCAGAAGTTATGTAAGATCAATACTGGTGGAATTAACTACTCTTCCCATAATATCATATTTGTCTAAACTAAGAATCTGATCCCTAAATGTGGTTGTAAGTAAAATGAGTCCTTTTTAAAAAGTAAAATACCTAACCAGCATTTTCTCCCTTTGTTACCCTTTCCAATCCATGTACCTTTTTACACCACCTTATATTTTGTCTTCACTGGTGATTTCTTCTTTATTTCCTCATTCAGACAGAAAAGTGTCCTCTGATGCTGCTGTCATCTTTGCCAGACTGACTTGTGGGTTTCTTTAAATGAATTTGCCATGGCACATAGCAGGGAACAGGCAGCAATGCTTGTTCCTGACAACAATTATCTTCTAGATTTTCACTAGTGTGTGGAGACACAATTTTTGGCTGGCATCCCACTGAGCCGGAGGCATGAACAGCAATGTATTTTTGTCTTGAAAAGATTTGCAGCCAAAGAGTTTGGGGAAGGAGCTGTCTTTTTTAGCCAGAGCTGCAAGAGCAGCTTCGGGAAGAGGGCCTTGCAGTCCGAAGCTACTAATACTCCTCATTTCCCTGTTGTAAGGGATGGTTCTTCCTGACCTTAGCCTACTATTGATTTTGCCTTGAAGTAAGAGGATACAAAGTCTCTCTGGCAGCGCTTTTTATAAGGTGGAGAACACTGTTAGGAAATGAGTTGAGTCTACTCGTGTAGGCCACTGAGTCATGGCTTTTCTGATATGCATACGTTCACAAATGATTTGATTCCCTTGAGTTTATTTGAAGTTTTTAATTAAAATTCTCTGCATTGGTACTCTGATTTTATTGAATGTGACAAAGATTTCTCAGGACTTGATTCTTGTTTAAACTACAGCCATCACATACTGTAAATTTTGAAGTGGGTGTAAATGACATCATTTAACAATGTAAAGGAAACCTTACGGAAAATTAGAATGTCTGTATTTTATTTTTCTGGAATTTCATCTTTGTGTGTCTGGACTGAAGACAAGATGGTGAAATAGGGGAAATTCTGCATTTTCTTTTAAGAAATTATTTTCAGATACGAGTACCTCGTCCAGAGATCTGGCAAGCATTATTTTCAGGATTTTGCCATGGCTTCTCTTTCACTCTGGGGACATCCTTCTCTGGGAAGGAGGCTATGAAAAGGGAAAAAGCTAAGAAATTTTTCAGTGGCCAAAAAAGACTTCAAAACATGCAAGCTTTCCTCCTAAAGCTGTGCAGCCAAGAGTGCACAGTTGCTGAGGCCAAAAGGAGAGCAAACAAGGGGGGAGTATGGAACGACAGCCAACTTATTACAGCACAGCTGGGCAGTTGTAGCTTGGATTCTGGTTCATGCTCCCAGTATAATTTAAGATTTATCATTTCATTGGATAAACCATATATGCCAGAACTGTCTTATCTCCCTGCAGATATAATTTCTTTCCCCATGTTTTATATACAAATTGTGAAATCATTGAGTCATTGAATCATTGAGTAATTCAGATAGGGAGACCTCTCTAGTCCAACCTCATGGTCCAAGGAAGGACAGCTATGAGAGCACACCATGTTGCTCAGGGCTTTACCCAGCTGAGTCTTAAAAACCTCTCAGGATGAAGACTGTACAACTTCTCTTGGCAAATGCTTCCAGTGCTTCCTAATGATGAAAAAGGTTTTATTTATCTAAAGCCTGAATATCTCTTGATTCCATCTGTATCTTTTGTTTCTCATCCTTCAGTCATGCACCACTGAAGAGCCTGGCTCCATCTTCCCAATAACCTCCTCATAGGCACTGCCAAGCTGCTGTTATGTCCCCCTCAAAGCAATCTCTCCTCTAGACTGAATAAGTCCAATTCCCTCAGCCTCTCCTCACAGGTTAAGTGCTCCAGCCACCAACCATCTTGGTGGCCCTCTGCTGAACTTGCTTCAGTTTATTCAATGTCTTGTATGGGGAGTCTCAGAACTAGAGGAAGTGCCAAGTAACCAGGGGACAATAATATACTGACTTTCCTCCTATATTAATAGAGCCTGGGTTGTTGTCCATCGTCTTTGCTGCCAGAGGACACCCCTGGCTCATGTTCAGCTCACTGTCTACCAACATCCCCCTGCGCCTTTTCAGAACAGCTGCTGCCCAACCAGGCACACACTTTTCCCCCCAGCCTGGATCAGTTAGTCCATCTCTGGTGCAGGACTTGGCATTTGTCGTTGCTGCATTTCATGAAGTTTCTGTCAGCCCATTCCTCTAGCATGTCAAGATCTTTCTGGATGGCAACTCTCCCCCACCAGCATGTTAACCATACTCCCAACCTGGTCTCATCTGCAAATCTGTTGGGCAGCGATGACTCTGTCACCTCCTCCTGGTCATTTCTAAGGACATTAAACAGGACAGGTTCCAGGACAGACCCCTGTGGTACTCCACTTGTTATTCTTGCTACTGGCCTCTGGGTAGAGCATGGTCCATTAACCACTGCCCTCTGGCCCTGAACATCCAATCCATCCGGCTGTCTGCTCATCCAGACCAAAAGGTATGTACCTGGGTAAAAGGACATTGTGAGAGTCAGTGTCAAAAACCCTGTTGTAGTCTGTTTATTAAGCTTTTTAAGTCTTGCTTAAGTCTTGACATCCATGTCTCCCCCCTCATCCACAAATCCATTCATTTCACCATAGAAACGCATTCAGGTTGGTAAGGCATGATTTCCTCTTTGTAAATTCACGCTGACTTTTTCCAGTCACCTTCCTCATATGCCTAGAAATGTGTTCCAAGAGGACTTGCTCTAGGATTTTTCCAGGAACCTAAGTGAGGTTGTCCCTCCTGTAGTTTCCCAAATTATCCTGCTGGCCTTTTCTGAAGATGGATACAATATTTGTCTTTCTTCACTTGTCAGGGACCTCCTTGATCTCTGTGACTTTTCAAAGCTGGTAGAGAGCTGCCTTGTAAGAACATGAGCCAGCCCTCTCAGCTCTCAGATGCAGCCCATCTGGTCCCATGGACTCATATGAGCTGAGTTCTCGCAAGTTAATTCTTGTCATGATTTTCATCTGCTGCTGGTACTTCTCCTCCTTGCACAGAGACCAGGGAGACCTCATTGGTGAAGAATGAGGGAGAGAAGGCATTGAGTACCTAAAATATAGCTTTGTCTGTTGTCACTAAATCACCTACCCTATTCAGTAACAGACCCACATTTTCATTGTTCAGCTCTATGGATATTTTGTGCCGAACTCTGTGCTCAGGAGGGTACTGTAGACAGTAGATCCTTTACTGAACTTGTTACTGAGACCCAAGGAGTAAACAAAAATTGTATTTTTAATGCAACTGCATTTGGCTGAACCTTCTACAGCTCATGGCCATGCAGTCTAACAAAAGAAAGGGGTAGAGTATTCTTTATATAAGAAAGGTTAGCACTTTTGCACCCATGAAGAAATACTGAAATAATCTTTATGTAAGTTCCTCTGATGTTTTTAGATTTTCCTGTCATTTAACCCAAATTTCAAGATGGAGGTGAGGTTGTGTTTTGGGTTTTCTTCCCGCTCTGAATAGCATGTGGGTTGAGAGTTGAGAATGTACATAGGTTGTGCATGGGGTAAAAGGACACCTGAAAATAATGAGTACATTTAAAATAATTATCTTTGAGGTAGGGGTCAAGGAAATGCTCACCCCCCTTTGTGTTTGAAGTATAGCTCATAGAAAGGGAGTTCTTTTCATAATACAGGTTTTCAAAGGATGTTGTTCTACTATTGTGCTTCCTCTGCCTCATAAGAAAAAAACCAAACACCAAGTCATAAAGACTATTGCATTCACATACAGAACGTAAGTTTTGCAGAAAAAATTGCTAAATATTTTTGATTGCAGCTAATATAATTTCTCTGATGCACGCACTGATGAAAAATAAAATTCAAGTATACACACAGAACACCTACAACAATATGTTCAGGCCAATTAAAGAAAATGAACCGTACTTCCAAAACTAAATATTCCAAATACATGTCATTTCAGGTCCTAACTAAGAGCTGATCATCATCTGGGACTATGTCTTTCTGCCTAAACCACTACTGAGAAGCAAATTCTGTAATGTTACTGACCTAACCAGAGGGAAATGTGCACTTGCAACCTGCAACAGCTTAAGCAATATCATTCCTGCATTTGGTCAGTGACAGCTGGTTTTGAACTGGGATATCAGTCACAGGTGTAAAGAGTTTTTGATGGATTTTGGACAGCAATGCACTTAAATAATCATGTTCAGGGGAAATATTTTATTTGATTTTTAACAAACCCAAGTATTGTAATTCCAAAATTCTGACAGGGAAGAGGAGCAGAAGTGGCATAAGAAAATAATGCTCTTTTATCTATCTGGTCAAGTACAGCTTCTGTTCTCTGATAATGGTAAAAGCTTGTTGCTTTAGAAGGCTGTACCTCTGCTCCCCAATAGTAACCTTGCTAATTGTATAGTGTTGTATATAGTGGAAAGATTTCTTCTGACCCCGCAGGGAACTAGTGCTGTGAAGCATGAGATTTGATTAGCCTTATTATCTTAGCTTGCCCAGTTACCAATGTTGTAAGCTGCCATGAAATTATCCACCCCTTTTAAAAATAAAGCCATACTATTTGTCTTGATTATCTCCTCCTGTGGAGTTGAATTCCACATGCAAGCAGACCTCAGTGATGAAAATAGCATAGGAATTAGACCTATAGCCTTTTAACTCTGTAGGTACTGTCCCCTTTTATTCTTTCATATTGCCTATGTAAATCAACATTCCCCTAACTATCGTGGTTTTGATCACCCTCCCCCCAAAAGAAAACTTTTTATTTTACCTTCAATATTTATAATAATCCATGTGATCTTTTAATGAGGTCCTCTGGGACAGTTTGGAAAATCATGCGATTTCTTGCAGATTTGGCTGTCTTTGCTGGATCTTTTTGAAAACCTTGAATGACGTTTTGTGTACAGACATGAAATCATACTGTATCCCCCCCCCCAAAAAAAAACCTAGCTCATTTCTTTGGCATAAAGAACTTAATGAAAAAATATCACTGTTTTTGATGACGATGATCTTGGATGGTATGCCAGTGGATACATAAACAAGTTATCTTCATAAGCTTCCCAAATGGTGACAAACATGGCAAAGAAGCTGATACTTTACTGTCTGTAATTTATCAAGTGATGAGGACAGCATATTTTAGGGGTTATCAAATAAAGAAGTAGTCTACAGTTCCAGCTGTCTGAAAACTGACCATAACAACTGATTATCCAAGTTAGACATTGATAAACCATAGCACACAGAACACTGGACTTGCAGGGCATGCCAGCAATCATCTTAAACCTTCATTTAAAAGAATGTACTGAGAGTCCTTCACTCTTAAGTGCTCAACATCAATTCCCCACAACAATTAAATCTAAACAAGAGAACTAACTCAAAGAAGTTGTTCTTCTGTGGGTACATCCCATTCGTTTTGTCATTAAAATAGTCATCAGAACAGAGAATTCAGACCCAGAATTCTGCAGAGCATAAGACAAAGAAAGATTTGGCATAGTTGACACCAGCCAGTAGATCATTCCTCCAGTAATAAGCTAACGCGGCAGTGCTGGTGGTGATTTCAGATTTTGTTTTCTGTCTGTATAGCCAGAACTGTAAGGAGGCTGAAAACCACAATACCCTCCTTCCCACATTTCAAACACTGCAGTGTCTGCTCCTCTAAGCCTGCTACGTCAGGGTAGGAGCCCTAACAAAACCAAAAGACCCTGGAGAAAGACCTCTACCATGTTATTTGTAGCACCAGCAGAGAAGTATCACATTAGCAACCCTAGTGTCTGCAGTTCTACAGAGAGGAGCATCATACTTCATAGTAAAAGAAACCCTTTGCTTGAGTGAGATCTGTATCATCAAAGGCAGAGTTCAAAGCTCTGTAGAGTCATAAACTCTAGTTCAAGTGAATACTAATCAATCAGCCCAAAAGTATGAGGGCTGGGGCTGACCTACCATACTGTCTTTATGCTCCCTGAATCCTGTGGCTAGACAAGAGACTGAGATAATCCCCGGCATAAAGCAACTCGGCTTTGGCACTATTCTAATTTATGCCTGGCTGACCATGATCACTAGCCAGAAATTGCTGGGGCATAAGTCAGCCCTGGCCAGGTCCCCATCTCCGCCCTAAACTGGGAACAGGGTGAGGCCTGGCTGAAGAGCGGTAATTGCCCGTTAAATGGATAAGAGAGATTTACAGTCGTTTTGCACTGCAGGAATGATGCAAAGCCATCAGACTGAACTGCACCATCAGGGTCCTAATGGCCATCCTTGCACGGGGGATTTCTGTTATGAGCAGCATGTGAATGTAAGTAGTAAAAAGCCAAAAGGGTATGATAATTCCTGCCAGAGGGTAAACATCAATTTCCAAATTCTTCTCTAAAACAATATAGGTCTGTTTCTTCTTTGACCCTAACAGGTCAAATGGATTAAGTTGTGGGCAAAAAATGGTGTGCAAGCATTTGGGACACATTCCCTAAAGGGCTTTAATAGCCAAATAGCAGCTTCAGAGGCCAGAATGGAGGACATTCAAAAGGCTGTGGGGCAGTCAACATACTTTGTGTTTAGATATTTCTGTTACAGCCAAAAATGGGCTCTCATGTTTCACAGGCTTGGATTCAAGCTTTGAGTTGAACTGTAATAAGGAGCCTTTAAGTTTTGCAGTGAAGTGATTTTCTTTCATTGGCCATGAAGGTGAAGTCAGGATATCATGAAAGATGCCAGCATAAATTGCTACAATCCTTTCTCCTTAATAGAATAAGGTTCAGCCTCCTCAAATGCAGGGACTGTAAGAGAAGAAGTCAACAAGATGTTGAGCTGTGAAATACAGGACGAGGTGACAGTTATGTGGCTCTGATTCAAAAGGTTTTCCATTAGAACATCACAAAAAAATAAACGAGGGGCAAAGGAAAGAGAAAGATCTGGAGTTATTTTTCGGGGAGTGAGGATTTCCTACACCTGTCATTTTTTCCATTGTAGCTGCAGGGGTTCGAACACTGAAGGGTGGTAGGTCATTACTTAGCTTAGAATACCTCATGACACGTCAAGTTTCCTTTCAGTTTAATAAGTAAAAGATAACTGCTTGTGAAGCAAATTACCAAAAATATGTTCAATTTGGAGTTTTTTACTGAGAAATCGCAGGAGGGCTGTAAGCTCTTTGGACCCGGGGATGCATAATTCCACATGGTTATGAAGCTCTCAGCACAGGGTAGCTACTGTAATTTGAAAAGCAAGTAAAAATAATTCTTAAAAGAATTTTACATGCTGGTTTCCTAAGATGAGGACAGCAAGATCTTATTTACTGGATGCATCTTTATTGGTCAATCTGAGAAAGGTTTTTCACCTGCTGGCTGCTGTTCCACAATTTCTTTAATTGTCCCCATCAATGTATATGCCGCTTATTTTGACATCTTTGGTTGCATAAAAGTCAGTTTATTTGTTATCTGATAGGAAAGCACAATCTAACCTGTTAAAATAAGGACAGATACCTGGTAGATTTTCTGCTCAAACTCTACACCCACATAGTTCTGGCTTTCCCTTTCCCCCCAGTTCCCAAAGCAAACGCCAGTGCGAATGGCAGACAGATTATCATTAAGGGTTACCACAGGTCACCTCAGGCTATCACGTATTCTTAAACCAGCATAATTAAGTAGGTTAGAGTCGGACTGTGGACTTGGATTTAAAAATTTTTGGAAAGTCGGTGAGAGAAGGAAAAAGTGAATGAAAACAAGCTGTGGAATGAAGTATTGTTTTGGATATATTTTTGTTTTCTGGGACAAATGTCACCCTTAGATATCCAATCCAGCTTTGGCGAGAATTGTGTGTGCGGGACTGACAGTGTTAGCAACCCAAATTTCGTTAAGTCCGAGAGTATCCAAAGGTGAGTCTCCACAGAATCAACCGGAATCAATAAGTGAAAGCTCGCCTATTATCGCTGTTCAAAACAGACGATATGTTTAAAGGAAACAGTGATCAGAAGTGCAGGAAAATCAGTTTTCCAGTGTTGTTTCTACCTCAGTGGTCTCGCACGTTACTAGCATCAGGGGAAATTCCCGCCCCCTCCCCTTTGCGAGACCTTGTCTTACCCTTTGCCCGCGTTTCTCGCACTCGGGGTCTGAGCGGGCGTGGCCAGGGGGAACGCTGGCGTGTGTGCCCTCCCGACTCGGACCTGCCCCGGCACACCGCGACCCCACATCCCGCGGGGGGAGCGGCTGCGCTCCCGCTCCGCGCCGCGGGGACGCGCTCGCACCCCCACCCGCGCTCTGCTCCGCACACGCCGCCCTCTCACACCCGCTGCCTCCCTGACACACCCGTACGCGCAGGCACGGACACACACACACACTGAGGTGCTTTCTCACGCACACGCTCCCGCAGAGATACACGCCGTTGTTCCCCCACAGACGGTCTCACAC